>NC_064633.1:17070795-17377678 GCF_023864275.1 Schistocerca cancellata
TTAAAATCAGTAAAAACAGACATTTCACATTTCAAAAAAGTACTATATCTAGAGTCCACTAACACAAAATAAATATTTTAATGAGCCGACAAATAATGGAAACCAAACACTGTACAAAAAACCCAACCCCTTCAGAGAATACGTATCCGAGCGAAACAGTGTAATACGAAATAGAAATCTTCTTCTTCTTCTGTCTCCCTCCCTCACCCCCACCCCGCTCTCTCTCTCTGTCTTCTCTGTGTCTGCCTCCGTCTCTATCTCTTTATCGCTGTTTTCGCTCTCTCTCCTGCAACTTCCCTCCATCCTTCATCTCATAACAACAATACTCTAATACTCCCATTTTTGCATTCGTTGGTCACATCCTTGTACTATTCTTCTCCCACTCCCTATGTTCTACACCAAACACTCACCCCACTTTCGTTAGACAAATAGAAACGACCGTGACAAACTAATTGCTCACGTATCACAAGCATAACGTAAGAGAATAATTTTAGCAGCAATTAAACTGTAACTAACAAATAAGTTGGCTCCCATGCATACTTAAGTGCATGGACGTACATTTAGACAGACAAATATAAACATTTATGAGCAATAGTGGCGCAATATCCAGCCGTGTTACATGTGGAAAATGGCTAAAAATTAATTAGACCAAAGATACCAGTGATAAAGGCTGGAATACCCGAACAAATGTGCTTGCAGGCGACATTTGCAGATGTAAGGCGAAAACTGGTGCAAATTCAATGAGTCAAGAGAACCAGATTTAAATAGTTTATGGAACGAACTATTTTACATACACAACCAAATTCAAGTCTGTTCATGGCAAAATTTTTTACACAGGTAAAATACGTAATCTGAACAAAATAATGTGAAAAGTTCCTAGCATTGTCCAGAAGCGTCTTATGGACTAACAACTATGTAAATCCGCATCAAAACCTATACATACAACTCCTAAATTGCGGACAACAGAACATTATCCTACTTGCGGCACTGCTATCTAGTTACTACTTCATCAAATTCCATACATGTTATATCCATGGAATGCATCGAAGAGAGTCTTTCCAGTGCCACAGAAAAAGTATATAATTCCAAATTACCTTTCGGTCTTTCTTCCATATTTTCCAGTCTCTATATATTCACTCTACCTCACCCTATAATCGGTTTCTATCATTCCGTTTCTTCATGACTGACTTCTTTTTTTACTTAAAAAGTTGTATGCATCCCTAAATCCTATTTTTTAGGCAACATCTTTTCGTCATTCATATACTGACAGAGTTTTTCATATTAAGAATTTACTTACATACAGAAATATAACACACAATCAGCCTTTGTCACCAGTTCAAGACCACCAACGTTCCGCTACAAACAATTTTATATCGGATTCTGAACAGCTTACTACGATTTGTCAGATCAAAGTGACACTAAATCGTTTCGAATTCAAGAAGGGGTCACCACTATCTCCAGGTAATTGTAAGCACGACGGTGAGATACGTAATTAGTACGAGGGGAATCAAAGGTTAAAAAGATTTTCTGTACCTACAGTTTGATAGTCAGTCGTATGTCTCTTTACAGTTTCGTACGGCCTCTTCATTAATAATCATCACAGCATGACGAAGAGATGGCTGCGCACATCACTCTACGGTTAAAGCGGTATATTTGGCACTACTGTGACATTAATTCTATGTGCTTGACAGATGACAGTTATCTGTCACCATAAGGTTTTCCGATGTCATAACGTCTTTAAGGAACAATGAACAAAACTTTAAAAAAAGAGTAACACGGAAAGTAAAATAAATTTATTATTTCCTTCAAGAAACTAAACTTTGATTTAAACAACGCAATCTTGTGAAATCTATTTTCAGCGAAGTCCCTTCGTCGGTGTTCGACGTACCAAATGAGATTAGTTACTTGTCCCCGAAAAGAAAAGAACTGAAGTCAACATGAAAATGTGGAAAGAACACATAGAAAATGTCGTGGGGAAGGGGAACTAAGGACTGCATTTTATTGGCAGCACACTTAAAAATTGTAACAGATCTACTTAAGAGACTGCCTTCACTACGCTTATCAACCCTCTTTAGGAGTACTGCTGCGCGGTCTGGCATCCTTACCGGATAGGATTGACGGAATATATCCAGAAAGTTCAATGAAGAGCAGCACGTTTTGTGTTATCGCAAAATAGAAGAGAGTGTTTCACTGACATGATACAGGATTTTGAGTGGACATCATTAAAAAAAAGCCGTTTTCCAGTCTCTATACATCCACTTCACCTCGCCCTATCATCGGTTTCTATCATTCCGTTTCTTCATGATTGACATCTTTTCTTCCTTAAAAACTTGTATGCATCTCGAAATCCTATTGTTCAGGCAAGGTTATAGTATATTTCCTTCAGTCGTTCTCCTAGACAACTATTTGTCATTCATATACTGACAGAGTTTTTCGTATTAAGAATTTACTTACATACAGAAATACAACACGGCGGAATCTTCTCACGAAATTTCAGTCACCAACTTTCTCATCCGAATGCGACATATTTTGTTGACGCCAGTCTACACAGAGAGAAATTATAATAAAACAAGGAAAATCAGAGCTCACGCGAAAAGATATAGGTGTTCGTTTTTTCAGAGCGCTATTCGAGATTCAAATAATAGAGAATTATTGCGGAGATGGTTCGATGAACCCCCTGCCAGGCACTGCAGATTTGCAGAGTATCAATGTAGATCTAGATGTAGATGTTATCATACAACACTCAACCTGACAGTTTCCTGTGAGAATTTCACACCTATGTTATTACTGTTATACCGAGATTAGTGTTTTACGTCGCGTCTACAGTAAAGCCGTGAAATATGGAGCACAGTCTCGAATACAACAGGAAATATCAGGAAAAAAACGGTATAAATTTCCTTCATCTGTGAATGCGAAACCATAACAACAGACACAATTTTACATTTGGCACAAAAAATAATACATTACACTATTCATCATACCATTCAGTCAGAAACAGACTGCATACAGTTTTGTGCTTCACAGACTGCATAGACTGCCATGCAAACACGCTTAAGTATTAAATAAACGCAATAAGGAAAATTGAAAGATCCGATGGGTTCGGAAACGATGTTGTACACAAAATGTAAGAGTCACACGTGACAAATGCAAAATTGAGCCAGTATGCCAAACGTACCTAGACACCTGTTAGTGGTCATTAATATGGAGTGAGTCCTCCCTTCGCCATTATCAGGGCTTGACCTCTGCTGGGAACACTTTCAACGAGGTGTCTGAATGTCTGTGGAGGAACCATAGCCCATACTTCCTCAAGAGCCGAAACTAGAATAGTTAATGAAGTCGACTTTCCAAGTCATCCCACAGTTGTTCCACTGGGTTCAGTTTGGGACTCCAGAATGACCAATGCTCTTGGGAACGTCACTGTCCAAAAACCCTTTTACCTCCCTATGTACGGCTAATGTATTAGGTGGACTGTTGGTAACAGATTGTAACTCACGAATGTTTCCTTCGGCTGATTTCGTGCTAGTTTTTACAGCCACCCTGCCAATGCCTGAGCGCCCTATCCGTCAATAGACGAGGTTCGAATGGAGTCGGTTTAGTTGTGGTTGTTTTTTCGCATTTCCACTTCACAGTCCATCACCAACAGTCGACTTGGGCAGTTTTAGATTGGTTGAAATGTCCGTGGGCGGGCCACGTTCGAAGTCAGTGAGCCCTCGTGAGCGAGCCACTGCACTGTCACTGATTTTCCACTGACAACACAATGCTCTCTTCTTGTCTAAAATATTAATCGTCCATGATTCACTTTCATACATGGCTGCACTCCATACGAATACTTTCAAAAAAGACTTCCTGACAATTAAATCTATACTCGATGTTAACAGATTCCTGTTCTTCATAAACGTTTCCCTTACCATAGCCAGTATACATTTTATATCTCCTCTACTTCAACCATCATCAGTTATTTTGCTCCACAAATAGCAAAACCCATCTACTACTTTAAGTGTCTCATTTCCTAATCTAATTCCGTCAGCATCACCTGATTTAATTCGACTACATTCCGTTATCCTCGTTTTGCTTTTATTGATGTTAATCTTATATCCTCCTTTCAAGACACTGTCCCTTCCGTTCAACTGCTCTTCCAGGTCCTTTGCTGCCTGTGCCAAGTTACAATGTCATCGACAAACGTCAAAGTTTTAATTTCTACTCCATGGATTTTAATTCCTACTCCAAATTTTTGTTTTGATTCCTTCACTGCTTGCTCAGTATACGGATTGAATAACATCGGGGATAGGCTACAAACTTGTCTCACTCCCTTCCCAACCACTGCTTCCCTTTCATGCCCGTGGACTCTTTATAACTGCCGTCTGGTTTCTGTATGAATTGTAAATAGCCTTTCGCTCCCTGTATTTTACCGCTGCCACCTTCAGAATTTGAAAGAGAGTATTCCAGTCAACACTGTAAGCTTTCTCTAAGTCTACAAATGCTAGAAACGTGGGTTTGCCTTTCCTTGATCTGTCTTCGAAGATACGTCGTAGGGTCAGTACTGCCTCGTGTGTTCCAACATTTCTACGGAATCCAAACTAATCTTCCGCGAGGTCGGCTTCTACCAGTTTTTCCATTCGTCTGTAAAGAATTCGTGTTAGTATTTTGCAGCCATGACTTATTAAACTGATAGTTGGGTAATTTTCACACCTGGCAACGCCTGCTTTCTTTTGGATTGGAATTATTACATTCTTCTTGAAGTCTGAGCGTATTTTGCCTGTCTCATACATCTTGCTCACTAGATGGAAGAGTTTTGGCATGGCTGGCTCTCCCAAGGCTATCAGTAGTTCAAATGGAATATCGTCTATTCCCAGGGCCTTGATTCGACTTAGGTCTTTCCGTGCTCTCAGAACAGGTGGTTCTCTTGTCTCCAAAGGTCTTTTTAACTTTCCGGTAGGCAGTTCCTGTCTCACCACTAGTGATATATGCCTCTACATTCTTACATCTTTCATCTAGCCATCCCTACTTGTCCATTTTGCACTTCCCGTCGATCTCATGTTCGAGACGTTTGTATTCCTTTCTGCCTGCTTCATTTACTGCATTTTTATATTTTCTCCTTTCATCAATTATATTCAGTATCTGTTCTGTTACCAAAGGATTTCTACTAGCCCTCGTCTTTTTACCGACTTGATCATCTGCTGCCTTCACTATTTCATCTCTCAAAGCTATCCATTCTTTCTCTACTGTATTTCTTTCCCGTCGTTCTTGTCAATCGTTCCCTAATGCTCTTCCTGGAACTCTCTACAACCTTTGGTTCTGTCAGTTTATGCAGTTCCCATCTCCTTAAATTCCCACCTTTTTGCAGTTTCTTCACTTTTAATCCACAGTTCATAACCAATAGATTGTGGTCAGAGTCCACATCTGCCCCTGGAAATGTCTTACAATTTAAAAGCTGGTTAATAAATCTGTGTCTCACGATTATATAATCTATTTGAAGCCTTCCAGCGTATCCAGGGGTCTTCCATGCATACAACCTTCTTTCTTCATTCTTAAATCAAGTGTTGGCTATGATTAAGTTACGCTCTGTGCAAAATTCTACCAGGCGGCCTCTTCTTTCATTCCTTTCCCCCACTCCATACTATCCTACTACTTTCCCTTCTCTTCTTCTTCGTACTATCGAATTCCAGTCCCTCATAACAATTAAATTTTCATCTTCCTTTACTATCTGAATAACTTCTTTTCTCGAATCATACATTTCTTCAATCTCTTCATCATCTGCGGAGATAGTCGGCATATAGACTTATACTACTGTGGTAGGAGTGGGCTTCATGTCTATTTGGCTACGATAATGCGTTCACTATGCTTTTTGTAGTAGCTTACCAGCACTCCTATTTTTTTTATTCATTATTAAACCTACTCCTGCATTACACCTACTTGATTTTGTATTTATAGCCCTGTATTCACCTGACCAGAAGTCTTGTTCCTCCTGCCACCGAACGTCACTAATTCCCACTATATCTAACTTTAACATATCCATTTCCCTTTTTAAATTTTCTGACCTAACTGCCCGATTAAGAGACGTAACATTCCACGCTCCGATACGCAGAACGCCAGTTTTCTATCTCCTGGTAACAACATCCTCTTGAGTAATCCCCGTCCGGAGATCCGAATGGGGACTTTTTTACCTCCGGAATATTTTACCCAAGAGGACGCAATCATCATTTACCCTTACGGAAAGCTGCATGCCCTCGGGAAAAATTACGGTGTAGTTTCCCATTGATTTCAGCCGTTCACAGTACCAGCACAGCAAGGCTGTTTCGGTTAATGTTAAAAGACCAGATGAGTCAATCATCCAGACTGTCGCCCCTGCAACTACTGAAAAGGCTGCTGCCTCTCTTCAGGAACCACACGTTTGTTTGGCCTCTCAACAGATACCCCTCCGTTGTGGTTGCACCTGCGGTACGGCTATCTCTGTCGCTGAGGCTCGCAAGCCTCCCCACCAACGGCAAGGTCTATGGTTCGTTGGGGGGGGGGGGGGGAGGAAGGGGGGGGGTGTTAATTTATGTATAGAAGATAATTATTGTTCCCTAGGTACACATGTTCTAAAGACTTACATTAGTCAAAACCAAGGTCTGTATTCTCTTTCGCCGGTTTCATTTCCTCTATTTTTATATATTCTCCTTTCCACAATTACATTCAATATCTTTCGTAATACGCAAGCATTTCTATTAGGCCTTGTTCGTTTACCTAATTCATCAACTGCTGACTCACTATTTCATGTCTCAAAGCTACTCATTCTTCTGCTGTATTCCTTTCCTGTATTTCATTCAATGTTGCCTAACACTCCGTCTGAAATTATCGAAACCTCTTGTTCTGTCAACTTGCCGAAGTCCCATCTATTTAATTTGCTGCCTTTTCGCGGTTTATTTAGTTTTTATCTGCAGTTAATTACGAATAAATGACAGTCAGAGTACTGTACTGCCCATGGCAGTGTCTTACAGTTTAAAATCTGATTCCAGACTCTTTTGTCTTACCAATCTGTAATCTATCTGAAACGTTCCAAAACCTCCACGTCTCTTCTTCAGCCAAGTGTTAGCGATCATCAAATTACGATCTGTGGAAATTGTACCAAGTAGATTGGTCTTTCATTTCTTTCCCACACTACACATTCCCTATTTATTTTTTTCCTATTATCGAATTCCACTCCCGCATTAAAATTAAATTTTAGTCTGTCGTAACTATCTGAATAATCTCATCACGCATTTCTTCAATTTCTTCGTCATCTGCGGGGATAGTTGGTGATAAACTTCCGTTATTGTCGGCTTTGTGTCCATCTTGGCTACGATAATGCGTTCACTATGCTGTTCATAGTAGTTTACCCACATTCCTGTTTTGTTATTTCTTATTACACTTACCCTTGTCATTACCCTATTTGATTTTGAATTTATAACCCTCTACTCATCTGACAAGTAGTGCTGTTAATTCTGTCACCGAACTTCACTTATATCCACTGTATCTAAATCTGATCTCTCATTTCCATGTCTAAATTCTGTAACCTACTTACGTGGTTAACTTTCGAGCGGGAGCGCCTTTTTGTAAATCTTTATTCATTTATTTATTAATTTTTTTGCACGAGCAGATGCATGGGGTATTTAGTACTTCATCTTCTATACTGGCCTCCAAAATTAAAGCAACAAGGCACCATTTTCCTGTCCTGTGTCCTATTCACGATATGATCACACAAACTGTCAACAGGTGTTCGTACGATCGTGCTCTGCACGAAAGATAGCATTCTGATCAACGGAAAATCACGCTAACGATGACTTCAGAGTACCTATCAAATGGGGTACTGTTTGCCGGGTAGTCCCATACCCACGGTTGCTGAGTATACAGTCAAGGATGGTGGATTATGGCGCATGACAAGACACCTATCAGACTCTCTGCAGTGGAGGGTCATGGGAAGGATGGAAGCAGGACAGTCGCAAACCGTTGTGGCCCAAAAGCTTAATGTGAATCGTTCTGCTGTTTCTCGCATGTGGCGACAATTTATAGACCAGGGCAGCGCCGACCACGTTTGGCATCAGAAACAGAGGAGCTTTGTTTGGCGGTAAGGGCACGGCAGTACCGCCTTAGTACTGCATGGCAACTGGCATCTGACCTGGCAGCATCCACAGGACGTGTTGTATCGAGGGAAAGGGTTTACAGAAGGCTTCGGCAGTGTGGCCTTCAATGTCGGAGACCTGCTGCATGTGCATCTCTTACGTGTCTATCTAGAATGGAAAGTCTGGAGTGGAGTCGTCAGCATGCCACTTGGAAGGAACAGTGGGCCAGTGTTCTTTTCAAAGATGATTCCCGATTTAGTATGGAGAGTGATTGTCGACGGATTCGCATCTGGAAGGAACGCGGAACACGATTTCGATACGCAAACGTTGTAGAAAGAGACCTATATGACAAGTTTCAACTGCAGTTAGGTATCGTGACGCGATGTTGGGACCTCATGTGCGGTTGTTGCGAGGTGCTGTGGACCCAGACATTGTACTGATGGACGATAATACTCGACCTCGTAGAGCATGGGTGGTTGATGTTTCCTTGAAAACGGTGGATAGTGCACACATGGCGTGGACTGCTCGCTCTCCCTATTGACATCCCATAGAGCACGTCTGGGATGCACTAGGGAGACACATTGTATCACGTCGGCATAAAGCAACCACTTTCCAAGTCTTGCGAGCAGCTCTGCATGAAGAACAGTCGTTATTTCCTCACTCATGCTGAGCCCATTAACGAGTTGTTGGAGTTTGTGTGCGAATCCATTAAGCTGGAAAAAACGAAGAACATTTTTGTCTACTGTTATGTGTGTTGCAGTTGTTTACGTTTTTTATTCTTTACATTGTTTCTACTTTACTACCATCTGTATACACCAAAATAAACGCAATCTTGCAAAATTTCCTTTTCTTGCTTTAATTTTGATCTCCAGTGAATGATAAGTTATAATTTGTTTAGGAATCAGTTAAATATTTATATTTACACAACGCATTGCAAAGAGAAACCTTTTGCAGCTCGTTGAGGCCGTCAGGATATCCACACCAGTACCGTCTGGCTCCCAAAGTTCTTTTACGTTTACATGTTGATATTTCTTCACTTTCGTCAAAAATAAAACACCAAATTGGCACATAATTTCATGTCTAGTAGTAACTTTAGAATTTCTTGCTCGTTTGAGGTTTGTTCTGAGTTTGTCAGTGTATTTTTTAGTATGGGATAGTATCCGTATTACATCAATTTCAAAGACCTTGGAAAAACGCATCTATCTCATCAGAAATATTTTATGAATAGCTTGTGAGACCGGGTGAAACTTTTATGATAATTTTTTGCTTAGATTTCTTTGTTTATTTAGAGGCCAGTATTTTACTCCATTATGAAAGTTCATCTTCTCCTAAGAAAACCTCAATTTCTGAACTTCTTCCTTCCTCATTCCCATTTTTGTCTTCCTGTTCAGAGATAGAAAATGAAATGAAAGTATAACTGGTACATACGTTCAAAATTATCAGAAAGAAACAACTATAATACGACATGTGCGCGGTATATAGAGAGTGCGCCACTACCGTTTTTCTTGCGAAATAACACAACACTGAGAGCTCTGATTCTAGGAGAGAGGGTAGACGGAACGAGGGGGGTGAGGGGGGACTTTGGGGGGAACGAAGGATCAGGTAAACAAATACCTAGAGCTGCCACATGACAGGGCTCGGCGCTACTCTATAGCATTACGAAATTCCGCAATGTGGAACTCAGTACCACAGTGTACATCCTTCAAGGTTAAGGTATCTAACATTCCATACTCCAACAGGCGGAACGCCAGTTTTATTTTTCCTGATGACGGCATCCTCCTCAGTACACCCCCACTCACAGATTCGTTTTGGTGACTACATTCCTCCGAAATATTGTATGGTATCATCGTTCCATGGGTAAGTTCATGAAATTCACCAAAAAGCTCAGTTTTCAATTTATTTTTTATTTGTCAATAGAACACATGAACTATAAGTTCTCAAAGTTTCAATTATGAAATCGAATCCAAAGTGCTTGAAAAATCATTAAATGTGTGATATGACATTCCTACCATTCCCACCGTTTGAAGTAACACTTCAGTACTAGCTCGGTGAACAACGATCCCGTGAGATATTTACAAGCAAACGCGCACGGAATACATATAGATGGCTGTGATATATGCTCTTTGGTTTTATATATCTTCAGTGGCCTTGTTCCATTTTGTTCCATATCTTAGACAGAATAACAAACCAGCTGAGTTGTTTACGAAGAAGCAGTTCTTTTTTTTTTGCCACGTTTTCATCTGCTACAGTTGTCAGAATTGAAATTTATGATGCAGTTCTTGTATTTAGTTATGGGAACGTACGGTGGATGTAGGTATTATAAAAGATATATTGAAAAAAATAGATTCTGAGCACCTCCGTGTAGCTGAAAGGTTAGTTGAATAATTGATAAAGGAAAGAAAGCAGAAAACAAGAAATCAGAAGATTTCCCCTAAAGGGAAAGAAGATTCTGAGTACAAATCTTGGACCTTCTGAATTACTGACTTTAGCAAAAACATAAGGTTGATCTTTAAATTGCATTTCCAAAAGATTGTGTTTTTTACAGTTTATCTGTCTTTTCTCAGAATCTATGAAGTCTAGAATTATGAAATGTTGTACACTTATTTCTGTAAACCAAATAAATATTGTCTCAAGAATAAATTTTCAAATTCTGAGTTTAAGCTGATATGCAGAGCAAAGTGCTTGGAATTTTGCTTGAATTTTATAATTTTCATACAGAATTACAATTAAAAAGTTACTAAAATAGTCGTATTCGATATATTCAAAAAATCTCATGTGAGAAGCTTACTATATGCAAAGAGATTAAATAGAGAAAATTTTGTAGAAATCTCTAGCGTAGTTAGTGAGAAGAAGTTACATTATTGCTTTTTAAAAATAAAGTTTTTAAATTGCAAAAAAAGTTAAAGCTATATGATCCAAGAAAGTTAATAATGCGTTTGTTAATTTCATGTAAAGCATGGTACAAAATATCAATGTAGATGTGGTGCATCTTTTCAGTAGTGTGTGATTTTCTTGGATGTTTCCCCTTAACCATACAGCAAAGCTATAGGCCATCAGGAAATGTAACAGCTGTAATTTTCCTTTGCTTTGAGTTGTTCGCAGTACCAGCACAGCAAGGCCATATTGACTGATGTTACAAAACCAAATCAGTCCATCATGCAGAGTCTCGTCCCTGCAGCTACTGCAAAGGCTGCTACTCCTCTTCAGGAAGGACATGCTTGTCTGGCATCTCCACAGATACTCCCACGCTATGTCTGTGCCTACAGTGCAGCTATCTGTGTTTGAACCTGGCTTTCGTACATATTTTCATTCGTATCTTCAGTCCGTGTATATACATCAAAGACTTCTGAGACACTCGAAAAGGTCTCTGGAACCATATAGTTTCATTTGACAACTGAATAGACCATTCGCATTCCTCTTCAGGCTAAAATGAGTTTATTAGGAGAAATGTGTCCTACTTGAGATTTTGCTAGATTGTATTAAAAGGATGATAATATTTGAACAGATATGTGAGTAACATAAGAAAAAAATTGATGTTGGTGATTACTCTTACTCTCTCAAGACATTTAGTAACTAAGGCCGGTATTACACTATCAAATTTCTTTGTCAACAATCTTTGTCAAAGATATTTGATGGTGTAATACGGAACTTTGGCAAATGTCGTCCAATATTTGATCAAATCTAGGGCCTCGCTGTAGATTTGATCAAAGAAATCGCTTGTCTTCTGTTCACTGCAATGTGACATGTTACCACGTGGAGCGCTAGCATCGCTGCAGCGTTCTGTCGTCCGTAGTGTTTTTATGAACATTGCTGGTAAATACAATTGGTGTGTGCCGACAACTACAAAATTAATAGATATGTATGAAGCTGATGAGGCGCTTTACAAAGTGAAGCGCCCTGAATACAAAAATAAATTAAGAAGATTGGAGACCTGACCTGACCTAACCTAACCTAACATAATCCTCTCCTGTAGCAAGGAATCGGAGTGTTACAGTGAGCCTGTCTTCTGAAGATGTAGCAGTTCGTAAGTGAATATTGTGCTTTGTGGTATGAGGATACACTTCACTGAGCACATACAGAAATGTATGCTCATCCATTCTTAAGTAATTGATGTACGACTTGACGTATTCCACTGTAAGCTCACGTAACAAGTTTTGTTGAATGCTTTTATCGTGTCGTCGTAAAACCCACGGTTTCACCCAGGTACGTTTCCTTTTTTTTTCCCCCGCTTCTCTTCCGCATGCGCACACAGTGCAATTGTGGTACATGCAACTGCTGCGTTTAATAACAAGTTGTTGTTGTCAGCCATCTTGACCTTTGACGAAAAATATGATGACAGTGTAATACCCCTTCTAGCGCTACGTCAAAGATCTTTGTCAAATATATTTGGCGGAATATTTGATCACATCTTTGATCAAATCTTTGACAAAGAAATTTGATAGTGTAATACCAGGCTAAGGAATGTAAGACCGGTCAGGCGATCAGCCGTGGACTTGAGCATCATACCCACAGTGTGGGAACGAGAAGAAGGTTTAGAGAAGATTAGTTTAGCTAAAACAGTGCCAGAAAAAATGTCTCCATTACTGCAACACAGTACAAAAAAGTAAAACTCGTTCTTGGTTCTTTCCTAGCTATAACAACGAGGACGCAAGATAAAGTTAATGATGTCATTCACTTAAGCCCTTGAACAAAGAAGATTTGGTTCAGAGCTGCTACGGTTTCTCTGGCGTGTTCAAACAATCGACAAGACGATCGAGTAAAAACGGCCTGGATTTCTGATCACACATCCATTCACTCAAACCTACTTCCTGAGAGCTCTTTCTACATTTTTACAAGGATGAAAGTATGGATATCTTGTTTGCAGACACATTGTAGAGGGAACGTTTTCCATTTTCAGAGCTCTCGATTTTTGTTCCAATGCGTGAGGCAGAAAATTGCTGCCTCCAAATGGAACAGCAGGGCGACCCCCCGGTTCGGGTCGGCTGGCGACGCCACCGGCGGGAACCAGAGAGTCGTAGGAAGCGGTAATCGCTCGGCGGGGGCGGGGAGGGGTGGGGGCGGAGGAGGCGGAGGAGGAGGCGGAAGCGGTGAAAGGCCAATAGTCGATTGCCGCCCCCATGATGAAGCGCGGCGGGGGGCACCTCTCTACTGTTGCGGTCTGTTCCGCTGCTCCCGACAACAGAGCTTGCTCGACGGCCCACTTCGGCACACACGTAGCGAAGACATATTGTTATACTTCCTTTATTAGTATGGATTACTTGTATTGATGTCTCCCCGTCGGACTGTGGTACTGGTGTAGCCACCAAGGAAACAGTTTTGCTGTCGACCAACTGCATAGAACTTAGTTTTAACTTGCAAGCGCTATTCGCCAGTGTTGTTAATAAACTACTGCCCATTAACCCACGCAATACCAAGATGGGAGCAGGGTAATTAGTTGCCCACCCTTCGAAAATTTTGCGATATAGTCAGTTCCTTCATATGATAAAATTATGAGAAAAGCTTATTGTTTTTAATGAATTCTGACAATTCTTCTACCTGATTCCACATCCGTTTTACATTCGACCTTAGAGCGGGCGCGCTGGGGTACTGAGTGTGTAAGTAGGCTGTTTATGTTTTCTTATTGGCAACGTTACGTAGCTCTCTGTATGAAAATCACTGGCTGTGCTGTGTGCAGTCTGTGGCTAGTTTGCATTGTTGTCTGCCATTGTAGTGTTTGGTAGCTGAATGTTAACAGCGCATAGCGTTGCGCAGTTGGAGGTGAGCCGCCAGCAGTGGTGGATGTGGGGAGAGAGATGGCGGAGTTTTGAAATTTGTAAGACTGGTCGTCAATTATGATTATTAAGGTAATACATTGTTTGTTCTCTATCAAAATCTTTCATTTGCTAACTATGCCTATCAGTAGTTAGTGCCTTCCGTAGTTTGAATCTTTTATTTAGCTGGCAGTAGTGGCGCTCGCTGTATTGCAGTAGTTCGAGTAACGAAGATTTTTGTGAGGTAAGCGATTTGTGAAACGCATAGGTTAATGTTAGTCAGGGCCATTCTTTTGTAGGGACTTCTGAAAGTCAGATTGCGTTGCGCTAAAAATATTGTGTGTCAGTTTAAGCACAGTCATGTATAATTGTTCAAAGGGGACGTTTCAAGTGCCACGTTGCAGAATTTCGTAATGCTGCAGCATAACGCAGAGCCCTGAGTCGTGGCAGCTGTACGTGTTTGTTTACCTGTGTCTCCTTCCCCCCAGCCCCTTCCTTCCCTCTGCCCACCCTCCTGTACTCAGAGCCATCAGTACTGCGTTGTTTCCAAGGAAAACGGTAGTGGGCATTCGGTACCCCGCGCGGCCACTAGTGATGTACTTGTTTCGTTCTGACTATTTTGAACGTGTGTGCCATTTTCACTTTACCTAAGCGGAAGTTTGAACTGTGAAATACTTTCTCACTACAGTATTTATTACAAGGATCGAAAAATATATATGTAATCATTTTATACAGGGTGGAGAAACTTTGTCACAAAATTTTAACCACGGATAGCTAATGACAGTAGGAACCAAAATTACTAATGTTGTGTAGGTCAACAACGCACAATTTTTAAACTGCGGAAACTTTGCGCCACGCGCTCCGATTGGCCGCAAGATTGCCCTGTTGCCGGATGCTCTGGACAGTGCATGACCGCGAATGCTATTCCACACGTGTGCGTATCACGTATCACGTCGTGGCAGTGTCGAGGCGAGGGACGTTTGTCAGTGTGTACAGACAACCACAGCGCTGCCCGTCAACCGACAAACGGAAACAGTGCAATGCCACGGCCACGCGGAGCGCGTGGCGCCAAGTTCTCGCAGTTTAAAAAAGGTGCCTTGCCGACCTACACAACATTAGCAGTTTTGGTTCCTACTGGCATCAGCTATCCAGGATTAAAATTTCGTGGCACAATATTTATCCATCCTGTATATTTTTCGCGATGTAAGAGTCGTTGTCTATTTGTTTTTAAGTTCAAAGATTTTATAAAGCTCGATGACATACCAGCGTACCTCCAAGAACTGGACGAAGCCGAGAGACTTGGATTAAATGTTGCTGAGTTAGCTGGAATCCAGGGTGATCTGAATGATGAAAGTGGAAGTGAAGATGAAATGAGTTCAGAAATTGCGTATTTCTTAGGAAGAGACAGACAATGAAAAAAAAAGCCTAAGCAAAAATATATTACATAATTTCACCTGGTCTTACAGCCAATACAAAAAATATTTCTAACGAAATTAATGCGTTTTCACGATTTTTGAAACTAATATGATGTATGTGAGAGTATTCCACACTAACAAATACATTGACAACCTCAGAACACACTTCAAAGTATGATAGACTGTAAAGTTATAGATAGATGTGGTATTATGGCACAATTGTCTGTTTTAGTTTTGGTAGGTTAAAGAAAGGTCAACATGTAAATGTAAAAGAACTTTGGGTGTCAGATGGTACAGTTATGGATCCTGAGGGCAACAATGAGATTTCTATTTGTAATGCATTGTATGAGGTTTGATGATGTTTCCACTCGAAATGAAAGGAAAAAAAGTTTGACAAACTAGATGCTATCGGAAAGCTTTTACATTCCTTCACAAGCAACATGAAACGATGTATAATCAAACTGAATATGTGACTATCAGTAAAATGTTGACAGAATTTAGGGGCTGCTGCTCTTCGATCAAGTACATAACATTGCACCGACATTAGCCAAATACGTGATAAAAATATTTGCAGCATCCGACGCAAACCCTTTTTATACCAGTAATATTGAAGTACATGTGGGAAATTAGTGAGATGGGCCATTTCAAGTATCAAAATGCACAGCAGAAACTGTACAACGGCTTCTCAATGATACCAAAGGAACACACAGAAATGTGACTAGTGGTTACTGGTACATTAGCACCCAGTTGATAAGAATACAGGCTGGCACAATAGCCGGCCGGTGTGGCCGAGCGGTTCTAGGCGCTACAGTTTGGAACTGCGCGACCGCTACGGTCGCAGGTTCGAATCCTACTTCTGGCATGGATGTGTGTGATGTCCTTAGGTTAGTTAGGTTCAAATAGTTCTAAGTTCTAGGGGACTGATGACCTCAGAGGTTAAGTCCCACAGTGCTCAGAGCCATTTGAACCATTTTTGAACAGGCTGGCACAAGCCCAGATAACGTACTTCAAGGATTCTGATAATGACCTCCGGTGTTGGGTTACACACTTGGGCTCTCTGCTTGCCCCACTTCCTGTGCCCTGGGGAACAATGTGAGTTGATCAAGGTCACCCTGCCGAATCACCCAGTCAGTTGTGTCACATGAGATAAAAATGGGTGGAATCCCCTGTGGACCGACAAAAATCATGCATACCTACCACACTTTCGTCTTTTATAATTGGGGAACTTGCATGACAGGAGTTATTCAGGAGCAGGAGTGTATAGCGTGAGGATGTGAGTGTTAATAATAAATGCCGTTAAGTCACATCACTTGAGCTCTATGTGTTAATACCAATATTACTAGAGACTAGTATAGGCAACACACAGACAGATATGATATGAAAATTCTTTGTTTTACATATTTTTCAATATTTTGCTTAATTTTGCGTATTTTCCACAATTTTCATATTTTAAAAGTGGAGGCACTCTGGAGCATAGAGAGACGTCATATCGATACGTTTATAACAAATCACATCACTCAACAACGTCTGCCTGTTAATAACAATATTACGTGACACCAGCAGAGACCACACCCAGGCAGATCCATAAGTACATCCATTTTTACGTATTTTTCGTATTTTTCCCAGTTTTACGCATTTTTTACAATATTCCTGTGTTATAGCTGGAGGCATTCTGGAACATAGGTATAGACCGAGCCTGTTTTGTTAATAACAAGTCACGACACTTGAGGTCTGCTTGTTTAATATTTCGAGGCACTAGCTGAGACCTCACCCAGACAGATATGTAAGTACTTTCAGTTTTGCCGTGTTTACCACAATTTTTCACATTGTATCCAGTTACATGTCAACACAGTGTCATGTCGCATTGCGTCGGGTCGACATCATGAAGTTGTCAGCCTTAGTCGCGATTATCATTACTAATATCTGACGTCATGCAGTTAGAAACTAACACGTTGGTAGAAATAGTAATGTCGTAGAGAATTCTGAACGCCATGATATTCTGTAAGAAATGCCACACTACATTACTAACCTATGTTACATCATAGAAAAATTATGATGCTTCCAACTAAAGATACTTTATTTGCGGCACACATATAAAGAGAGGCATCAAGTACCTGCACCAATTCCTGCGAAAGTCTTGTCGTCTGCTGGAAGGTAGACCACCCCCATCTGATTCCGATGTGGAAGAGCTTAGCTGATAACGTCAACGTTTGCGGACACTGTGCGCAGCAAGTACCGGGAAAGTGACGGCTGGTGCCTAACATTGCCGTTACTCCTGCAGGAAGGAGAGCACTTGGTCATCAAACAGATCCTAAGAGGAAGGTGGAAATATTAATACACTCCTGGAAATGTAAAAAAGAACACATTGACACCGGTGTGTTAGACCCACCATACTTGCTCCGGACACTACGAGAGGGCTGTACAAGCAATGATCACACGCACGACACAGCGGACACACCAGGAACCGCGGTGTTGGCCGTTGAATGGCGCTAGCTACGCAGCATTTGTGCACCGCCGCCGTCAGTGTCAGCCAGTTTGCCGTGGCATACGGAGCTCCATCGCAGTCTTTAACACTGGTAGCATGCCGCGACAGCGTGGACGTGAACCGTATGTGCAGTTGACGGACTTTGAGCGAGGGCGTATAGTGGGCATGCGGGAGGCCGGGTGGACGTACCGCCGAATTGCTCAACACGTGGGGCGTGAGGTCTCCACAGTACATCGATGTTGTCGCCAGTGGTCGGCGGAAGGTGCACGTGCCCGTCGACCTGGGACCGGACCGCAGCGACGCACGGATGCACGCCAAGACCGTAGGATCCTACGCAGTGCCGTAGGGGACCGCACCGCCACTTCCCAGCAAATTAGGGACACTGTTGCTCCTGGGGTATCGGCGAGGACCATTCGCAACCGTCTCCATGAAGCTGGGCTACGGTCCCGCACACCGTTAGGCCGTCTTCCGCTCACGCCCCAACATCGTGCAGCCCGCCTCCAGTGGTGTCGCGACAGGCGTGAATGGAGGGACGAATGGAGACGTGTCGTCTTCAGCGATGAGAGTCGCTTCTGCCTTGGTGCCAATGATGGTCGTATGCGTGTTTGGCGCCGTGCAGGTGAGCGCCACAATCAGGACTGCATACGACCGAGGCACACAGGGCCAACACCCGGCATCATGGTGTGGGGAGCGATCTCCTACACTGGCCGTACACCACTGGTGATCGTCGAGGGGACACTGAATAGTGCACGGTACATCCAAACCGTCACCGAACCCATCGTTCTACCATTCCTAGACCGGCAAGGGAACTTGCTGTTCCAACAGGACAATGCACGTCCGCATGTATCCCGTGCCACCCAACGTGCTCTAGAAGGTGTAAGTCAACTACCCTGGCCAGCAAGATCTCCGGATCTGTCCCCCATTGAGCATGTTTGGGACTGGATGAAGCGTCGTCTCACGCGGTCTGCACGTCCAGCACGAAAGCTGGTCCAACTGAGGCGCCAGGTGGAAATGGCATGGCAAGCCGTTCCACAGGACTACATCCAGCATCTCTACGATCGTCTCCATGGGAGAATAGCAGCCTGCATTGCTGCGAAAGGTAGATATACACTGTACTAATGCCGACATTGTGCATGCTCTGTTGCCTGTGTCTATGTGCCTGTGGTTCTGTCAGTGTGATCATGTGATGTATCTGACCCCAGGAATGTGTCAATAAAGTTTCCCCTTCCTGGGACAATGAATTCACGGTGTTCTTATTTCAATTTCCAGGCGTGTATATACTTATACATATACCTAGACCTATATACAGGGTTATTACAAATGATTGAAGCGATTTCACAGCTCTACAATAACTTTATTATTTGAGATATTTTCACAATGCTTTGCACACACATACAAAAACTCAAAAAGTTTTTGTAGGCATTCACAAATGTTCGGTATGTGCCCCTTTAGTGATTCGGCAGACATCAAGCCGATAATCAAGTTCCTCACACACTCGGCGCAGCATGTCCCCATCAATGAGTTCGAAAGCATCGTTGATGCGAGCTCGCAGGTGTGGCACGTTTCTTGGTAGAGGAGGTTTAAACACTGAATCTTTCACATAACCCCACAGAAAGAAATCGCATGGGGTTAAGTCGGGAGAGCGTGGAGGCCATGATATGAATTGCCGATCATGATCTCCACCACGACCGATCCATCGGTTTTCCAATCTCCTCTTTAAGAAATGCCGAACATCATGATGGAAGTGCGGTGGAGCACCATCCTGTTGAAAGATCAAGTCGGCGCTGTCGGTCTCCAGTTGTGGCATGAGCCAATTTTCCAGCATGTCCAGATACACGTGTGAAACTTGCCTGCACGCGTTCAACCGTTTCCTCGCTCACTGCAGGCCGACCCGTTGATTTCCTCTTACAGAGGCATCCAGAAGCTTTAAACTGCGCATACCATCGCCGAATGGAGTTAGCAGTTGGTGGATCTTTGTTGAACTTCGTCCTGAAGTGTCGTTGCACTGTTATGACTGACTGATGTGAGTGCATTTCAAGCACGACATACACTTTCTCGGCTCCTGTCGCCATTTTGTCTCACTGCGCTCTCGAGCGCTTTGGCAGCAGAAACCTGAAGTGCGGCTTCAGCCGAACAAAGCTTTATGACTTTTTCTACGTATCCTGTAGTGTGTCGTGACCATATGTCAATGAATGGAGCTACAGTGAATTTATGAAATCGCTTCAATCATTTGTAATAGCCCTGTATATACCTAGACTGCGAGCCGATGCGGTATGGAACTGCCAGAATGGGAGTGCGCCCCATGTTTCCTTACACTATGGCTGGCCACCTCCCAGGAGTGGGAGAGAAATCTGCACAATATAGATGTAATCATTTCCGACCTATTAGCTGTCATAAAAGACGTTCAATCATCCAGGGAGAGGGAGAGGGCGTCCCGCCACAGCAAGTACCTTCAACGTTTAGTGCTAACTTTCTAAACTCATGTTCGTATTTGTTGAACTCGTGTTTGTATGCATCTGGTTGGTGTCTGAGGTATCTAAGAGATGTATAAAACCTACTTTGACATCGAAATACGTAACAGAACTTCGTTGAAATTTTGATCTGAAATATATGAAGCTTACGCTACCAGACTAGGCAGCACATTAAACAATTCAGCCTTCGAGAAAGCAATCTGTTTTAAATGAAATTTACATAAGCTGTTTGACTGCAAAACAAATGAGTCAGATTAAAATCATGGCCCTGAATATAGCTAATCCTTACCCTTAGTCTTGAAAACTATCACTATACTAGAACCGTTACTGTAATTACAGAGCGAATGAAAGTAAAAATCGAATGATAAAACTGCTTGGAAACTCACAAGATAGCTCTTTACTGAAATCTGGTAACTGGTCTCTGAAGTTATGAAATTTTCACAAATACGTTCCGACGTTCACTGTATTTTACAATGGACGTTAACTTCCATGATAGGCCGGCCGGCGGTTCTAGGCGCTGCAGTCTGGAACCGCGTGAGCGCTACGGTCGCAGGTTCGAATCCTGGCTCGGGCATGGATGTGTGTGATGTCCTTAGGTTAGTTAGGTTTAAGTAGTTCTAAGTTCTAGCGGACTGATGACCTCAGAAGTTAAGTCCCATAGTGCTCAGAGCCATTTGAACCATTTTGAAATTTCATGATAATTAAATTTGTTGGCCTACCTATGCGAACGGAACGCTCGTCTTTTCTGCAGCCTGTTTCTATTAAGATAATGATGAAACCGTCAAAAACCAAATTTCATTTACCGTACTTGCGATGTGCAATGCAAGACGGTATCTTATCAATTTTCACAAAAATGCTTCTGCAGCACACAACTCGCGATGGACTGCGATTGTACCAACACAGTTATAAAGGTAAAAAATGAAAACTGAGGAGGTAAACTTAACGATCGATAAATGAGTAAAAAAATTTACTCAAAGTACGATTATGCTTCATTAAGCTACAACAAAAGTACAACCTTTCATAAAGTACTCACAGCTAGACAAGTTAGCAAAATATATTATAATAATTTTCCTTGTGAAATTACTTTCCTTGACAACCATTTTAATTATAAGACGAGGCCATGTGCTTAATTACGAAATTACTACAGGATACTACAACTATACGCAATGTTCTAACAATAAAAACTACACAGTTACAAATACAAAAGAAAAGTGTATTACCTTAAAAGTTCTTGTTAATCTTTCATTAATATTTGCTCAAAATCTTCAATATTCCTCAAAACATAGTATTACGAAATCCTTTGCTGCCTTCACTACATGGCAAGCCAGCTTCCATCCTTCTAAAACCAAATATACTGGCGGAAAGTCTCAAACGTACTGCCCGTTACTCTCTGACTAACATCTGTGGTCTCAGGAACAGACTTACAAAGAATATGGCTACATCGATACTGCAGAGGTTGAGTACATTTGTCAACTTTTCAACTTCATTAACATTTACAGTAAAAACTTCCTAAAACTTGCGATAGCAAAAAGGATAGCCTCCTTTCAACCAGTCGTAACTTGTCAGTGCTTTTGCGGGTAATCTCTGCTAACTGTTTAATCACTTAGAACATTGCTCCCCACCACCCTTTCTTTCTTGACCATTCAGGAATATACTCTCCTCCTCCTCCCTCCAACCATCAGGTTTTTGAAACTAGCGTGGGTGGCTCCATTTTTAGCTAGGCTGACTCCCAGGTTGTATGAATACTCGTAACAAAATAACCCCTGCAGGTAACGGCGACATTACTATATGCATCGTATGGTATGTAATATCGATTGGTCCATACAATTCCAAAAAGATACAATGCACAGCCAGTACACTGCTGTATTTGCTGCGAAAATTTATCTGTGCATTAATAATGAGTATCCCTGAACCGCGAGTACGACTGGTGCAATAAGCGTATCCCCCGCTCCCCACTACACATGATCCATCGACGAAAAAAATTTAGCGACCAAATACAGTCCTAGGACCACGTCGGTGGTAGGCTACATCTGCCAGACACGTAACTCTATCAATATTATGTCACTATAAGAATCGTAAACAGATGTGGAAATAATCGTCTACGACATCACCAGTTGAAAACGAGGCAGAGAAATGGTCACAAAGCATCAGTAACAAACTACACTCTTTCTACATACAAAGTAATACACTCGCAGACATCACGATACCATCAAATGCGACCTTAGAGACCGAGCACTGTATACCGATAAATCGCTTCTCCAAAGACCAATTAGCAACGTCATTCAGAAATGCAAAGAACACGCGCACAATGACAAATGGAAGAAAACGGCTCAGACGTACCTAACAACGGTGCAAACATCACCACATTTTTGATGAGAAGATGTGTGTCTCTGTCGACGCAGGACCGCGACTGCTCATTTCATAGCCCATCGGCTGTAAAAATATTAGAGGAATTGTTGCTTGTAAACCAGATTTCCTTTTCCAAGCACTGCTGGAGATTCCTTGTACGTAAATTAGTATGCTGAAGAAACACATTTTCCCACGTCTGTCTGCCAACACACTTTCTGCATCCACCGAAACACTGGATTGTATATGTGTCGAAAGCAGTAAATTTAACACAGCTGATACAGCGTGAAAGAACAGTCGAACAAAATTTAAATGTACGATAAATATAGTTATAAAATTAGACGAACGCCAAACAATAGTGTCATGTAGGTAAAAGATATGCTACCCACAATGCCAAGAGAGTGCTTTTCTGTGTCCTTTATCAGCAAACGTCTCATGATTCACCTATAGTTACGTCAATATGCACTCAATGTTTTTGATTCTGAAATGTTGCAACCTTACACTGTAGCCAACCACTTTTTACCGTTCCAAATACATATCGTTGTGTCAGCTACTGTGGTGTGCAGTACCAACACAAACAAGGATGGAGAGAAGTTGCGATGGCCGATGGCAGGAATCTTAAATGATCCGTACATACTCTTTCAAATTAATAGAAATCTTTATTTTTAAGAAGAAGAGAAACATAACATTGTTACGAGATTGCTTGATGTGCTTCTTGTGCCTCCTACGCGCAATAACAGTGACACACTGTTACTACCTGTAGAACGCAGGCTAAATATCGTTTGCCTATTACTCAGTGCTGATGCTCTCGAAGACTGCGACCGAAGTGGGGCCGACCAGGGATGGTCGGCTGGTTAAGACAGCGTTGACAGGGGGTGCTGAACTCTGTTTTGCTGGAAGTGTGGCGCTGCGCCCTCTTTCCACTGGCTCGCTGGTCAGCGCCTTCTTGACGCCGTTTCGTGGTGCTGCACTGCTTGGTCAGCAGTCGATGCTTAAGGTCTGAATCCTTATGACTTGCAACTAACATGTAATGGGCTAGAAAATTCCACAGCATTCAGAATAAAATAACATTGCAGTTCGCTCACACATACTTACTCCTATAAATGGCAAAACCAGCTCTAAAACACATGTACTGCTGTTGGATGTAGTGTGTTGACGTTATTCTGCTGTAAGCACACAGGTATTCTATTTCGCGTGTTGACTTCCCACTCCCTCTCCCCACTCACGCCGAAGGCGGCTAGGAGGGTGGGGGCCGGTGTCAGTGTCCTGCCATGGATTCGGAGGTGCGAAAGAATGATAGATGCTCCTGCGTTAGGTATGAGATGTTACTAGCGCTGGAGTCACACCTAATAATAATACTCCTCTACATATTGTACTGTGGATCCAGCATGTGCTGCGTCAGAGTCGAATCCATCTGCACAAATAGCCAAGATGTATCCATTTACGCAAAAAAATTCATGGATCGACCGAAGCATGATCCGAAGCATCGTTTGAAAGACGGATCCGCCAGCGTCACGTCCTGGAACATTGTTAGGGCTGGGATGGATCTGCCTGCGCAAATAGCCGGGGCGGCTCTATGTGCACAATAATTCCTTGTTAGTGACTGGTATGGACCCACCCACTTATGGCCCCGGGGTAGCATCTGAAAGGTGACTCATCCTACGTTAAGTCCAACACTGCCGCCGCAGCTACGGCGTCGCTGGAGAAAGGGAGGTGGAAGTCAAAACGTGAATTGAGTAACTAAGTGTTTACAGCAGAAGAATGTCAACACACTACCTCCAACAGCAACAGACGTGTTTTTTTATTTATTTATTTTATTTCGGGGAATAAATATGTACCCTGGCTGGGTTGGAGCTTTGTATCAAATTTGGATGGCATAATTTATTTATTTTATTTCGGGGAATAAATATGTACCCTGGCTGGGTTGGAGCTTTGTATCAAATTTGGATGGCATAATTTATTTATTTTATTTCGGGGAATAAATATGTACCCTGGCTGGGTTGGAGCTTTGTATCAAATTTGGATGGCATAAAACAAAATAGCAAGTCACATCTAGTAATATAAGAAATTTGATAGTGGTAAGTTCCTATGGCCAGCGGCGGTGGCCGTGCGGTTCTGTCGCTGCAGTCCGGAACCGCGGGACTGCTACGTTCGCAGGTTCGAATCCTGCCTCGCGCATGGGTGTGTGATGTCCTTAGGTTAGTTAGGTTTAAGTAGTTCTAAGTTATAGGGGACTTTTGACCTAAGATGTTGAGTCCCATAGTGCTCAGAGCCATTTGAACCATTTTTTTAAGTTCCTATGAGACCAAACTGCTGAGGTCATCGGACGCTAGGCTTACAAACTTAAACGAAAGAACGAAAGGACAACACACACACACTCACACACACACACACACACACACACACACACACACACACACACACACACACACACACACACACATGCCCGAGGGAGGACTCGCCCCTTCGATGGGGACAGCCGCGTGAACCGTGGCAAGGAACCTCAGACCGCGTGGCTACCCTGCGTGGCTGTAAGCAATAACAGCATATTTGTTCTTGTAGGCTTACATATGGAAAAAATGGTTAAATATCTAAAAACGTTGTAAAAGTCGAAAAAATCGGTAAATGTCTGGATATGACGTGGACAAACACCATATCTGCATCTATCTTAGAGTGTGGTAGAAACGTGACATAAACACTAGATCAAAGTGTCTGGGGAGATCTCCAGGATTCTCTACTAGAAAGCTATCACGAGTACGAGTGAACTACTAGAATCTACCAGAATCTCTTTCGAAATTGACTGAACACCGTGCTAAGGTTGAGGGAGAGAGATCTCGTAGCAGACTCCTTAGAAAAGAATATATGGTTTTCGTTGTTACCTATACAGAATAAGTGATAGACATGGCATCAGAGATTTAGTTCGAAGAAAACAAAATTATTATACACATGTCTTAATTGGTCGAGAGGAGGAACTGTAACGAGTAGACACAGAAGCGACAGCACCTTTGCCTCACTAGTGGAGCGATAATTCATTCTAGAGAGACAAGACGAATTTGTTATACTTCCATTAGTTGTGTGGAGGAACTGTAGTGTTATTTTATTCTGAATTTTGTGGCATTCTTTAACCCATACATTCTAGTTGTACGTCATATTTATTTGGAATCGTAAAAAATAGTTGGCTTCGTTGTAGATTGGTATTATTTTAGAATCGAAACACGTTGCTTCCATATTGACGAAACTATAGGCGAATTAACGGAGGTTTTCTGATAATGGATACAAAAGGGACTCTGGTGGTAACGTGGGCAGCGTAATTTTCATCTAGATGACTCAGATGAGCTCCTAATACTATCGTTTGGAGTTGTCTAATTTTATAATCATATTTATCTTACATTTAAATGTTTTTCTACTGCTGTTTCTGGCCACATCAGTTGTGTGGTAAATTTACTAGTTTCGACAAGCATGCGATGGAGTGCTCTGGTGGAGACTGAAAGAGTGTTGGTGAAGGATGGTCTAAGGCGCTTACAGCGTTTATGCTGCTTCCGTCCAGGTTGGGTAGCAGCTCTAGCTGCCATCCTGCGAGCTCGTCCCCTCGTAATCCATCGGTTGTAAAAATACTTCAAAATTATTGCTTATAAACCAGATTTCTGTTTCCCAAACACTGCTGGATATCATTCGGTAAGTGAATTAGTGTGCCGTAGAAACATATTTTCCCTCCAGTCTCAGTGCGGTCGGAATGGGAATATCGTCCGTTTGTCAGACATGTTACAACTGGGATTCTGGTAAATGCAACTAATCAAGACTGGGTAGCATGGTTGTTATTTATGGTTTACAAAACCGTCAAAAGCGATGTGTTTCCCAAAGATTTTTACTAGTGTGTTAAAACAATATTGGGGAAAAAGACAAGTGAGAATTGTTCTGATAATGCAAAGAAGAGGCCAAGAAAAGAAGGCATCCCCATATGACTGAAAGTGCTGAGATGTTGTTTTCTGTCATCGATAGTAATAATCGTCATCCTGTGTTTACCATACATTTACAAAAGCTGACACATGAGAGAGAGGTAGCAAATACTAAAACAGGTCGATGTGAGATCTAAAACACAACATTCCGTGGAGTTAAAGTAGGTATGGATGATTTGTAAAGAGATACACGTATGCCTGACAATCAGGTCGAGTAATCGGTTACGCAACTGTATCCCTGTCGTCGAGATATACGTTCCAGGGGTTGACCTCCACAATAATAGCGAAGTGATACGTACACAGAATTGCTAAGATAGATAGACTGATATGGGATTTAGGAACCGCCAAACGGATAATTAATGTTGATATGACTGCCTGGAATGACGTCCACCCCCACTAAACTGGACTGATGAAGTGTTACAGAACATACCAAACGGGGTACTGACAGCAGTATTATGGTCCATATGTTGGTGGTAATCTTACGTTACGTCTCCAGATGACTATCTATTTGTCGTAAACAACTCGGCATGGAAAATTGTAGAGCGAATAAATCTGAGAATGCTAAGAACAATTAAGCATATTTTCTAAAGGGTTTGGTTGGTTGCACTAAAGAGTAAATTACGCCTTCCTAATACGTATAGGAGACCTTTTTGTCGAGCAGACTATTTTATTTACCAAGATTGTTCCACAATTTGACTATTGCAGATGGCTAATATTATCTCAGATGGAACTGATCATGAAGGCATTCCTGGTTATTGATCCTAAATTTTGGATACATCTTATATCTTCGGCTGGGTGTGGATGTCTTACGAAAGACTGTAGTTTTAATGAGTGTATTTGGTAATGGTACGATGTAATACCTTCATACTCTACTTAAGAACAGAAAATCAGGGCCTATTAATGTTTATAAAACCGACTTGTGGTACATCGATCGTAATGTAACAGTACGCACGTTGTCTGAACGATTCTTTTTAATGAGTCCGATCACGATGCAGTTACTGCTTATCTGTCTCAGAACGTTTTTCTCCTGGTACAATCGACTTCACGAAGTATCGCTGTGCAGATAGACTCTGTAACCGTTACTCTCAGAAGTATTAGTTCGTTATAAACGACATTATGCTGTCGGAGATTTAACAATACATGAGAGGTGGATTCGTGGTAGAATCTTAACGTGCAACATCTACTGATATTACTGTAACGAGTAAAAGTATGACGTGCTTTTGCTGCTATACAATGCTTTTTTCTGTTACTAGGACTGTGGTGTCACTGCCAGACACCATACTTGCTAGGTGGTAGCCTTTAAATCGGCCGCGGTCCGTTAGTATACGTCGGACCCGCGTGTCGCCACTATCAGTGATTGCAGACCGAGCGCCGCCATACGGCAGGTCTAGAGAGACTTCCTAGCACTCGCCCCAGTTGTACAACCGACTTTGCTAGCGATGGTTCACTGACAAAATACGCTCTCATTTGCCGAGACGATAGTTAGCATAGCCTTCAGCTACGTCATTTGCTACGACCTAGCAAGGCGCCATTACCAGTTACTATTGATACTGTGAATAATGTACCGTCAAGAGCGACGTTCACCAATTATGGATTAAAGTTAAGTACTCCAGCAGCTACGAACGTTTTTTACTAGTCTCATTTCCGTGTCCTGTTCCAGACCTCACGTCAGCCTGCGTGAGCTAAAACGCGTGCCTTTCGGCTTCCTCATAGTGGGTTGGCTGTCTTGCCAATCCACAACAAATATGACATCCAGTACAAAGATATATATTCATGAATAATTTTCAATCTCCAAGTCGGATTCTTCCAGATCGTTAGCCTACGCTAACGCTTCAGACCTCTACCCTCCATCAATGCTGACTTCTCACATTTAACATCCATCACTGCTGGCTGTTCACTTCCAACTGCCCAACGGTACATCCATCACTGCTGGTGACTAACTTCCAACTGCCCAATACTACTGGCGATTAACTTCTAACAACGAGTCCAACCAGCCACAGAGTCTCTTACAAAGAAAGCGCAGTCAGAGATCCAATTGAAAGCGCTACACAGCGCTGCCAACACTGAAGCAGCCCACTTACACTATTGTTAACTTGGTTATTGTACTCATACCTACGTCTCACTCTATAATTTTAACCCTTTCAAATTTTCCTCCATCCCCAAACTGTCTGTACCTTTGTGCCTTAGGATGTCCATTATCAACCGATCCTTTCTTTTAGTCAAGTTGTTCCTTAACTTTGTTCCCACACTTTCATTCATTAGCTCCTTATAGTTATTCAATGTACCCAAATAATCTTCAGCGTTCTGCTATAGCACCACATTTCAAAAACTTCTATTCTCTTCTTGTTTCAACTGCTTGTAATCTATATTTCACAACCGAATGAACTACATTCCAAAAATATACCTTCATAAAAGACTTCCAAAGTTCTAAATTTATATTAGAAGTTAACAAGTTCCTCTTTTTCAGAAGTGCTTTTCTTGATATCGCAAACGATATTTGCGAAGATATTATCGTTCTCTGTCAAACTCTTCAACTATTCGCGTCTCGTGGATACTAGACCTTTTGAAATAACAGTAATCATGTCATTATCCGTAGTATCTTTTGACAATTTCGTGTTTGAGCTGTCTGTAAACCGTCAATTTGTTGCAGTTCAAGGCAACGTGTCGCACTGTCTACCATCCCAAATCTTCACTAAGACACGCTCAAGAACTGAATGCAATAACTAGACGCAAGAAACCTTCACTTCTATCTTAGGCATTGTTATTACGTGAATTACCGTTTAAACCAGCTCCTAGTTACCCACATAATAAACAGCAATTGCAGATTTGCTAATCTGGGTTGATTTCTCCCAATGCATGCAACTGTTTGAGGAGAGAAAAGTGCCCTGCTATTTGAACGCTCCTACCATGGTCGAGGCAGCATGGTTAGAGCTGGAGTAGAAACCTTTAAAGCGGAATGTATTCATAACCTTAATATAATGAACACTGTTGGTTGAATAAGTTACAAATTGCTAACGTTCTTCCAGTAGTGATGGCCCACATCCTAATTGTGCCGTGCAAGTAATTCGTATATTGTGACTTCGACATCAAATTATTAATGGTCTCATAGAATTAACAATATGAGAACTGGAAGGCTCTGAAGTACACATGGTATCTGTTGCTTGCGGCATTGGTGTCAAAAATTTGGAAGTATGGAAACAGCTTGGGCTATCCACATTTAAAACATCTTTCTCAAACCACACAGATGGTGAGAGTATAGAATGGTGTTCTGTACTGTAATGCAGCATTCTGGAAATTGTCAAGAAACTACTTACTACACAGAGGACTTACCTCCCCAGATTTCATAACCGTGACAAAGACATTAATACAGGATATTTCAGTTGCATTTCATACATCAGAAGCAGATATGATTATTACTGGACGTGCACGGCGTAGTGTGGAGGCAGTTGCACAGTTGCTTTCACACCACTCTGCCCAAGCTGTGAAATACACTTGAAGGGAATGGACAGAAGGAAAGTAACTACCTGTGCAGAGCGGCCAGCGTGGAGCGGCTTGATCCAGCACAGAAAATGTTCCCTTGTTATGTAATGAGGCAGCACACAATGGCAGCCACGTGGTGGCACAGACCAGTGTGACGTGACAGCGAGCCAGAATGAATAAGACATTCTTTGCCCGCTTTTGGCGGGCTGGTTCACCATGTGCTGCACTGGCAGAATCGAGCCGTATGCCCTGAAATCTTTCTCAGACGATTTTGTAGAAACTAATCAGTAACAAAAAAAAATTCTGTTACTTATAGCGTCATATGTCATCTTCATGGTGAAGTGCCCAAAACTGCAAAACATTGTCATAATTCTTGAGATATTCTTGTTTAAATAAGAAGCTTCATGAAATTCATAAAAGACTGCAATGAAAAATATGAGTCGCTATGTTTTGCATTTGGTGCATGTTACACGATATGTTGCTGTGAATGAAATTTAACCCAGATATGGGAATTAGATTAGGAAATGAGACACTTAAAGTAGTAAAGGAGTTTTGCTATTTGGGGAGCAAAATAACTGATGATGGTCGAAGTAGAGAGGATATCAAATGTAGACTGGCAATGGCAAGGAAAGCGTTTCTGAAGAAGAGAAATTTGTTGACATCGAGTATGGATTTAAGTGTCATGAAGTCGTTTCCGAAAGTATTTGTATGGAGCGTAGCCACGCATGGAAGTGAAAAATGGATGATAACTAGCTTGGACAAGAAGAGTATAGAAGCTTTCGAAATGTGGTGCTACAGAAGAATGCTGAAGATTAGATGGGTAGATCATATAACTAATGAGGAAGTATTGAATAGGATTGGGGAGAAGAGAAGTTTGTGGCACAACTCGACCAAAAGAAGGGATCGGTTGGTAGGACATGTTCTGAGGCATCAAGGGATCACCAATTTAGTATTGGAGGGCAGCGTGGAGGGTAAAAATCGTAGAGGGAGACCAAGGGATGAATACACTAAGCAGATTCAGAAGGATGTAGGTTGCAGTAGGTACTGGGAGATGAAGAAGCTTGCACAGGCTAGAGTAGCATGGAGAGCTGCATCAAACCAGTCTCAGGACTGAAAACCACAACAACAACAATGGAAATTTCCTTTCTACGTGGGAGAAGGTCTTTGTCTCCAGTCTCGAGAAAATGGAATTTCTGTAGCACTTGCACTTCAAACTTCACACGCTTGAGAATAGAATATACATAACAAGCCTCATAACTCCTAAACCTTCTGAGATATCTATACGAGATTTTTTCAAGTGATACCACAAAAAGAGGAGAGTATTTTACTATATGGTTAACCACAGAACGTTCTTATCTGTGGTTTTATAACAGAGGCTATGGTTGTTATTTTATTTTTGTCGGCAGAGTACTGTAGTTTTTTAAGTATCTTTGACTCCTATTGAATATAGCATATACTACTATGGAAATGAACATGAAATATCTTATCTTGTGTGACACAACGAGGTTTCCTATAAGGTAATGACCACCCTGCTCACCTATTGCTTGTTGATCGCTTTCAGACATAACTTTTTTTCTGGAAGAAGCAAAAGTTTTCTTTGTGTCTAATGCTTTTAGGTAATTTTGAAATGATTTTAGATGCATGATTTATACAAATACATGGGCCTGTTTTCGTATGTACTTACAACATTTGGCGTCTTTTTATCCACTAAAATAAATAGTTTTCAAATATTCATTGTTATAATAAATCAACTTATAATTCAATAATTACGACGCAGAATAATAACAGTATTTAATTATACATTAGAGTAAATCTGACCAACAACTTCAGTGAATTCTGGGAGTCACCAGCTGCTGCACACTACTATATTCTCTTGCTGATATTTTTACAGTGATACCCAACACGTGGAAGCACTTGTGCACAATGAAAAGATTGAACATTCACAGATGTGTACATGAGGTTTACATTGAAGAAACATATTTCTGTTGCAGATAATACACACTAAATATTAATGTATACAATTGTAGCAAGGCCTTATGAAGGGTAAATAAGACACTCTGTTTCAGTATTCTATCACAATAGCCATTTCAAGGTGAGTTTGTGCAGTTTACACTTACTTCGGTAAAAAAGCAAAATTATACCCAACTTCAAGAGACTTGTAGCCTTTCCTCATAACTGATGAAGCTTCTTCACATGAGAAATGGTTAACAGTTCAGACAAAAAAAATCGCCAAAGCCCTTACAGTTTTGACAGAATCCTGTAACCCACAGTACTTTTAATAGTGAACGACTGGGTTGAAAATTTACTAAAGAATTTTCTCCCTTTCCTGCATCAGAGAAATGTGAAAATAACTCGCTGCAAATAGTATATCATATTTCTGTTTCTATCCCCTTTCAGAGTGAAGTGGTGAACTAATCGTGAGTAAAAGAAGTTATAAATAGGTGTAGTCTGTCTGTAAGACAATAAAAGATGATTGTTGTGCAGAAGTTTACTGAATGAGGATAAGAACAGAAATATGGCACACTATTTCCTGCGAATTATTTTCATATTTCTCAGATGAAGAAAGGAGAAAAAATGTTTTGGTAAGTTTCGATGTCAGTCCTCTACTATCAAAAGTATGATGGGTTAAGGAATTCTGCCAAAATTTCAACAGAATTGTCCAGTTTTTTTTTCGTTTGAATTATTAAGTTTTCCTCCTTTAAAGAACAATCATCAGTTATGATGAACGGTTACATTTTTTTTTGTTGACAGGTTTAATTTTGCTTTTTTTGCCAAAACACAGTATAATTTGTACAAACTCGCCTTGCAGTAGCATAATTCTGAAACAGTGTCGTATTACGGTTGGCGACCAGAGGGATCGATAGCTTACAGAAAACATCATTGTTTCGGTTCACAGTAACATAATGGAAGAAATTCCGTGTTTATTTTCATACTAGCGAATTCTCTTTTCAGTAGCTGTTGAAGACTCTTGAAAAAGCACAGTACATTGGACTGAAAAATAAAAACAACTGTAGCTTCTGCTATACCGCCGTAGATAGGAAAGTTTCTTATGTTAACCATAAACATAATACTAGCCCTTACGCACGCTATCACTTTCCAAAATCTCATATCGATATCTCGAACATATTAGGATATATGAGGGATGTTATCGATATTTCATTCTCATGCATGTGCGGTCGGCAATGAACGTGCTACGTAAATTCCATTTTCTCGAGACCGGAAACATGTAGATACCTCCTCCCAGGTATAAAGAAAAATTCAGTACCTTAGCAAACTTTCATTCATAGCAACATACGGTGTAATGTGAAAAAAACTCAATTATAGCGACTGATATTTTTCATCGCATACTTTCTCCAACTTCGTGCAGCGATATACTGAAATGAGAATATAACAATAAGTATGACCATTAGCGAGATGATGGGCACTTCACCACGAAGCCGAGTAGCAGACTAACTAGCGTCCTCTGTGTGCATCCATAGGCGCGTATAGCCGCACTGGACGGCAAGGGGTGTCTGCATGCAGACTACCAGCTTTCATTCTGTTCTTACACTGAGCCAAGAAAAAAACGACGCACCTCGGAGTTACCCGAATGGGACGGAAATCGGTAGATGTGATGAACGTGTACAGACAAACGAATGATTTAAATTTCAGAAAAAGTGGATGATTTGTTCAAGAGAAAGAGCTTCACAAATTGAGCATGTCATAAACGCTTTGGTCCGTTTCTGACCCTTAAGAAAGTAGTTATTCGGCTTGCGATTGATTGACAGAGTTGTTTGATATCATCCTGGATGGTTTAGTGCCAGATACTGTCCAGTTGGTGCATTAGATAATCAAAATCCAGAGCTGGATGGAGAGTCCTACCCATAATGCTCCAAAATTTCTCAACTGGGGAGATCTCCGCCGACCTTGCTGGCGAAGGCAGGGTCAAGAAACAACGAAGACAACCAGAATAAACTATCGCCGCCTGCGAGCTTCATTGCTGAAATGGGGACAAAATAGGGCGTAGAATGACGTCGACGTACCGCTGTGCTGTAAGGATGACACGGATGGCAACCGAAAGGGTCCTGCTGTGAAATGAATTGGCACCCCAGACCATCACTCCTGGTACTCGGGCCAGTCACATAGTTGTCCCACCGCCACGCCGTCCGGTGCGTCTCCAGACACGTCTTCGCTGGTCATAAAGCTTCAGTTCGAAACGGGATGCATCACTGAAGTCAATTCTACTTTAGTCAATTACATACCACGTTGAAGACAAGTCCGGAGACAGTCTTATATTTCACTCTACACTCTGTGAGAAGTGACATTGCCATTAGCATCAGCGTCAATGTTTCCTATAGACTTCATCTTATTTGTCTGTTAATCACGAAGTTAAACTGGAATAAATTCATTATTTCTGGGGAACTATGTAACGTAACATCCTGTGTTTTATGGTCCATGTTGTTGCAATGAGTGGCAGCACAGTGATTTTTCTACTGTCGTTTACTTCAACAGCCGGCCGGTGTAGGCGAGCGGTTCTAGGCGCTTCGGTCGCAGGCTCGAATCCTCCCTCAGGCATGGATGTGTGTAATGTCCTTAGGTTGGTTAGGTTTAATTAGTTCTAAGATCTAGGAGACTGATGACCTCAGATGGTAAGTCCCATAGTGTTCAGAGCCACTTGAACCATTTTTACTTCAACAGCAATTCAGTTTTCAGTAGAAAACTACAACTCGCAACACGAACTACACTCATGCTCATAAATTAAGGATACTGCTGATGCATGGTGAAACAACGCTCTGGTGGGCGGTTTGCGGGTTTAAATCACCTCGGGGTATGACCGAGCGGTGCATTTGACCTGCGGTCGTCGCACAGTGGCGCTGGCAGCAGTCCACGTAGCAGAGGTGTGTTGGTGCATGTCAGAGTACGGTGCAGCGAGTAAGTGTGCAGACGTTTTCAGACGTGCTAATGTTGACTGTGTGTTGAAAATGGCCTTAAGAACACATATTGATGACGTTATGAGGGGTAGAATACTAGGACGACTGGAGGCTGATCAGACACAGCAAGTCGTGGCACGCACCCTCCGTGCGCCACAAAGTGAGATCTCAAGATCATGGCAACGCTCCCAGTAGAGAGGAAACGTGTCCAGGCGCTACAGCACGGGACGTCCAATGTGTACAACACCACAAGAAGACCGATATCTCACCATCAGTGCCCGCAGACGGCCACGGAGTACTGCAGGTACCCTCGCTCGGGACCTTACCGCAGCCACTGGAAAAGTTGTCTCCAGACACACAGTCCACAGACGACCGAACAGACATGGTTTATTCATCCAAAGACCTGCAAGGTGCATTCCACTGACCCCTGGTCACAGGAGAGCCCATAAAGCCTGGTGTCAAGAAGACAGGACATAGTCATTGGAACAGTGATCCCAGGTTATGTCCATGGACGTGTCCAACTATAGTCTGAACAGTGATTCTCGCCGGGTTTTCATCTGGCATGAACCAGGAACCAGATACCAACCCCTTAATGTCCCTGAAAGGAGCTGTATGGAGGTCGTGGTTTGATGGTGTGGGGTGGGATAATGATTGGTGCACGTACACCCCTGCACGTCTGTGACAGAGGAACTGTAACAGGACAGGTGTATCGGGACGTCATTTTGCACCAGTATGTCCGCCTTTTGAGGGGTGCAGTGGGTTCCACCTTCCTCCTGTTGGATGATAACGCACGGTCCCACCGAGCTTCCATCGCGGAGAAGTACCTTGAAACAGAAGATATCAGGCGAATGGAGTGGCCTTACTGTTCTCCAGACCTAAACCCCATCGAGCACGTCTGGGATGCTCTCGGTCGACGTATCGCTGCACGTCTTCAAACCCCTATGACACTTCACGAACTCCGACAGGCACTGGTGGAAGAATAGGAGGCTATACTGCAGCAGCTGCTCGACCACCTGATCCAGAGCATGCCAACCTGTTGTGCTGTCGGGGTGCATGCGCAGGAAACAGTGGCAATTTGCAGCACATGTGTTTCGGGACTGTTTTCTCAACTTATCACCAATATCGTGGACTTACAGATCTGTGCCGTGTGTGCTCCCTATGTGCCTATGCTATTAGCGCCAGTTTTGTGTGGCACCACATTGTGTCGCATGACATTGTGCAATTATCCTTAATTTATGAGCACGAGTGTACATCTCTACGCGCACACGGAAAGCGTACTACTTAGACACGGCAGCTAGGTGTCTCCACTGTGACGTCACAGCAAGCAGCCCTGGCTGACCGAGGTCTCGGCGGGAAGCTGGGGTACATCCCTCTGTGTCTCAGGCATCGTCACATAATGAAACAAAGTGCATTCACAGAGAACGTATACTACATAACGCAAAAAAGCAGATTCTCTTATGTAGCTAATATTTGTGTCCTCTTCGAACTGGTGAACCGTACGCGGATTTCAAGTGGAGCAGGCCCCGGCGTGCTTGTGAACCTGTAAGTAGCAACACAGCTCCAACAATGAACCCTGTTCACCTTTGTTCTCTGTTAACATTAAACTACGAAGATAACCAGTACTGCAGCAACGACTGAGCAGCACTGCTGCGAGTCTCTGTTGGAATACTGGTTACTTTTCGTGTTTTGTCTGCAGGTCGTGGTCTTGCGGTAGCGTTCCCGCTTCCCGCGCACGGGGTACCGGGTTCGATTCCCTGCGAGGTCAGGGATTTTCCTTGCCTCGAGATGACTGGGTGTTGTTGTGTCGTCATCTTCATCATCACTCATCTCTATTACGGTCGGAAGAAGGCAATGGCAAACCACCTCCACTAGACCTTGCCTAGTACGACGGTGCTGGTCTCTCGCATCGTTCCCTACGCTCCTCGGAGTATGGGACCTCTTCATCATCTCGGTGTTTCTGTTAATAAATACCGATAAAACCTATATCGCATTAGACTAATTACGGTGCGTTCCAACGAATGGACACGTAAAATTCCGATTTAAAAATAATTATGTTTGTAACGAGAAACAAACTGACCCTTTCCGTCGACTCTGGCCGCCGCTTAAAGCCGTGAAGAGCAGTATTTGTTGGGGGAGAGTCGAATTAGCCGGCCGCGGTGGTCTCGCGGTTCTAGGCGCGCAGTCCGGAACCGTGCGACTGCTACGGTCGCAGGTTCGAATCCTGCCTCGGGCATGGATGTGTGTGATGTCCTTAGGTTAGTTAGGTTTAAGTAGTTCTAAGTTCTAGGGGACTGATGACCACAGCTGTTAAGTCCCATAGTGCTCAGAGCCATTTGAACCATTTTTTGGAGAGTCGAATTACACACGACAGAAGCGAAATTTTAAATATCTGCCGAAATACCAGAGAAAACGCGCCTGAGAGCTTTTAGGACGGATGCGATGCATATATTGTAGCCACTTGCTGACAGTGTATTTTACCTCTGAACAGGAAATGTGTTCCCTCCTAAGCAAATTTTAGTGTTGCATTAACCTGAACATCAGTTATCGCACTGGCTCGAGAAGAAAAACGCATAAAAAAGACGTTAAATTTCTCTAGCTGCATGCTAGCAATAGATGAACAGGCATTAAGGGACGATGTTGTAACGAAGCTGGAAAACCCTTGTTCTCGGAAGTTGACGTTATAGCTGCACTCCAAATCTATGCCTCCCCCTGCCCCCTACCCACCCACTCCCTCCGACCCCCACTGTGTTCACCTGGTCTGTAACAGTGGACGGTCGTCCGCCACAGAGCTAACGACATTTTTATAGTTCCTGCTGCACTAACACACCTGTTGCAGTACCATTCTGTGACGGACCTCAACAGGTTTTACGATTTCACTACCGCAGCGCCGTGCATATCGACGATTTAGAAGCCACGTCTTCTCTTGACGTGTAGGTAGCTCTTGTGATACTGTTGCAAATTTTAAAAGCATTTCCTAAATTTCAGCATTCTGCTAAGAATTATTTTGTTTTTTCGCCAACTGCCACATTTTTACGTAGCTGAGCTATGCATTTTCACCTGCCGACGCTGAAAACTAGAAGATTTACTAAACAGTTCTACTTGAAGCTGCAGAGAACCATCGACTACACTTCATGAATTCTGAGTCATTCTTAGATTTACTATTTACAAGCTTACCCTGATCTTGTCGGTTCTGGCACAGCATATTGTAATCAGAAATGGTTTGCAGTATTGTTCTCTTGTGTGGCATAGAAAGGTGTGAACCATTTGGCAAGCTGCTCTGCCAGTCCTCTAGAACTTAGAACTACTTAAACCTAACTAACCTAAGGACATCACACACATCCATGCCCGAGGCAGGATTCGAGCCTGTGACCGTAGCGGTCGCGCGGTTCCAGACTGAAGCGCCTAGAACCGCTCGGCCACAACAGCCGGCATTTAATTTCAAATACAATTCTAAATAATATATACCAACAACTCCTTCTACATCATATAATATTCCTTCTGCATCATATTATAATTTTTGAGTGTGTAATAATATGGCGTGTGTGTGTGTGTGTGTGTGTGTGTGTGTATGTGTGTATGTGCGTGTATGTGTGTCTGGGAGGCATAGACATTGAACATAGGTAGAAATCACTGCGTGTATTTGCAGAAAGGTGGCTTAAGACAATAATAATGTAAATGGTGAGACCTCTGCCATATTTTTCACTCACAAAAAGCATTTTAAATATAATACTCACTCTTGTGAGGTAACAATAATGATCGATGGCGCACGTAAATAACCAAACTAACACTACGTCTGCTGTGCTTGTATGAAATGTGTAAAAAATAAAATATTTCCAATACCGTCATCTGTCAATCATGGGTTTGGAAAAACTGTCCATTGCTTTCTGAATTGCCCTACAAATCTTCTGCAGTTTCGCTGATACTGTATGACTATTGTTAGAATTCTGCTGCTATTTATAAGCGGATAATTTCTGTCTTAAGTAGTGGTTGCCTGTCTGGAGCATTCGACATATCGTCTTCTGTAATGTGACCCTAAGGCGTGAAGAGCTAAACCGATTGTAGGAACTGCCTTATTGCTGTCTGTAATGTTTCCTCTTTCTTCCTCTCTGTCGCCTGATCTTTGCCGGCCGATGGTGGCCGAGCGGTTCTAGGCGCTTCAGTCTGGAACCGCGCGACCACTACGGTCGCAGGTTCGAATCCCGCCTCGAGCATGGATGTGTGCGATGTCCTTAGGTTAGTTAGGTTTAAGCAGCTCTAAGTTCTACGGGACTGATGGCCTGAGATGTTAAGTCCCATGGTGCTCAGAGCCATTTTTGAACCTGATCTTTATTTCTCTATGTCAGGGGAAAACTGTGTGTTTTATATAGCTTTAACCTTGTCAAAATATGTTCTTACATTTCAGTTCTTTCTTTTTGTACCGTACATACAGGACGTCACATTCTTTAGGGTCGATGTAATACAGACTATTGGGCGCCCGTAACTGAGTTCTTCAATATAATGAGCTAATAGTAAGGAATGGATATTCAATTATTTAACTAACATAAATAACATTCACGTAATAATAATAACTTAACCCAATAACAACTACCACGGTGAATAAGATTTATACACTCTCTCAGTAACCCCAGTGATCTCTTGTGCAATGAGAAGAGGCAGCTAGGAGCATACCAAGTAGTCCCTTTTCAATTTCTATATGGGTGCTATAAACACACAATGTCATGTAACGTCATAAGATGAAGTACACAACGCAGACATCAGAGGTGATTGCGTATTATTTTTCTATGCAGTACCACCAATCTCGACCAGAAACATAAGCTGTTGGCAAATATATTCCGACAGCTCTTAAAATTCTCATTCCTGACAAATGCTTCCTTATTTAAAAAAATTAGTGTAGCATCATCTACTATCTCAATGACTTTGACACAGACCCTGACTCGAGTCTGTCCACGTGGTTCGTCCCAGTAACCCATAACCTTATGTATGAGTTGGATACTTTTATGTGTGTTATGATTTTTGTGCTGTTAATCTTTAATATTGATTCAGATACAAGTTGTCTTGATCTGACATATGTCCTGTAATTGATGTTGTTTCATATCAGAGGAGAGAGTATTGTCTGACTGAAACTGATTATACTTGTAGGTAGTAAAATGATATACAGCTTATGTTCGACCCATGATTTTTCAAACATAAGGGGCAGGCAATTGAACACGAGACAGATGGAATAAAGCAAGTAAACTTATTATTATTTCAAAAATTATGGCCGTAACTGTTAATACTCGTACATGCATCTCACAGTGAGACATGACTGTCAATGCCTTCATGGAAAAATGTTTTCCTACGGAACCATGACTGTACCCAGGACCGCCAACATGTTGCCAAGGTTGTTTTAACTGCACTGCAGAAGTTTCGCTGGGAAGCCCTTACACATGTCCATACAGCCCCGATCTCTCCCCGTGCAACTACCTTATTTTTGGAGCCCTGAAGACAGACATTCGCGACTGTTGATCCGCTTAAGACGAAGAGGTGGTCGCCTGGGTAGAATTAAGATCCCTTCGGCCAATGCAAACATTCTTCCTTGCCGGCAAAGACCGTCTTGTCTCGCAGTAGCATAAACGTAGTGACAGTTATGGCGATTACTTTTGAAATAATAAACAGTTTACTTATTTTTTCCTATTGTCTGCCCCTTAGCTATTTAGAAACTGTAAATCAATGCCTCCTTAGAAAATGTCACTGTCCTTGACTTATTACTCGATATGGGTTATTACGCTTTATACATGGTGTAACAGATATAAGTGCAGCTAATTTTATATGTGGGACCTTAGTATGTACACACATCAGCGTGTTCATTGTTTCTTCTCTGTGTCGAACGGTTTCCCCACAAACACGTCACAAATTTTAAGACCTGATATTTTCTGCCGAGCAATAACTGCGCGCCACTAAGTCCACTACATCTGTCAGTATAGAGTAACAGTTTTGCTTCCATGCCTCCGCACTTGAACAACTTATAAGTAGGCTGTTTAGGTTTTCATGTTGGTAACGTCTCGTAGTGCTCTGTATGAAAATCGCAGACTGCCCTGTGGGCAGTGTTTGGCTGGTTGGACTCATTGTTGGAATATTCGCTTGTGTAGTGTTGGGCAGTTGTATGTGAACAGTGCTTAGCGTTGCGCAGTTGGAGGTGAGCGGCCAGCAGCGGTGATGTGGAGAGAGAGATGCCAGAGTTTTGAGAACGGACGATCTGTGGACGTGTGTCCGCCAGAAAAAGGAAATTTGTAAATATGGATGTCATGAATTGATATATGATGACTTTTGAACACTATTAAGGTAAATACAATGTTTGTTCTCTATCAAAATCTTTCATTTGCTAACTATGCCTATCAGTAGTTTGTGCCTTCAGTAGTTAGAATCTTTTATTTAGCTGGCAGTATTGGCGCTCGCTGTATTGCAGTAGTTCGAGTAACGAAGATTTTTGTGAGATAAGTGATTCATTAAAGGTATAGGCTATTGTTAGTCAGGGTCATTCTTTTGTGGGGATTATTGAAAGTCAGACTGCGTTGCGCTAAAAATACTGTGTGTCAGTTTAGTGATGATCAGAATAAGTAAAGAGAAAAATGTCTGAGTACGTTCAGTTTTGCTCAGCTGTTTGAAAATCAAATAATGTAAGAGGTTTACCAGCACAGTAATACTAAATTTTTCAAAGTGGACGTTTCAAACTGACCTGCTACTCAGGGGAAAAGAAGCATTAATGGTTTCGCTTTAACACATGAACCTGGAGGTATTAACCAACCTAAAAAAGGACAGCTTGTAATAGCTGTAATAATTAGTCTGCAAATGACGAAAATACTGATGTAACATCTGCACTTATACCCATTACGCCCTGTAGATTTGTATAATAGTGCATAATAATTTAAATAAATCATTATTTGTATATTACTCTCCGAAGATCATTTCCTACTTATACTATTATGATATGGTGGTCACCAAATACAATCATTGACAGTTGGTCACTAAGTATATTAAGTCAGAAATTTTAAACTTATATTGCTACTTCGAATTATGAATATATCGTACATCATAGTAGATCTCCTTTTGTCCCGGTACCTAGTGTTTCTGTTGTTTCATCATAATGGGCTTGCGCGTTCGACATCGGAGTATGTGGCATTCCTGTGTCATCGGTCATTTTCTGCTCTACATTCACATGTTCATGTCCAAAAATTGTAAAAGTGTAAAGAATAAATGAAATGAAATAAAGAAGTTTTCAATGCGGTTGTCAGTGAGACCCCTTTTATTGTATGACCAAACATACGTAGACACACATTCCAGATGAAAAGCGTTTCCACGTCAGATGTCATCGTCGGGCTCGACCATGACGGTCATGTGGAGCAGCGACAGGGGGCAGGACTCGTGCAGGCGCTCACAGCCCCCCTCCAGCACGTGGTACGGCTGCAGGTGTCCGGCCTCGTCTGCTGGTACACTGGAGCATAAAACAGAGCCGCGGTCGCAGTTCTCATCCTGCAGAGTTAGTTGCTACATCAACCTAAGGATTCACTCACTTGCAGCCAAAGTGAGGCACATAGATTCAAATATGTTTTATTTTCAGGCCAAGCCCCGTATATGCTATCGATTCCGTCCAGGGACTGACTAACATAGGTAAATATTAATTGGAGGGAATCAGATCGCAGACCGCAGCTAACAAACTGTAATTCAGTCTCTCAGGCAAATTTTCTTAAGATGGCTCAATCAGTGCCTATAACGCTACGATATTCTTGTAAGTTAACTAAAAGATACACTACCACTGAACGTAATTAATGACCTCCTGCAGAATTTACCTCTTTGATGTAGAAAACACCTGTACTTTATACACTACTGCCCATTAAAATTGCTACACCACTAAGATGACGTGCTACAGACGCGAAATTTAACCGACACAAAGAAGATGCTGTGATATGAAAATGATTAGCTTTTCAGAGCATTCACACAAGGTTGGCGCCGGTGGCCACACCTACAACGTGCTGACATGAGGAAAGTTTCCAACCGATTTCTCATACATAAACAGCAGTTGACCGGCGTTACCTGTTGAAACGTTGTTGTGATGCCCCGTGTGTGACTTGTTTCCGGATTGTAGCCTATCGTGATTGCGGTGTATCGTATCGCGACATTACTGCTCGCGTTGGTCGATATCCAATGACTGTTAGCAGAATATGGAATCGGTGGGTTCAGGAGGGTAATACGGAACGCCATGCTGGATCCCAACGGCCTCGTATCACTAGCAGTCGAGATGACAGGCATCTTATCCGCATGGCTGTAGCGGATCGTGCAGCCACGCCTCGATTCCTGAATCAACAGATGGGGACGTTTGGAAGAGAACAACCATCTGCACGAACAGTTCGACGACGTTTGCAGCAGCAAGGACTATCAACTCGGAGACCATTGTTGCGGTTACCCTTGACGCTGCATCACAGACAGGAGCGACTGCGATGGTGTACTCAACGACGAACCTGGGTGCACGAATGGCAAAACGTCATTTTTTCGGATGAATCCAGGTTCTGTTTACAGCATCATGATGGTCGCATCCGTGTTTGGCGACACCGCGGTGAACGCACATTGGAAGCGTGTATTCGTCATCGCCCTACTGGCGTATCACCCGGCGTGATGGTATGGGGTGCCATTGGTTACACGTCTCGGTCACCTCTTGTTCGCATTGACGGCACTTTGAACAGTGGACGTTACATTTCAGATGTGTTACGACCCGTGGCTCTACCCTTCATTCGATCCCTGCGAAACCCTACATTTCAGCAGGATAATGCACGACCGCATTTTGCAGGTCCAGTACGGGCTTTTCTGTATACAGAAAATGTTCGACTGCTGCCCTGGTCAGCACATTCACCAGATCTCTCACCAATTGAAAACGTCTGGTCAATGGTGGCCGAGCAACTGGCTCGTCACAATACGCGAGTGACTACTCTTGATGAACTGTGGTATCGTGTTGAAGCTGCATGGGCAACTGTACCTGTACACGCCATCCAAGCTCTGTTTGACTCAATGCCCAGGCGTATGAAGGTCGTTATTACGGCTAGAGTTGGTTGTTCTGGGTACTGATTTCTCAGGATCTATGCACTCAAATTACTTGAAAATGTAATCACATGTCAGTTCTAGTATAATATATTGGTCCAATGAATACCCGTTTATCATCTGCATTTCTTCTTGGTGTAGCAATTTTAATAGCCGGTAGTGTATTACTCCTGTACGTTACCGAGTGGTCAGCTTCCGTTCATGGTGCTCATGGTGCTGAGAAAACGACCATTGGCAGCGGTGGGCTTCAACAGGGGCATTCTGTCGGGCATTATTTCAGAAACACATTAACACACCCGTTGGACCCAGTGTCAAGAGGTCACGATATTCTAACTGACGACAGCTTAATTATGGTTACTGGGAAAAGGACAGTGTCATGGTCTTACAGAAATGAGTCGTGGATATTTTATTTATATCGCTTCCTACCTTTTATAGATGTTTCGGTTTCTCGTACACCTTCTACCAATCTATAATTAATCTTTGTACTACGTATTTGAAGATGAAGTGAGCTGGAACTGTGTTCAAGTGTGTTTGTAGTCGATGCTCACCTGAATATCCGGTGCAGCAGCTTCTGCACGAGACCCCGTGGCTTCTCGAGGCTCGCCGCTTCACAGATGGCTCGCAGCACGCATGCGCGGCCGTCCAGACCGTGTCTGTGGGAACACAAGTATCATCTCAGAAAACGGTGTTTTCCTGAGCAGTACTGACAGAGAAAATATTGATCCGGCTGCAGCACTAGCTTCTAACTCAGGGCTTAACAACTGGCCGGTTTTGAGCGCGAGTACTCGCGTCAGCTCAGGCACGTGCTCGCGAGCAGGTTCAAGGTCGCGGAGTAGGGAGGGAAGGGAGGGAGGGGAAATGCGCGCGCACGTTTGAATGTGATCTCGCGTTCTTAGCAGATTTAACTAGCCATCTGAATGCTTTGAACATTTTACAACAAGGTAAAGATCTGCTAATTACTTATTTCATAGATCGAATACGAGCTTTTAAAATGAAATTGACACTTTGGGTGAGTCAGCTGGAAACAGGAAACCTAGCTCATTTTCCTAAATTATCATCCACGCAAGATGTTCACAAAGACTGTGAACGTTCTTCACATAGTTTAGTTGCTCAGCGCTTTCAAGATCTGACGGCACTAGACAGTGATTTTGATCTGTTCTCCTCTCCATATTCAGCGAATATTTAAGAGATTCGTACTGAGCTGCAACAAGAAATTATTGACCTGCAGTGTGACAGAGAATACAGAGACAAATTTCAGAACAAGAAAAACATTTTGGAATTCTACAGACACTTCCCTCAGGATAGATTTCCTCGTTTGCACAAACTGGCGGCTACAATAATGTCAATGTTCGGTTCCACGTATGTTTGTGAACAACTGTTCTCTGCAATGAAATGTAACAAGACGCGCCTGAGAAACGCATTGTCTGATCGAAATTTAAACTGCACGCTGCGCCTAAAACGCACAAGACCAGTTTCTCCGAACATAGACGCAATTGTAAAGGGCAAAAAGTACAAGATAACCGAGAATCCCACACTTCAGTGACACCTTTTATTGTGTAACATTTCACAAATTAATGCGAATGTAGAGGCATACACTAAGCTAATAAAATTATGTGGCATGTGTACATTCTCCTTTATTTGTTTCATTTGTCGCAGTAATAATTCGTTAGTGATATCCCTGCAGGTGGCCGCGGATTTACATTGACTGGCGGCAGCTTTTGTGTGCCCCACGTGACTCTCCCCACTCTCCGTTCTGGTCCGGTAGTGGGGGTAGCGTGCTCGCGCTGCTCCGTGCTCGCGCCTTGCTGCTCACAGCTTGCTCCGCGAGCACGTATGTTGTGAAGCCCTGTTCTAACTCTGTACATCTGTCTACTTATTCTGTGCTATAGTTTGTATAAGCGTCTGAGATGTTTCATCCGCTTCCTTCCTCAGACGCCCCAAATGCTGCAGGTGAAGCGATCAGTGCTACCTCAAGCAAGTGCAAAAGTAAAGATCATCTGTTTTAAAAAACGCACTCGGCGGTTCAGGGCGATACAGTTGTTTTATACGGAGAAATGCATCAATCCAGGCTTCGACTCAAGACCGCAACTACAACAATTGCTGTAAAATTGGTACCAGACAGTCATAAGAAGTTAATCATGGCAGTGAAGTGCCAGTCAGTTGTATGGAATCGACGCCGTGGACGGGTCGATCTAGAGACGTGACAGAAAGGCATGAGTGAACCAACGTGTTTTGACGTGTCTGTAATCACACCGCGAATTAAGCTGCCCGATTTGTTGGTGTGGCAACGGGGACCGTCCAACACGCTGTTGTTGTTGTCGTGGTCTCCAGTCGGGAGACTGGCTTGATGCATCTCTCCATATTAGTTTATACTGTGCTAGACACTTCATCCCTGAGTAACTACTGAAACCTACATCCACTTCAAACTGCTTATTGTACTGATGCCTAGGTCATCCTCTACAGTCACCCCCCAACAATCCACACACACACACACACACACACACACACACACACACACACACACATCAATTAAAAACATTTATCTTTGAAGAATGCTTAAATAGGCTCAGTGCAGTTACAGTTCAAATGGAAATAGAGCTGCCATAGTTGCTAAGAGAGAGAAGCTTGGGAGTGAAAGAAGAATATGGTTCAACATCTTGTATGGGGTATCACATATCGCTACCACCCCACAGGCGTCGTAACGTTGCCAACAGAATTGCAAATTTCCGTGAGACGCAAGTAGCGGTCGTGTGGCATCTGGCGGACCCAATGGTGCTCTCCTGCTGAGCCACACCTGCAGTGGCTCCATATCATAAGCGCCCTCAGCCGCCGCAATGTAGCACGGCCGGCAGCAGCACACAGCCCACCCAGACTTGGGGTCTCTCTGCTACGCGGCACTACGCGGACGCCGCCTAGTCAGTGCCTGACACCATCGTTTGTGCTTTAGTTCAGAGAGACTCATCTTTGTCGCTACTGTATAAGCTGGATTCTGTTTCTTACTGCAATATTTCAACATTAGAACACAAATGTCCTTCAGTTATCTAATGTCACAAACGTTCGCAATTTTTAAGACATAGAAAAAGTATATATGACGGTAGTATCTGTTCCCGAAAGAACAGTTACCGTCGATGACCATGCAGCTTTACTAGAAATGAAATGATAATTAAATTGACACCCTAGCTGCAAGCAGGCGTTGATATACTTCCTTGGGGACATGTCGAAAATGTGTGCCCCGACCGGGACTCGAACCCGGGATCTCCCGCTTACATGGCAGACGCTCTATCCATCTGAGCCACCGCGGGCACAGAGGAGTGTGCGTCTGCAGGGACTTATCCCTTGCACACCCCCCGTGAGATCCACATTCCCAACATGTCCACAACACTACATTCGTAGTGCGTCTGCAGACGCACTATCCTCTGTGTCCGCGGTGGCTCAGATGGCTAGAGCGTCTGCCATGTAAGCAGGAGATCCCTGGTTCGAGTCCCGGTCAGGGCACACATTTTCGACATGTCCCCAAGGAAGTATATCAACGCCTGCTTGCAGCTAGGGTGTCAATTTAATTATCATTTCATTTCTAGTAAAGCTGCATGGTCATCGACGGTAACTGTTCTTTCGGGAACAGATACTACCGTCATATATAGTTAAAAGTTTCGGTTCCCGGTCTTTGACCTTCTTGTGCGAACGCACACGCTATGCCCGAACTCGTACGGGACTTGGTAGATTAATCTGCCACGAGTAATGAGTATGATGGGCAAACATCTATTAGGCGCACTACGAATGTAGTGTTGTGGACATGTGGGGAATGTGGATCTCACGGGGAGCGTGCAAGGGATAAGTCCCTGCAGACGCACTATCCTCTGTGCCCGCGGTGGCTCAGATGGATAGAGCGTCTCCCATGTATATCAACGCCTGCTTGCAGCTAGGGTGTCAATTTAATTATCATTTCATTCATAGAAAAAGTATCTAGCATTTGTGGACTTAGAGTAAGCTTTTGGCAATGTTGACTGTAATACTTTCTTTCAAATTCTGAAGGAGGCAGGGGTAAAATATAGGGAGCGAAAGGCTATTTACAATTGCTACAAAAACCTGATGACAGTTACAAGAGTCGAGGGGCATGAAAGGGAAGCAGTGGATGGGAAGGGAGTGAGACAGGGTTGTAGCCTATCCCCGATGCTAATCAATCTGTATATTGAGCAAGCAGTTAAGGAAACAAAAGAAAAATTTGGACTAGGAATTAAAATCCATGGAGAAGAAATAAAAACTTTCAGGCTCGCCGATGACATTGTAATTCTGTCAGAGACAGCAAAGGACCTGGAAGAGCAGTTGAACGGAATGGACAGTGTCTTGAAAGGAGGATATAAGATGAACATCAACAAAAGCAAAACGAGGATAATGGAATGTAGTCGAATTAAATCGGGTGATGCTGAGGGAATTAGATTACGAAATGAGACACTTAAAGTAGTAAATTAGTTTTACTGTTTGGGGAGCAAAATAACTGATGGCGGTCGAAGTAGAAAAGATATAAAATGCAGACTGGCAATGGCAAGGAAAGAGGTTCTGAAGAAGAGAAATTTGTTAACATCGAGTATAGATTTAAATGCCTGGAAGTCTTTCTGAAAGTATTGTGTGGAGTGTAGCCATGTATGGAAGTGAAACATGGACGACGAATAGTTTAGACAAGAAGAGAATGGAAGATTTCGAAATGGGTGCTACAGAAGAATGGTGAAGATTAGATGGGTAGACCGCATAACTAATGAGGAGGTATTGAATAGAATTGGGGAGAAGAGAAATTTGTGGCACAACTTGACTAGGAGAAGGGATCGATTGGTAGGACATGTTCTGAGGCATTAAGGGACCACCAGTTTAGTATTAGAGGGCACCACAGAGGGTAAAAATCGTAGGAGGGAGACCAAGAGATGAATACAGTAAGCAGATTCAGAAGGATGTAGTTTCAGTAGGTACTGGGAGATGAAGAAGCTTGCACAGGATAGAGTGGCATGGAGAGCAGTATCAAACCAAGTCTCTGGACTGAAGACCACAACAACAACAAAGAAAAAGTAAGCAAAATTTGGTAACACATTTTATTATTAATTAATTGTCACTAATAAACAATACAGGCAACAGCTGATAACCACAGAAACAATAGTTTTTGACAACAATGAGAACATTTATTTCTAACAATTAGTGCATAATTGCGCTCGATGCTCTTTACAAAATGCCTTGCACAAAAGGCTCTCATTCTTCTGTTTCTCGACGGACATATGTGGCAGATAATTCTCCTCGGGGCAGATGATGCTCCAATATTTCCACCAATGTTCTCACGATGGGGTTCGATTCCAAGAACAGACTGTATAGTGAGACGCAAGTCATTTGATATTCTTGGTATGTGTAGCTTGCTTTGCATCCATGATGAGAGTAGCTCTTCACTCAGTCGTATTAGGATGTGTTTCCTGTTTGGGACATCCTCCTTTTCACGGGCGGTGTTGTGAACGTGGATTATTCACATATTAACACACTTAATTTTCAAAATTCCGTAAAACACAGACAAAAGCCAGCGTTTAGTCTTCCGGCTGCAAGAAATGTTGCGTGACATCTGGTCTAAAGAATCAACGACCTTTTGTGCCGTTGTAGCAATGAATCACCTTAGGTTTCTTAGTTACTTCATCTATTTCAGCTTGGTCGTGCATTGTCGAAACAGAAGGACTATTTTATTTGGATTAGGTTTATATGAGACAAGAGTCACAGATGAACATTAATGTTCCTATCTCTCTCTTCTTGGTTGTACGTACAGGGCTATTACAAATGATTGAAGCGATTTCATAAATTCACTGTAGCTCCATTCATTGACATATGGTCGCGACACACTACAGATACGTAGAAAAACTCATAAAGTTTTGTTCGGCTGAAGCCGCACTTCAGGTTTGTGCCGCCAGAGCGCTCGAGAGCGCAGTGAGACAAAATGGCGACAGGAGCCGAGAAAGTGTATGTCGTGCTTGAAATGCACTCACATCAGTCAGTCAGAACAGTGCAACGATACTTCAGGACGAAGTTCAACAAAGATCCACCAACTGCTAACTCCATTCGGCGATGGTATGCGCAGTTTAAAGCTTCTGGATGCCTCTGTAAGGGGAAATCAACGGGTCGGCCTGCAGTGAGCGAAGAAACGGTTGACCGCGTGCGGGAAAGTTTCACGCGTAGCCCGCGGAAGTCGACGAATAAAGCAAGCAGGGAGCTAAACGTACCACAGCCGACGGTTTGGAAAATCTTACGGAAAAGGCTAAAGCAGAAGCCGTACCGTTTACAATTGCTACAAGCCCTGAGAAACGCTTTGAATTTTCGGCGCAGTTGCAACAGCTCATGGAAGAGGATGCGTGCAATGCGAAACTTGTTTTCAGTGATGAAGTAACATTTTTTCTTAATGGTGAAGTGAACAGACACAATGTGCGAATCTGGGCGGTAGAGAATCCTCACGCATTCGTGCAGCAACTTCTCAATTCACCAAAAGTTAACATGTTTTGTGCAATCTCACGGTTTAAAGTTTACAGCCTCTTTTTCTTCCGCGAAAAAAACGTTTCACGTGTATCTGGACATGCTGGAAAATTGGCTCATGCCACAACTGGAGACCGACAGGATGGTGCTCCACCGCACTTCCATCATGATTTTCGGCATTTCTTAAACAGGAGATTGGAAAACCGATAGATCGGTCGTTGTGGAGATCATGATCAGCAATTCATGTCATGGCCTCCACGCTCTCCCGAGTTAACCCCATGCGATTTCTTTCTGTGAGGTTATGTGAAAGATTCAGTGTTTAAACCTCCTCTACCAAGAAACGTGCCAGAACTGCGAGCTCGCATCAACGATGCTTTCGAACTCATTGAGGGGGACATGCTGCGCCGAGTGTGGGAGGAACTTGATTATCGGCTTGATGTCTGCCGAATCACTAAAGGGGCACATATCGAACAGTTGTGAATGCCTAAAAAAACTTTTTGAGTTTTTGTATGTGTGTGCAAAGCATTGTGAAAATATCTCAAATAATAAAGTTATTGTAGAGCTGTGAAATCGCTTCAATCATTTGTAATAACCCTGTAGTTCTGGAGGTATTTCTTGCTTATTGTGTCTCAAAGTACCAACGAGAGTGATGTTCTCATTTAGCAGATCGTCGGATAACTTACTAGATGTGAGCCACTTATCAAGTGTAACATTTCGGTTAGATTCTCTCTGTCTCTCTCTCTCTCTCTCTCTCTCTCTCTCTCTCTCTCTCTCTCTCTCTATTTTATAGATCTCCTTTACATAGTATTCTCCATATGGCGGGCCGTTAGTATCTGTGACTTTGCCGAGATATGGAGAAGCATCAACCATATACACTCCTGGAAATGGAAAAAAGAACACATTGACACCGGTGTGTCAGACCCACCATACTTGCTCCGGACACTGCGAGAGGGCTGTACAAGCAATGATCACACGCACGGCACAGCGGACACACCAGGAACCGCGGTGTTGGCCGTCGAATGGCGCTAGCTGCGCAGCATTTGTGCACCGCCGCCGTCAGTGTCAGCCAGTTTGCCGTGGCATACGGAGCTCCATCGCATTCTTTAACACTGGCAGCAGGCCGCGACAGCGTGGACGTGAACCGTATGTGCAGGTGACGGACTTTGAGCGAGGGCGTATAGTGGGCATGCGGGAGGCCGGGTGGACGTACCGCCGAATTGCTCAACACGTGGGGCGTGAGGTCTCCACAGTACATCGATGTTGTCGCCAGTGGTCGGCGGAAGGTGCACGTGCCCGTCGACCTGGGACCGGACCGCAGCGACGCACGGATGCACGCCAAGACCGTAGGATCCTACGCAGTGCCGTAGGGGACCGCACCGCCACTTCCCAGCAAATTAGGGACACTGTTGCTCCTGGGGTATCGGCGAGGACCATTCGCAACCGTCTCCATGAAGCTGGGCTACGGTCCCGCACACCGTTACGCCCCAACATCGTGCAGCCCGCCTCCAGTGATGTCGCGACAGGCGTGAATGGAGGGACGAATGGAGACGTGTCGTCTTCAGCGATGAGAGTCGCTTCTGCCTTGGTGCCAATGATGGTCGTATGCGTGTTTGGCTCCGTGCAGGTGAGCGCCACAATCAGGACTGCATACGACCGAGGCACACAGGGCCAACACCCGGCATCATGGTGTGGGGAGCGATCTCCGACACTGGCCGTACACCACTGGTGATCGTCGAGGGGACACTGAATAGTGCACGGTACATCCAAACCATCATCGAACCCATCGTTCTACCATTCCTAGACCGGCAAGGGAACTTGCTGTTCCAACAGGACAATGCACGTCCGCATGTATCCCGTGCCACCCAACGTGCTCTAGAAGGTGTAAGTCAACTACCCTGGCCAGCAAGATCTCCGGATCTGTCCCCCATTGAGCATGTTTGGGACTGGATGAAGCGTCGTCTCACGCGGTCTGCACGTCCAGCACGAACGCTGATCCAACTGAGGCGCCAGGTGGAAATGGCATGGCAAGCCGTTCCACAGGACTACATCCAGCATCTCTACGATCGTCTCCATGGGAGAATAGCAGCCTGCATTGCTGCGAAAGGTGGATATACACTGTACTAGTGCCGACATTGTGCATGCTCTGTTGCCTGTGTCTATGTGCCTGTGGTTCTGTCAGTGTGATCATGTGATGTATCTGACCCCAGGAATGTGTCAATAAAGTTTCCCCTTCCTGGGACAATGAATTCACGGTGTTCTTATTTCAATTTCCAGGAGTGGATTTTGTTTCTGCTTCACACGCCCTGACAATTTTAATCTCATATTTAGCGGGCTTGTTGGCTATGAACATGCGAAACTAATATCTACATCGAAAAGCAAGGAGTTGTTCGTCCACTGTAATGAATGAGCCTGGTCTGTAATGGTTACGGCAGTTGATAACAAATTCATCCCATAATTCCCTGACAGCTGCAAATGGACCGGACTGCTTTCGTTCCTCACGAGTAAACTTATCATCAAACCTCAGACAAGAAAATAAAAACTCAAATCGCTCGGAACTCATGGCTGCTTTATATCTAGGGTTACATAAATTGCTGTCAAATCAAAGCTGCTGTCAAGATACGGGTACCAATTATAGCTTTTAATTCTTAATTGGAAGTTGTACTCTGAGTTCTCTTTGGATTTTGATGTTTTGATCCTCATTACCTCCTTGTTCGTGTGATTTACTATTAATTGTAACATGCCATCTGTGAAAAATAGAGAAAATATGTCTAACGGCGAAGCGGCATTCCTAGCGCCATTGATATGGGATTGAATATTGTGAATAATATCCCTTTGAGGTGAACGCGCTGTGTATTTTTTTAGGAGCCAGCGACGTCCATTCCTACCCTGTTCGAAGCCGAATGATGCAGTCATTGCCATCGAAAGATGAAGAAACACTTTTACCTGAATTTGAAATGACGGGTGAAAGTGTTGACGAGGAAAATGAAGAAACATTCCTGGGTCGCTTTTTTGATCGCAACAGAGAATCGCCCCCTTTTTCACCAGAATTTGGAGGGTCTCTACCAACGATTTTAATTTGGCGTTCTTCCCCCTCGCCATCTGTAGGGTCAATATCATCATCTTCAACGTTATCATCTTCGCTTTTCGAGTCGTAAATGTTGCTGTCATTCTCCTCTTGCTCCAGCTCATGAAGTAATTTCCTTATTTTATCTCTCAGGTTTGAGTCATTTGCCTGTAGCAAGTCTGACATCTGAAATTAAATACGAGATAGTAATAGACTGAGTTTATAAATTCTCGTATTATTATCTCAGTAAACAAAGCCTGGATCAAGCATAAAATTAGTCATAAATCCATATTGCGAGCATTATTGACCTTATAAGATGAAACGAAGTTACAAACGATCGTAAAAATGACGACTTTCAGAAAAGCTGTCACTGTTTTCTAACCAGTGCGCGGAGTTTCTTCTTGGCAATCATAAGCACATCAATCAGTCTCTAAAGCTGGGAAGGTACTGACGAGATGGAAGCGCTTGTGACCTTCCCGCGCTTTTCGAGCAACAATGAAGAATTGGCAGTCGTAATAATTACGAACGTTAGTGTTCTAGGTTTAATAAGTCTTAGTACACTTAGAGAGATACAAGTTAACTAAACCTTTTGTTTACTGTGTTAACTTGTTCGGTAATCATTTCTGTTCCTGTCCACCTTTCCAAAGTCAGCAGCTCCCGTACCACTCTGAAGCCCACCTCATCTTACTGCTACATACACATACACTGCTATATACACAGTCATATACAAGACTGTCCACGCTGAAGTCATTAGAGGCGAAGCAAACACTCGGGAAATGAACCTTTCGGGAACTCACCGTAGTCGGTTTAAGATCATCGAGGAAAATCTAAATCTCGATAGCCAATCTGAGAGCCTATCGTCCCAAACGAGTGTTGAGCGGCATTACACTGCATCAGCGCGCAATTTGCGAGTTGTATGCTGGACTGAGACCAACTGGAAAGAGATATGGGGCGTTATTTGTATGGGATAAACTTAGGCGGGAGAGCTTTTTTCTGCGGTGAACCACGGGTGAAATTTTTTAGTTGAAAGCAACCCACACCATGTAGTGTGGTTCATGGTGTGGGTTCCTGTAGTCATGTCCTAGTTCATGAACCACGGGCAACGTATGACTGGCCAAGTAAGTGGTCCCGACAGTCGGGATACCAATTACTTTGGAATAAGGCTGGGCATCTCGGACATATTCTGAGTCGTGGTCACCTTTGTACTCATACGGCAAAGACTACCAAATCCACCGGTTAGTCCCTCAGTCGTTAGGGGTAAAACCCAATGGGACTTGGGGCAAGTAAGGCTAGCAACCTGCTTCCCTGGTACTTTAAATATGATGCTGGCAACAATCAGAGCAAAATGCCTCGGACCTTTGGAGGTGACGGAGTCCCACCTCTAACTGACAAACCAGGAACTCCTAAGAGACGACTTGGCAAACAAATGGTAATGAGATGGGGAGCTATTAATATCAATGGGGGCTACTCTGGGAAGAAGGTAGAGCTGGCAGAGGCTGCAAGTAAGATGGGGCTGGACGTTTTAGCTGTTAGTGACATTCGGGTAAGGGGTGAGAAAGAAGAGGAAGTGGGAGAATACAAGGTCTACCTGTCAGGAGTCAAAGCAGGAATAGCACAATGGGATATAGGGCTTTACATCAGGAAATAAATGGAACCCAGCGTAGTTGCAATAAGGTATGTAAACGAACGACTGATGTGGATAGATTTGACAGTGTCTAGCAAGAAAATTAGGATTGTGTCGGTATATTCGCATTGTGAAGGGACAGATCAAGATAAGATGGATAGTTTTTATGAGGCACTCAGTGATGTAGTTGTTACAGTAAAGGACAAGGACAGTGTTCTGCTCATGGGTGATTTTAACGCCAGGATTGGAAATCGAACAGAAGGGTATGAAAAGGTTATGGGTAAATTTGGAGAGGATATGGAGGCCAACAGGAACGGGAAACAACTCTTGGATTTCTGTGCCAGTATGGGCTTAGTAATCACAAACTCCTTTTTTAAACATAAGAACATTCACCGGTATACTTGGGAAGGCAGGGGAACCAGATCTGTCATTGACTATATAATAACAGATCAGGAATTCAGGAAGGCTGTGAGGGACACACGTCTATTCAGGGGATTCTTTGATGACACTGATCATTATTTAATCTGCAGTGAAATTGGGATTGTGAGGCCGAAAGTGCAGGAGGTCAGCTCCATATGTAGGAGGATAAGAGTGGAGAAACTTCAGGATAAGGAAATCAGGCACAAGTACATAACAGCGATCTCAGAAAGGTACCAGTTAGTTGAATGTAGCCAATTACAGTCATTGGAAAAGGAATGGACAAGGTACAGGGACACAGTACTAGAAGTGGCTAAAGAATGTCTTGGAACAGTAGTGTGTAAAAGTAGGGTAAAAGTAGGAAGAAGCAAACAGCTTGGTGGAATGATACAGTCAAGGCAGCCTGTAAAAGGAAAAAGAAGGCGTATCAAAAATGGCTACATACCAGAACCCAGGTAGACAGAGAAAGTTATGTTGAAGAAAGAAACAAAGCCAAACAGATAATTGCAGCATCCAAGAAGAAATCGTGGGAAGACTTTGGAAACAGGTTGGAGACTATGGGTCAAGCTGCTGGAAAACCATTCTGGAGTGTAATTAGCAGTCTTCGAAAGAGAGGTAAGAAGGAAATGACAAGTATTTTGGACAGGTCAGGAAAACTGCTGGTGAATCCTGTGGATGCCTTGGGAAGATGGAGGGAATATTTTGAAGAGTTGCTCAATGTAGGTGAAAATGCGATCAGTAATGTTTCACATTTCGAGGTAGAATGGGATAGGAATGATGATGGAAATAGGATCACATTTGAGGAAGTGAAAAAAATGGTCAATAGATTGCAGTGCAATAAAGCGGCTGGGGTGGATGAAATTAAGTCGGAACTCATCAAATACAGTGGAATGTCAGGTCTTAAATGGCTACACAGGATAATTGAAATGGCCTGGGAGTCGGGACAGGTTCCATCAGACTGGACAAAAGCAGTAATCACACCAATCTTTAAACATAGAAACAGAAAAGATTGTAACAACTACAGAGGTATCTCTTTAATCAGCGTTGTGGGTAAAATCTTCTCAGGTATTGTTGAAAGGAAAGTGCGAGTATTAGTTGAGGACCAATTGGATGAAAATCAGTGTGGGTTTAGGCCTCTTAGAGGTTGTCAGGACCAGATCTTTAGCTTACGGCAAATAATGGAGAAGTGTTATGAGTGGAACAGGGAATTGTATCTATGCTTTATAGATCTAGAAAAGGCATATGACCGGGTTCCTAGGAGGAAGTTATTGTCTGTTCTACAAGATTATGGAATACGAGGCAAACTGCAAACTTTTGCAAGCAATTAAATGTCTTTACATGGATAGTCAGGCAGCAGTTAGAGTTAACGGTAAATTGAGATCATGGTTCAGAGTAGTTTCAGGGGTAAGACAAGGCTGCAACCTGTCTCCACAGTTGTTCATATTATTCATGGATCATATGTTGAAAACAATAGACTGGCTGGGTGAGATTAAGATAAGTGAACACAAAATAAGCAGTCTTGCATATGCGGATGACTTAGTTGTGATGGCAGATTCGATTGAAAGTTTGCAAAGTAATATTTCAGAGCTAGATCAGAAATGTAAGGACTATGGTATGAAGATTAGCATCTCCAAAACGAAAGTAATGTCAGTGGGAAAGAAATATAAACGGATTGAGTGCCAAATAGGAGGAACAAAGTTAGGACAGGTGGACGGTTTCAAGTACTTAGGATGCATATTCTCACAGGATGGCAACATAGTGAAAGAACTGGAAGCGAGGTGTAGCAAAGCTAATGTAGTGAGCGCTCAGCTACGATCTACTCTCTTCTGCAAGAAGGAAGTCAGTACCAAGACTAAGTTATCTGTGCACCGTTCAATCTTTCGACCAACTTTGTTGTATGGGAGCGAAAGCTGGGTGGATTCAGGTTACCTTATCAACAAGGCTGAGGTTACGGATATGAAAGTAGCTAGGATGATTGCAGGTACTAGTAGATGGGAACAATGGCAGGAGGGTGTCCACAATGAGGAAGTCAAAGAAAAACTGGGAATGAACTCTATAGATGTAGCAGTCAGGGCGAACAGTCTTAGATGGTGGGGTCATGTTACACGCATGGGAGAAGCAAGGTTACCCAAGAGACTCATGGATTCAGCAGTAGAGGGTAGGAGGAGTCGGGGCAGACCGAGGAGAAGGTACCTGGATTCGGTTAAGAATGATTTTCAAGTAATAGGTTTAACATCAGAAGAGGCATCAATGTTAGCACTGAATAGGGGATCATGGAGGAACTGTATAAGGGGGGCTGTGCTCCAGACTGAACGCTGAAAGGCATAATCAGTCTTAAATGATGATGATGATGATGATGATGATGATGATGATGATGAAAGCAACCTTAGTGAGAACGTGTACAAATTTTACGTAGCAAAAAGAAAAACGGCGCTTTGAGATGACCAGTTTTAAATAAACGATGAAAGTTTTCACCTGTTTGTAGAGTCGTATTATCACTGGTCGAATAATCCAATTTACAAAAATATTTATTTAATTTAACTCTGTAAAGATCTGAACGCTTGCAGAGATTGATCTTCACATGAGGAAAACGATTCATTGGTATTGGATTGAATTTCTTGATGGATTTCGCACTAGCTATAGCACTGCGCAATTGATATACAACGTTATAAGAAACATGGTGAGTAAGCTGCAACCCGTGACCTGTTAGCCTTTGTGACTTCACGAAATCGCATGTGTGTCAGTACCGCCACAAATATTATCACTTTTCAGTAAGACAGCTACAATAATGTAGATACCACATTGACCTAAAAAGCAGAATTACATAATGTGCTAGGCAACAGTTAGTAATCTTTGCAAAGAAATAGTGTGTTAGCTGCAGTACCTTACCTTATACAGAATCCACGAGATACACGGGAACGCAAATTACCGTTGCTTCACTCACAATGCGTTTATATAAGTTAAAGGAGTGAACCGCGTTCCCACAAAGCAGGACAAATACAAAAGCAATTGATTATTTAAAATCAAGTTCAATCCTTTAGAGATTAGTTAATTATTTCATTTGCAGTGAAACTGTTTGCGCTTGGTGTTAATTTTATCTAAAGAAGAGGCGACATCTCCAATAGCCGTCAGATACGAATACAATGTTAAGCTACAGTACATTGGACACCTCTATTTAAATGTGATACAACAGCGAACATTCACATACATAATTATTATTGGCCATTCCCGACCACATACTAAGAATCTGCCACTCGCTATTACGTCCAGTTGAATTTCAGTTCACTGTCAACAAATGCCCTTGTCGTTTGCACTGAATGTAAGAAAACAGCCCAGATTATAAATTCGATAGAGGTAGAGCAGTTTCTAGGCTGGTCAGGTGAAGCTAACACTGGAGACATGGCTGGAATAGGCAAACTGTTATCCGGCTACTGTGGACAGATGGTCAATGGAATATGCAAAAGTAGGTGCAGTCCTCACCAGTCAATATTCTTCCACTCTTCGGAGAAGGAATACATAAGAAGAGAAATATAAACCAGAAAAATACTATCTCAGCCACCATCGCTCTACACTCTCCATTCGTCTTACCTCGTGGTACTATTCAAAGGAATCACTGCTTGATTTTTGTGATGTGAGCTTATAATCATACCACACTTGCTTCTGTAAACTAAACGTCAAGATTTTTATAGTACGCCGTGTGCAAACTTTAAATATGAAATAGATAAAACATTAAAATGAAGTAATTCTTTTCAAAACACCTCTTATTAAAAGGTTTTCCCAAATATTCACATTGTGGGGGTATTGTGCGTTCCCATCAATAAGGGAGAGAGGAGAGAGAGGGCTAGCAACACAAACTTTCTTACGGAAGAGAGTGACCTCATCTATAGCTTAAAGTTGTTGTGACAAGTGATAACTACACTCTTCCGTCCGTGGAGGGCAGTTGTTCACACGACGCAGGCTGAAAGTAAAATTTTAATAAGCAACGCGGCTTGATACTTGATAAGATGTTCGTCGCTGATGCAAAAATTAATCAGGAAACAAAATTCAAAAACACAAGATACGTTGGTAGCTCAAAAGGCAAGGTAACAAGTCTTCTGCGAGAAATATTCAGGAAACAAACAGATTCCAAAGTTACTAAAGCGCTGGTACACAGTTGTTTTCCACGTAGTGACGATGGTTGTCGTATCATTTGTTCCATAGTTAAACCAATCTGTCGATACCGGCATCAAAGAAACCAGAGACCAGGTCTAGAAACAGCTTAAGAAGAGCCTTCTGGACGTTCGCATCTGTTCTGGAGTGGCAGACTGTCTGATGCGTCTGTAAGGTCCGAACAGATGAAAATCACTTGGTGCGGAATTCAGACTTCCTACGGAGGGTGTTCCAGATTCCCACGAAGTAATGAGTGCTGTCGACAAGGGATCTCAGATCGATTCCATATTCCTAGATTTCCAGAAGACTTTTGGTAGCGTTCCTCACAAGCGACTATTAATCAAATTGCATGCATATGGAGTATCGTCTCAGTTGTGTAACTGGATTCGTGATTTCCTCTCAGAGAGGTCACAGTTCGTAGTGATAGACGGTAAATCATCGAGTAGAACAGAAGTGGTATCTAGCGTTCCGCAAGGTAGTGTCATAGGCCCTCTGCTGTTCCTGATTTACATAAATGATCTAGGTGATAATCTGAGCAACACCCTTAGATTGTTTGCAGATGACCCTGTAATTTACCGTCTAGGAAAATCATCAGACGATGAATTCCAATTACAAAATGATCTAGAGAGAATTTCTGTATGGTGCGAAAAGTGGCAATTGGCACTAAACAAAGAAAAGTGCGAGGTCATCCACATGGGCACTAAATGAAATCCGATAAATTTTGATATACGATAAATTCCACAAATCTAAGGGCTGTCAATTCGACTAAATACCTAGGAATTACAATTACAATTACGAGCAACTTAAAATGGAAAGACCACATAGATAATATTGTAGGGAAGAACACTTAGAAGATGCGACAAACCCACTTAAGAGACAGCCTACATTACACTTGTCCGTCCTCTGCTGGAATATTGCTGCGCGGTGTGGGATCCTTACCAATTAGGACTGACGGAGGGCATCGAAAAAAATGTAAAGAAGAGCATCTCGTTTCGTGTTTTCGCGCAATAAGGGTGAGAGTGTCAGTGATATGATACGCGAGTTGGGGTGGCAGTCACTGAAACAAAGGCGTTTTTCTTTGCGGCGAGATCTATTTATGAAATTTCAATCACCAACTTTCTCTTCCGAATGCGAAAATATTTTGTTGACACCCACCTCCGTAGGGAGAAATGATCATCATAATAAAATAGGAGACGTCAGACTTCGAACGGAAAGATTTAGATGTTCCTTTTTCCCATGCGCCATTCGAGAGTGGATTGGTAGAGAAGTAGCATGAAAATGGTTCAATGAACCTTCTGCCAGGCACTTTAGTGTGAATTACAGAGTAACCGTGTAGATGTTGACGTAGAAACACCGGACCAAAACACACGTAACCGAAGTCGTATGCGGTCGCATGTAGTCGTGCAGCAAAACGACACCTGTCTAAAACAATCCTTGTAGCTTCCTCTAAATCGCCTTCTGCAGTCTTTCCAATGTAATACAATAAGAGGCAGCATGCACTGAGACTCAACCAGCAACACACCCTGGTGCCGCAAAAGATGGTGTATACAACTTTCTTCCGGAATACCGCTATTTTTGGGAGTCGATGCGGTGGAGAAATGGAACACCCTTCCCCTGATAACTCGATAAGTGCTGGAGGGGCAGCCATATTCCCTTTGCTTCATTCCGATTTACCAACGACCTGTGGCAGTACAACGTGTTGTGCGCGATATCCATTACACTGCCAATGGAGGTGATGAGTTCGTGAGGAATCTGCCTCAAATAAATGCGACGATCGCCTTGAATGAATACTTAGACACTGCTCACGCTGTCATCTGTGTTGGATGCGTTTGACTCCTCTCACTGTTGTACGTCTCGCACACCTGTTGTGCCTTCATCAAATTTTTAACACCAAAACCGTACCTGTTTTCGCAATATTACACTCGCTCTGTAATCTGCGACCAGGCGTCGATGAATTGCAGCTGGGTCGTTTCCTTTCGACACAAAACACTTATTAGACTTCGCATTTCAAAAGTTGACAGTGTATGCAGCAACGCCTCTGCCTTGAAACTCTAGCGACGAAGCATTTTTTTTTTTTTTTCATCTGCCTTCTGACGGATTCGATGCGACCCGCCACTGTTTTCTCTGTTGTGCCACTCCCTTCATCTCGGGGTAGCTTCTGGACCCTTTGTGCTGAAGTATTTCTTGAATTTATTGCAGTCTCAGTCTTCTTCTACAGTTTTTAACTCCACCAGCTCCATCCAGTACAGTGGAAGTTATCATCTGATGTCTTAACACATCTCCTATCATCCTGTCGATTCTTCTAGTCAGTGTTTTCCAAATGTTCCTTTCCTTGGCCATTCTGAGAATAGCCTCCTCATTCCTTATCTTATTGGTACACCTAATTTTCAACACCCTTCTACAGCATCAATCCTCAAATGCGCCGATTCTCATCTTTACCGGTCTGCCCACAGTGAATGATTCACTAGCATACAGTGTTGAGTTCCAAATTTCTTCCTTGGATTAAGGCGGATGTTTAATACTACAACACTTTTGTTGGCCAAGAATGCCCTCTTTGCCTACGCTAATCTGCATTTTATTTCATCCTTGTATCGTCCGTCATGCGTTATTTTGTTACCTATATGGAAGTTGACTTTCATTCCAATGGGGTATGAACCCAGAGTTATTGAGAAGTTCGATAAAGACGCTGAAAACGAGAATTAGGGTGTAATGGTAGTTTTTAAGAAGTAAAGAGGCAAGTATGAGAACTATTACAACAATGCCTTTTCAAATCAGCTATTCAAAACATCGTAACAAGCCGCACGATCATTTCCGTTTCTCAAAAGGTATCTCATGTACAACCTGTCAACAGCTACAAGTAAATGCTTCAGGCTCATTTTCGCCGTAGAGTAAACGATGAAACGTGACAAAGAAATATTATTACTTACTGCGAAATAAGGTGTTCCAGATCTCCGTAGACGTCTCTTCGGAATATTCGTTTAAACGGGAAGTCTTTCGCGCCTGTAGGCAGTGGATAGTTGACTCTGAATCCGTAAGCGAAGGCGAAGAGATTGGTGTAAGGCAGTATGTCTTTCTTGATGTTCAGTCGCACCTGCAGAGATAAAGAAAATTATGTAACAAATCTACATCTCTTTGTAATATATTTTACGAAAATAGTGCTTAAATATTCTTAGTGTGAAAAGTAGAACATAACAAAGTCTGAAGCACAAGGCTATTGAATGAGAATCACATGCGCAAGAAACTTTTGAAAACAGTCAGACATGTTACAGTGGAAAAATATGCACTAACAGCAGTGGAAAATGATATCCTTCGACACCTTGCCCGGACGATACCAAGCTGATATTCCAATATTACCAAGCCTGTTTCGGTGTTTTCATTAAAGTTTAATCATTAGTTAAGATTATTTTCAGTAATTTAAGTATACAGAAACATAACACTAGGTCTACAACGTCGCTGCCTCCGTTTTTCAACAGATGGCAGTAGCGGCAAGTTATGATGCAGATGGTAAATCATGTCATACAATAATTTCTGTTATTTGTGAACATAACGCCGTCAAAATATTAGTCGATTTGTAATTGCATTATAAATTTGTTCCCGAGTGAATATGTCAACTTACGAGCCCAGTTCTCGTCACTGGCGGGAAGTTTTAATTTTCTGCTTTAATACGAAGTCGTCTGCGGCTGAAGCTCAAAATGCGGGGTAAGATCTGTAGTGAACGAACGTGCAGAGAATGATTTAAAAACTTCAAGAACGGTGATTTTGATGTGGAACACCTGCATGGCGATGGAGGAGAGAAGGTTTTCGAAGCTACCGAAACCGGCGGACAGAATCACAGGAGATCATATCGAATACAGCTGCTGCGTTTGAGCCGAGCACTGAAAGACAAACTACCAGAGTACAGTAATACACATTAAAAGATGATTTTTCAGCATGACAGTGCTCGTCTCCACGTCGCAAAACCAGGCAAAACATACTTGGAAACGTCTAAATGGGAAGTCCTACCCCACCCGCCGTAATCTCCAAACACTGCTCCCTCTACTTACCACCTTTTTCGATCAATGGCACACGGCACGGCTGACCAGAACTTTCGTTTATATGGACATGTGCAAAAGCAGATCGATTCATGGATCCCCTCAAAAGACGTTCACTTCTTCCGCCGCGGGATTCGTATGCTGCCCGAAAGATGGAAGAAAGTAGTGGCTAATGATAGCCATGCTCTGAATCGTAAATGTTTGTAATTTTTTACAATGAAACCCCAAACATCGAGAAAAAACAGTGGATGCAAAGTTGTAGACCTTATAAATGTAATAATTATAATTGCGCGTTGCTCAACGGTCTGATGCGAGTCTTTTAATTGGCACAGTTTTGGCACCTTTCATGTCGTAGCTTACCACACTAATTCAATCGGAGAAAGGGGACTTAAATTTTAACGTAAAATCCATTAGGTCATATATATGCGCGCACACACAAACACACACACACACACACACACACACACACACACACACACACACAGCAGAGCTACTTGCATCTTTTCCTCGCGTCATTAGCTCATCTGTGTCTATTTTCTAAGAGTTCTTGTTTTGCTTTACTTTTGTAAACCTACGCCTGAAGAGGGGCTACTGTTTATCCGATGAGAAGATGTCACACGTATTCTGTGGACTGAGTAGGATGCGTGATTTAAAGTTGCTCCTGAAAAGAATGGGAGTGTGTACAGAGATGAAATTAGTGTGAGATGTGTCGATATCCCTGCAGCAGGCCAGTAATTTTAAAGATAAAACTCACAATAATCTCCCACATGAACTAAACCTCCAGAAATGTCTCCGTTCAGCCAGTGAGTCCATAGAAAATAGTACAGTATTACTGGCAGTGCATTTCCATCCGAGTTTTGCGGAGATTAGGACAACCCATCTTTGAACTATTTTAGTGTGTCGTCGTCTAGAATTCTTTCTACTTGTTTTGCCGAGAAGTTCTCAAAGTTTATGTCCCTCGCAAAAGCAGTGTCAGCGAGTCGGGGTCGGTGTAAAGTACAGTTTTACTTCCTGTGATTCTAAGTGATCAATCGGGAATCTATATTGTTCGGAATAACGTTCATAATGGCTCTGAGCACTATGGGACTCAACTGCTGTGGTCATCAGTTCCCTAGAACTTAGAACTACTTAAACCTAACTAACCTAAGGACATCACACACACCCATGCCCGAGGCAGGATTCGAACCTGCGACCGTAGCAGCAGCTCGGCTCCGGACTGGAGCGCCTAGAATCGCACGGCCAACGCGGCCGGCCCGTTCATAATGGATATCATTATAATGTACAGGGTTATTACAAATGATTGAAGCGATTTCACAGCTCTACAATAACTTTATTATTTGAGATATTTTCACAATGCTTTGCACACACATACAAAAACTCAAAAAGTTTTTTTAGGCATTCACAAATGTTCGATATGTGGCCCTTTAGTGATTCGGCAGACATCAAGCCGATAATCAAGTTCCTCCCACACTCGGCGCAGCATGTCCCCATCAATGAGTTCGAAAGCATCGTTGATGCGAGCTCGCAGTTCTGGCACGTTTCTTGGTAGAGGAGGTTTAAACACTGAATCTTTCACATAACCCCACAGAAAGAAATCGCATGGGGTTAAGTCGGGAGAGCGTGGAGGCCATGACATGAATTGCTGATCATCATCTCCACCACGACCGATCCATCGGTTTTCCAATCTCCTGTTTAAGAAATGCCGAACATCATGATGGAAGTGCGGTGGAGCACCATCCTGTTGAAAGATGAAGTCGGCACTGTCGGTCTCCAGTTGTGGCATGAGCCAATTTTCCGCGGGCTACGCGTGGAACTTGCCCGCACGCGTTCAACCGTTTCTTCGCTCACTGCAGGCCGACCCGTTGATTTCCCCTTACAGAGGCATCCAGAAGCATCCAGAAGCTTTAAACTGCGCATACCATCGCCGAATGGAGTTAGCAGTTGATGGATCTTTGTTGAACTTCGTCCAGAAGTGTCGTTGCACTGTTATGATTGACTGATGTGAGTGCATTTCAAGCACGACATACGCTTTCTCGGCTCCTGTCGCCATTTTGTCTAACTGCGCTCTCGAGCGCTCTGGCGGCAGAAACCTGAAGTGCGGCTTCAGCCGATCAAAACTTGATGAGTTTTCTACGTATCTGTAGTGTGTCGTGACCATATGTCAATGAATGGAGCTACAGTGAATTTATGAAATCACTTCAATCATTTGTAATAGCCCTGCATTTATTTACTAAACACCATAAACTGGTAATACCGACACAGTTGGTAATTATTAACTGAAATCTAACAATTTCCTGATAGCAGGGTCTTACGACAGAACTAGATTGGAAGACATCCTATTAGCAATTGACTATTATGGCGCACAACCTGTGTCTCGTACTTGCACTCTTTATATTTCATAACCGTTCGTACATTTTCGTCAGCTTAAACAATATTCATTTATTTATTAAGATGAAAGATTTCTGGCGTTATAATATTGTTGCAAGAAAGTATTTATGACATGTAGGATTCTCCTAATATCCGTACTGGATAAAGCGAATTTATTAAACAAGATAACTTGCTTCACGCCAGAATGACTCTGTTTTCTCTCTCTCTCTGCTGACATAACGGGCGTTCTCATGTGTGGCCAAATCGCCTCACACCAGCGTCCACTGGCAGCGCCATGTGGTCCATCGGCTCCTTCAGCGAGCGTAGGAACTGAAATCTTACTCCTGACTGTCTGCGGTCCGCAGTAGGCTTACTCACTGAATGCTACACGATGTCTACAGGCGTGGTACAAAATTGTAAAACTGTACAATAAAAAAATAAAATGTGGGTTGAACCAAAAGGGTACCTTATTAACTGAATTGTAGAGATGGCGATCTTTGCGTCGAACATGGATTGAAACGTTGTTATTGTTCCAGAGGAGCAGGCTATATGTCGCTACTGATATTCGATGTTTCCCTTCGTCTTCAACGACACAAACAAAACTCTACACTCGTCACAAAAAAATGGTTCAAATGGCTCTGAGCACTGTGGCACTTAACATCTGAGGTCATCAGTCCCCTAGAACTACTTAAACCTCTCTAACCTAAGGACATCTTACACATCCTTGCCCGAGGCAGGATTCGAAACTGCGACCGCAGCAGCAGCTCGGTTCCCGACTAGAACGGCTCGTCCACAACGGCTAGCACACTCGTCACCTACAGTAAACTGATACACATAAGATATCTACACCGATACCTGCATATCGCGATGGCGAGGTCTCAGTATGAGCAAAGAGAGAAATGTTTCTGAAGTTTCCGGCTAAACAATGCGACACGACTCTTTACTTTTTCTTCCATGGCGAGCATAGGGACCGAAAAAGGTGTCGCAGTGCTTACCACACTGGACTTGTGTTCAGCAGGACAACGTTTGAAGTTCTCGACCGGCCATTCAAATTACGTTTGTCGTGATTTCCCAAATTCACTTAAGGCAAATGCCGGGATGACTCTTTTAAAAAGGCGACGGTCGATTTCTTTTTCCATTCTTTCGCAATGCAAGCTCATGCTAGGTCTCTAATGACTTCGCTATCGACGGGACGTTAAACCCTAATCTGCCTTCCATCCTTCTTTCTTGCTAGCATCAGAGAGCATCAGACGGTTCATATTTTGATAAATAAGTTATTTATTAGGAAGTATCCGTTATTTGAAGCTGCATTAAACAATTTAATATTTCAGGAGTAATACTCTCAGACATTCGTCTGTTTAAAAAAGACGAATTAGGTATTCATTGCAGTGTTATTTGTATAAAATACTTAAAGAACGATGCCTAGCTGGGTACGAAACGTCCAATGTTGTCAAGTAAAATAAATTGAACACTAATTAAAGCATCTTTATTTATTTTGGTTTCCTTGTGGGCTACTTTTCATTAAAAGAAAACTTTTTTGCTTCTTGTTACAGTAATAATGTACTGATCACTGGTATGATAACCGAGTCCATCTTTGTTAAACCGATTTGTCATTTATTTATGATCATGGTGTATTATTCTGTATATTCAACAGGAACAATTAACTGCTCTGGTGGCTAAATTATTTGATGTTCACGTTTGTACCATGAACGCCGAGAAAATCTTTGTCAGTTATGCTAAACAACGAGCTAATAATTCGCAATACAGGTCGCAAAAGTAAATAAATAGTGAAATACAGTATGTTCTTCCGTGAAAAACCCTCTAATGAATTGAGGAAAAGCACGTCTAGTTGCATATTCTCCTTTCCGTATCACTAACGCATTTTCATTCCGTCGGAATCCTGTTTCCAGTTTACAGCAAGTTAAGAGTGAAGCAACATTGCTATGTCCTACGTAAGTACGTTTTATTTACGAGACACTGTCTGACGTCAGTACGTACGTACGAAAATCTGTGACATCAGCCGCGCCCCAGTTCCTATTAGCTCCTTGTCGTCTCAGCTAGTTGCTCCGTGCTTCGTATTGGCTCAACTCTAATTAGCACCTATCGTCGCAAATTCCAAAAACAAGCAACCTGTATGAGCAGCTCATTGTGGCAAATGACTAATGCAGACATTCGTGAATACACTCCCGCACACGCACACATACGGAGAGAGAGAGAGAGAGAGAGGGAGAGAGAGAGGGAGAGAGAGAGAGAGAGAGAGGGAGGGAGAGAGAGAGAGTGAGAGAGTGATGGGGGGAGGGGCGGGGGGGGGGAGCTGCGAGGGAGACTACACACGGGCACAGGGGCCTAACGAACTTCGCTAACAAAGTGAGCACCACCGCGGATCGTGACCGACATACTGACGCATGCGGACGTCAGAAATCTCTTTTGTGCTGATGCCCGAATGCTCTTAACCCTTACAGTCACTGAGATACTCTCCTCTTTCCGGATAAAACACCGTGTACTCAAATATTTCTCCGGTTTGTTACAACGGGCTCTTAATAGCACCGTTTTGTACCATAATAACTCTTCCGCTTTCATCCACTTTTCGCGCAGTCTGGCGTAAGCTGCACGATGGTATCTGGCATCGACATAATTTTCTCCCCGTCCTATATAAATTCGAAAAGCAGCGTGTGTCAGTATTTCTGGACTAGAGGCAAATTCTGACTCTGAAGAGCTGCAGCTTGTCTAAAAGATCTCCCCACTGCCATATTGACTGAAATGGACTTATTCTGTACCACGTTCACACGACTACTTCAAGTGCGGTCAGAGACACCGTCTGCTATCGGAGTTGCTTCTTGACGTTATCATTAACCGACATAGGAGCTAAACCGTTGATCACCACCTAGAATACAGCCATCTTGATATCAACCATATTTAATGCAGGCTGTTTTCCATAAGTGAAAACGGAACTCTATACATAGGTAATTCACAATTTGCATTTCGTTGGATTTTCTAAACAAAAACTTGCCACAGAAGATTTTTCTGCTGCACTTACCATTAACGCTTTATAACATCCTAGCAGTAGCACATATATGTCTGATACATATTGGCTCATGTGAAGCACACGCAGTGTTGTGATGGGTTTCCTCCCATACGGACGTGATATCTCTACAAAATCATTTACAGTCTACGAATGACATTCCAGGTACATAAACTACGACTGAATGAGAAGGTAAATAGTGAAAAACGTCATTTCAGAACATATAACGTTGCGAACTTTAGGAAGCTAAATCTCCGCTGTGCTTGTGCATCTTCAGTAATTTTTATTCAAAAGAAGTCGAATATGTCATATTTCGATTGATGTATACTCGTGTTTCTGTATGATAACACAAGACCGAAAAAGGGGCAAATTAGGAGCATTTCAGATATGTTGTGGCAAAAAGTTATTAAAACCCAAACAATATATTAATTACCAAATCCAGAGGTAATAGTCTACGTGGAGAACTGAACTGGCAGCCGGACCAATGTAGGTGTACAGAACTAAGGCAGAAAGGAAAATAAAGTATGAAGTCGTTACAGTTTTCAAAAGATGTAAATAGAATCTAAGTCCGATTTTGCAGCTGAGTGGTCAGCGCGGTTTACTGCCGAGTGAAGGACCGCGTTCGAGTCTCGTTGGTGGGAGGACTCGAACGGGCTGCAGTCAGATTCGTGAGGCCAACTGAGAAGACCCATGGTCAGGTAATAGCTCTCCAGGTCACGAAAACTGACGACGGCCTGGAGAGCGGTGTGCTGCGTCCACGCTCCTTCCATACCACATCCTATGACGCCTTTGGCAGAAGGTGACACGGTGGTCGGTCGGTATCGATGAGACCTACGGAGCCTGTGGACAGAGTTTAAATACAGTCTAAGCATTCTAGGGAGTAACTAACAAGGGAACATCCCCATCGCACCCCCCTCAGATTTAGTTATAAGTTGGCACAGTGGATAGGCCTTGAAAAACTGAACACAGATCGATAGAGAAAACAGGAAGAAGTTGTGTGGAACTATGAAAAAATAAGCAAAATATACAAACTGGGTCGTCCATGCGTAAGATAGGCAATATTAAGGGCAATGTGAGTCGAGGAGCTCTGTGGTCCCATGGTTAGTGTTGAACAGCTGCAGAACGAGAGGTCCTTGGTTCAAATCTACCCTCGACCGAAAATTTTAACTTTTTATTTTCAGTTTATGTGAAAAACTCTTATGTTTTCATCACTTTTTTTGGAGTGATTATTACATCCACAAGAAAACCTAAATCGGGCAAGGTAGAAGAATCTTTTCACCCATTCGCCAAGTGTACTAGTTAGGTGGGTCGACAACATATTCCTGTCATGTGACGCACATGCTGTCACCAGTGTCGTATACAAAATATCAGACGTGTTTTCCTGTGGAGGAATCGGTTGACCTATGACCTTGCTATCAAATGTTTTCGGTTCCCATTGGAGAGGCACGTCCTTTCGTCAACTAATCACATGGTTTTGCTGTGCGGTCGCAAAACACACACTAGACTTATTACAGTGAACAGAGACGTCAATGAACGAACGGACAGATCATAACTTTGCGAAAATAAAGAAAGCAAAATTTTCAGTGGAGGGCAGATTTGAACCAAGGACCTCTCGTTCCGCAGCTGTTCACGCCAACCACGGGACCACGTCGCTCCTCTCTTCACAGTACCCTTAATATTGCTTATCTTACGCATGGACGACCCAGTTTGTATATTTTGCTTATTTTTTCATAGTTCCACACAACTTCTTCCTGTTTTCTCGATTGATCTGTGTTTAGTTTTTCAAGGCCTATCCATTGTGCCAACTTATAACTAAATCTGAGGGGAGTGCGATGGGGATGTTCCCTTGTAAGAAGAATTCAAGATACGATAAAAAATTTGATGGCCAGAAACCACTACTGGTGTGAGATATTGAGTTATGACGATGCTCAGAAAACTGGAACAGAGAGGCCCCAGTGATCGAGACAGCTGACTCTCATTTAATAGTATCTGAGTTAAATTCCCGTTCAGACTTGCGAATTAAAATTTTCTGTGGCTTTGGTAAATCATTAGTGGCGAATGCTTTAATGATTCCTTTGTACAGTCGATGGACGACTAATTTCATTCTACATCCTTATCGAACTGAGGATTTGTGAATTATATAATTTATAGCACAATATTTGATAGAAAAATTACTGTGTTAGCGGGATGAATGGCTGTGTGGAGACAGCCAAATTCTAATAAAATAAATAATCTGCAGTTTTAAGTCTGCAGCATAGCACAGAAGTATAATTTGCTTTAGCATGGGAAAATTAGAAATGGGGATCTCTTGAGGTGTGGTGTCAGAGGTAAATTTCAAAAGCTAAATGTAAGATTAATTGGGAACTGAAGTATTAGGCAGAGATGATGAAGAAAGTTTTCCTACCAGAAGAAGAATCTGGCTTGGTGCAGTATGGCAAATGGTTAAGGTGGGTGGTCTTTTTGTACGTAGCATTAATATTATGAGGTTGAGAGTAGCAAATACGTACTAGGAGTAGCCATATTGTTTTAATTATCAATTCGTAAAAAAGTACTTAATTACTTGCTTGTTTGTAAGTGCATGTCTACAGCCTCGGCGCACTCTGATATCCCCACGCCACTATAACATGGGACGCCACCAGTGAAGCCAAAACAAAATGGCGCAGGCTATTGGCAAAGACCAGTACGAGGGGAACACGACAAGTTCCATAACCCGATTTCCTAGAAACTTCACTCACTGGAAGAGGAGTCAAAATCAGCGAAAACGCGTCTCAACTTATCTGTAGATACTCGACCGTTTTTGAGAAAAGAACCGTCAATGTTTTCGACGTAATTCAGATGCCTTTTAGCATGCTATGAGCTCGGCCTCGCGCCCTACCACTTTTGTGTCTCGTGTTTGAAACCCGCTTCATGTTTTTATTTTATTTTATGTCCGTAAAAGGTTACTATACGAATGTTTCTTATCAAGGTAAGGCATACAAGGGCGTTATATTAATCTTAAAATTACAACTGGGTTTCACCCGATTATTATATAACATATGTGCGTGTGGTATATTTAGGGGTTACAATCTTTTTAAATCCTCATATTCTTATATTTCGTTCTTATTTCGATTCTTACGTTTTATTCTGCTGTGTGATCTTCAGGAAGATCTGGTGCATTTACTTCGATGATACCGATCGTAGAAACGTTCGAAAGATAGAAATTCCGAACACCACGAGCATCTTGCAAAGGTAGGTTTGTCAAAGCGACATTTCTCCGTAAGAAGCTCACTGGAGAAAAAGCGTCGTTAACATTTCTCAAGGTTTCATGGGCTGGTAGTAACTTCGCGGCGAACGACGCGTAACGGATCATTTTTCGAAAACTGGAGCTCACAACTGATTAAAAATCAAGATCCACTACAGAAATTTCACCGAAATGAATTTCAGTCAAGTTTTCCATTCATTTATTGTTTTTTTCTTTTTTCATTTTTCTCTTAAATCATTCACCATTCATAAATACAAATAAGGACAACGTTATTTGAATATGAAAAGAAAAACATTCGTTTAGCAATGCACTACGGACACGGGCACAGAAACTAAAAACAAAAATTAAAATAATAAATTGGTTTCAAACACAGCGCGCAGGAGCGTGAAACCACGACGCTGATCACAGTGCCACTGCTTTGGCTGGTTTCTTTACTTGCTAAAAGTAGTTAATCGGGAAATTCTGACCGTCGTTTTCTCAGAAACGTTTCTACATGCAAGCCGAGACACACGTTCGCTTCGACCGATGACCTCAGAAGTTTGGTCCCTTAGGTATCAGAAAATAAAATAAAAAAAATAAAACATGTTCGCTTCATTTGACCCCTCTTCCACAGAGCAAAGTTTCTGGCAAATCGCTCTATGGTTCTTGCCGTGTTCTCCTCGGAGGGAGCGTGTAGCAATAGTGCACCACCTGATGACGCAGTTGTCAAGTAAGTCCGATTGACGAAGAATGAAATCGCACACTACCTCTGTTTGATGAACAGTGAAGCTAAGTGAAAATCCTAGTGCTTCAAGAGACGAAAGTGGAGTAAGGGGAAATTAACCACGGATCATATTTTAGCATCTTGCACAACTTTTTCAGTTGAAAAAGTCGCCACAATCTTGCGTTCTGCAACTGTTCACAAGCATTCAACAATGCAGCGAGCGGAGTTTAAGGGCACTTAGTGCAGAGGTTATCAGCAAAATCCCCCCGAAAAGAGGCAGCTGCGGAAATGTTGCAGCCATGTCAGGACAATCCATATGACTTCCTCAGTCTCCTAATCGCCAAGGATGAGCGTGCACCACGAAGCCTCTCGAGGCAAAGGATCGAAGCAAATAACGGAACTACACTGATGAAGCCAATACATTACGACTATCTGCTTAGTAGCTTGGTTTAAATGGCTCTGAACACTACGGGACTTAACTGCTGTAGTCATCACTCCCCTAGAACTTAGAACTACTTAAACCTAACTAACCTAAGGACATCACACACATCCATGCCCGAGGCAGGATTCGAACCTGCGACCGTAGCGGTCGCGCGGTTCCAGACTGTAGCGCCTAGAACCGCTCTGCCACTCCGGTCGGCTTTAGTAGCTTGTTTGTACGTTTTGAAACCAAATACATCACTGATTCCGCGTATCAGGGATCCGACAGTTTGTTGGTAGCTTTGTGGAGGTATGTGGCATTAGACGCATACGTACAGGTCATATAATTTGCGAACGCATTGATGGCGCCCGATAACGACCCATGTGGGTTCCATAGGATTCACCTCAGGCGAATTTTGTCGCTGAGACATCAACGTGAGTTCACTACAATGCTCCTCAAACCACTGTAGCACGGTTCTGGCTCCGAGACACGGACAGTTAAACTGCTGAAAGATGACATTGCCGTCGGGGAAGACATCAAGCGTGAAGGGATGCAGGTGGTTCGCAACTCTCAGCGTGCTGTCGATTACTACCACAGGTCCGAGGCAAGCGCAGGAGAATATCTGCCTTAGTACAATAATGGTCCCACCAGTCCACATCCGCGGCCCTCTGTACGTTTCGAGCCGCCATTCACCTCGATGACCATGTGGAGAAGACCATCACCCTAGTGTAGGAGAAATGTGATTCACGCCAAGAGCGGAGACGTTTGCGTTTCCGTGCCAAATGGAATCATAAATGACCGCGTCGCTGAGTCAACATGTGAACACTCTAACAACCCTACCACATCAAAGGTCAAAAATTAATTATGAGTTTTTTTGTGTTGCTCACGCTGTTAAATATCGCATTTTCAGGCAACAACAATGTTACATTATGTGGCAGGTGTCATTAGAGCACAGTTAATAAAGTCATTTCACGAAATAATGGATAAACTAGGCACCCATCTTTTCCTGTTTCCCACGCTGGTCTCGTTGTGAACTCATGGCTCAATCGTCGAAAATCAAGGTGGTGATGATTCCAAGCTCGGATGCAAAGAGGCCTAGGTCTTATTCTGCGATATTCAAAAGTTTTATAGATGTGTTTCATAAACCATTCATGGGAAAATTAAAGAGACCTTTGGAGAAAAGAGAACCACTTGTATGAATATCAAGAGCTCAGATGGAAACCCAGTTCTAAGCAAAGAAGGGAAAGCAGAAAGGTGGAAGGAGTATATAGAGGGTCTATACAAGGGCGATGTACTTGAGGACAATATTATGGAAATGGAAGAGGATGTAGATGAAGATGAAATGGGAGATACGATACTGCGTGAAGAGTTTGACAAAGCACTGAAAGACCTAAGTCGAAACAAGGCCCCGGGAGTAGACAACATTCCATTAGAATTACTGACGGCCTTGGGAAAGCCAGTCCTGACAAAACTATACCATCTGTTGAGCAAGATGTATGAGACAAGCGAAATACCCCCAGACTTCAAGAAGAATACAATAATTCCAATCCCAAAGAAAGCAGGTGTTGACAGATGTGAAAATTACCGAACTATCAGTTTAATAAGTCACAGCTGCAAAACACTAACGCGAATTATTTACAGACGAATGCAAAAACTGGTAGAAGCCGACCTCGGGGAAGATCAGTTTGGATTCCGTAGAAATGTTGGAAGACGTGAGCAATACTGACCTTACGACTTATCTTAGAAGAAAGATTAAGGAAAGGCAAACCTACGTTTGTAGCATTTGTAGACTTAGAGAAAGCTTTTGTCAATGTTGACTGCAATACTCTCTTTCAAATTCTAAAGGTGGCAGGGGTAAAATACAGGGAGCGAAAGGCTATTTACAATTTGTACAGAAACCAGATGGCAGTTATAAGAGTCGAGGGACATGAAGGGAAAGCAGTGGTTGGGAAGGGAGTCAGACAGGATTGTAGCCTCTCCCCGATGTTATTCAATCTGTGTATTGAGCAAGCAGTAAAGGAAACAAAAGAAAAGGCTCGCCATGACATTGTAATTCTATCTGAGGCAGCAAAGGACTTGGAAGAGCAGTTGAACGGAATGGACAGTGTCTTGAAAGGAGGATATAAGATGAACATCAACAAAAGCAAAACGAGGATAATGGAATGTGGTCGAAATAAGTCAGGTGATGCTGAGGGAATTATATTAGGAAATGATACACTTAAAGTACTAAAAGAGTTTTGCTATTTGGGGAGCAAAATAACTGATGATGGTCGAAGTAGAGAAGATATAAAATGTAGACTGGCAATGGCAAGGAAAGCGTTTGTGAAGAAGAGAAATTTGTTAACATCGAGCATAGATTTAAGTGTCAGGAAGTCGTTTCTGAAAGTATTTGTATGGAGTGTAGCCATGTATGGAAGTGAAACATGAACGATATATAGTTTGGACAAGAAGATAATAGAAGCTTTCGAAATGTGGTGCTACAGAAGAATGCTGAAGGTTAGATGGGTAGGTCACATTACTAATGATGAAGTATTGGATGGAATTGGGGAGAAGAGGTGTATGTGGCACAACTTGACAAAAAGAAGGGGTCGGTTGGTAGGACATGTTCTGAGACGTAGAGGGATCACCAATTTAGTGTTGGAGGACAGCGTGGAGAGTAAAAATCGTAGAGGGAGACGAAGAGATGAATACACTAAGCAGATTCAGAAGGATGTAGTTGCAGTAGGTACTGGGAGATGAAGAAGCTTGCACAGGATAGGGTAGCATGGAGAGCTGCATCAAACCAGTCTCAGGACTGAAGACCACAACAACAACAACATAAACATATCGCTGTATTAAAGGACCTCTACATTAATGAAATCAAATCTGAATGTTGTCTCAGAAATATGTTAATTACTTTAAAGAAACAAAGTAGAATGTTGCTGGTATCGAGAGGTTGAGGTGAGGTGCCGTAATGGTTACGTAATTCAAGTACCATTACAACACGTAGGCATGATCTTCTGCAGAGCTCCATGTTCAGCAATGAACGATGAACGGTATGCTTTGACACACTTGTAGGTATACCAGTATTGTGCTGTTTCGGCAGAGATGGCACAGATCACAATCTAATCTACTTTGCAGAGCAAATAAGCGTCCGACCCCGCGTTCTGTGAAGGGTTTTGGACGTCCAACCATTTAGCGCCTAATCGTAGTTCCACTGTCCTACCTCTTTCCGTAGATGCTCACGACAGTAGCACGTGGACATTCGACCAGCTTCGCCGTTTTGGGTGTACTCGTTCCCAGGCTCTGCGAAATAATGATATTCCCTTTATCAAAGTCGCTTATGTCAATGGATTACCCCATTTGCCGCCCATATCTCCACTGGGGCGATCCTCGGTCCGTGTTACCGCATTCCGTGTCCGCAGTGCAACCTGACAGCATGCAGCGCCGCGGTGGGCAGGGATCACAATGTTTTGGCTTATCTGTGTACGTTTAATCACCACCGCCGAGAAATGCAACAAGCGAGAGATCATCCGCCAAAGTGATGTTGAATGGTTTTGTCGAACTGCAATGGTGTGCTACCAACAAGATAAGGTCGTAAAGAGCAACCGCTGCAGGAACAAACTGCCAAAATGTCCTCACGAGGCCGAGCGTTCTAGGCGCTACAGTCTGGAACCGCGCGACTGCTACAGTCGTAGTTTCGAATCCTGCCTCGGACATGGATGTGTGTGATGTCCTTAGGTTAGTTAGGTTTAAGTAGTCCTAAGTTCTCGGGGACTGATGATCTCAGAAGTTAAGTCCCATAGTGCTCAGAGCCATTGGAACCATTTTTGTCCTCACGAGGTTACAAGAGGTTGTAAAGACGATGTGTCGGGGGAAGCTGTTCAAGGGGTTGTTCGTGCTCCACTTTATCGCCCCAGATGCCAATCAAAGTTTGACTCATCTCCTCTTTACTCTTATCAGAAGACCCTTGCGTAGGAGACATTTCCAGAATCTCTCGAGGTGGAACGTTTCCTGAAAAACGTAGCTTCTAACAGCACGGCCTCCACCTAGTCACCCGCTGTTGGGAAAAAATCGTCACATTGATGTGTAAATCTGTGGAGCAGGACTGACACCGTCAAGAAGATTCATGTTCGGCGGTTTATTTTTTTCGAGGTTACAGACAGAACATTACGCCATCGCCTCTTGTGGCTGTCGTTCCAGCTGGTGAGGAGAGAGAGCTGGCCGGACAACTCACCCAGAAGGTGGTGCCCTCGAGGAAGACGAGTTTGCGCTTGACGCGCGCGGCTCGCGGCTCCGCCCCCGCAGCCACCCCCGCAGCCACCACCAGCAGCACCAGCAGCACGACGGAGGCCGCCGGCGCGCCGCCGCTGGCGCCCCCCATTCCGCCCACCGCCTCCCTCGCACTCCTGCCGACGCACAGCCGGGTCGCCGCCGCCCGCTCGCCGGTTCCTGCTGCGTGCTCCACTCTGCGCTCGCTACGTGCGTCTGCCGCTTGTTTGTCGCGGCGTTTTAGCGCCCGCGTCTTTCACGAGGGCGCCGGCTGGGTCCAGACAGTTCCCGCTATTACTCGCATTCCGGGCCGACCGCAAGGGCCGTGCGAAGCGTTTCGCATGAAACGAGAGCGTACTCCTCGAAGGAAGATTCCACTGTAGTTCCTAACACTGTCAGTGCAGAGACAGAGATCCGTTATTTCAATTAATGCTGACTTTTTTTTAGTAAAATATTTGCTGCCTAAGCTCCCATATACACTCCTGGAAATTGAAATAAGAACACCGTGAATTCATTGTCCCAGGAAGGGGAAACTTTATTGACACATTCCTGGGGTCAGATACATCACATGATCACACTGACAGAACCACAGGCACATAGAAACAGGCAACAGAGCATGCACAATGTCGGCACTAGTACAGTGTATATCCACCTTTCGCAGCAATGCAGGCTGCTATTCTCCCATGGAGACGATCGTAGAGATGCTGGATGTAGTCCTGTGGAACGGCTTGCCATGCCATTTCCACCTGGCGCCTCAGTTGGACCAGCGTTCTTGCTGGACGTGCAGACCGCGTGAGACGACGCTTCATCCAGTCCCAAACATGCTCAATGGGGGACAGATCCGGAGATCTTGCTGGCCAGGGTAGTTGACTTACACCTTCTAGAGCACGTTGTGTGGCACGGGATACATGCGGACGTGCATTGTCCTGTTGGAACAGCAAGTTCCCTTGCCGGTCTAGGAATGGTAGAACGATGGGTTCGATGACGGTTTGGATGTACCGTGCACTATTCAGTGTCCCCTCGACGATCACCAGTGGTGTACGGCTAGTGTAGGAGATCGCTCCCCACACCATGATGCCGGGTGTTGGCCCTGTGTGCCTCGGTCGTATGCAGTCCTGATTGTGGCGCTCACCTGCACGGCGCCAAACACGCATACGACCATCATTGGCACCAAGGCAGAAGCGACTCTCATCGCTGAAGACGACACGTCTCCATTCGTCCCTCCATTCACGCCTGTCGCGACACCACTGGAGGTGGGCTGCACGATGTTGGGGCGAGAGCGGAAGACGGCCTAACGGTGTGCGGGACCGTAGCCCAGCTTCATGGAGACGGTTGCGAATGGTCCTCGCCGATACCCCAGGAGCAACAGTGTCCCTAATTTGCTGGGAAGTGGCGGTGCGGTCCCCTACGGCACTGCGTAGGGTCCTACGGTCTTGGCGTGCATCCGTGCGTCGCTGCGGTCCGGTCCCAGGTCGACGGGCACGTGCACCTTCCGCCGACCACTGGCGACAACATCGATGTACTGTGCAGACCTCACGCCCCACGTGTTGAGCAATTCGGCGGTACGTCCACCCGGCCTCCCGCATGCCCACTATACGCCCTCGCTCAAAGTCCGTCAACTGCACATACGGTTCACGTCCACGCTGTCGCGGCATGCTAACAGTGTTAAAGACTGCGATGGAGCTCCGTATGCCACGGCAAACTGGCTGATACTGACGGCAGCGGTGCACAAATGCTGCGCAGCTAGCGCCATTCGACGGCCAACACCGCGGTTCCTGGTGTGTCCGCTGTGCCGTGCGTGTGATCATTGCTTGTACAGCCCTCTCGCAGTGTCCGGAGCAAGTATGGTGGGTCTGACACACCGGTGTCAATGTGTTCTTTTTTCCATTTCCAGGAGTGTAGTAAAAGGGATAACTAGTTTCGACCGTTTCCGATCATCTTGAGAGCTGAGAGATATTGAAATGACGGGTTGCAAGACAGGACTTGCATCAATATTAGTGTTATTGACGAAAGATTTTAACGGAATTATTGAACAACCACAATACAAAACGCGATGTTTAAGTGCTGCCTACTTCTGGCGCTTTCTTCACCTGTGAGCCTGACGCCTTAATGCCGGTCAGTCTGTTTACAACCAGCTAATGGAAATTCTGACTGTCACTAGCACCTGACAATATGACTACATTGTATCGCGCTTCCAGGCACAACAACACTGCATGTCTTCACTTACACTATGGGCCATTAAAATTGCTACACCAAGAAGAAATGCAGATGATAAACGGATATTCACTGGACAGTTATATTATACTAGAACTGACATGTGATTACATTTTCACGCAATTTGGGTGCATAGATCCTGAGAAATCAGTACCCAGAACAATCACCTCTGGCCGTAATAACGGCCTTGATACGTATGGGCATTGAGTCAAACAGGTCTTGGATGCCGGACGGAGTGGCCGAGCGGTTCTAGGCGCTACAGTCTGGAACCGCGTGACCGCTACGGTCGCAGGTTTGAATCCTGCCTCTGGAATGGATGTGTGTGATGTCCTCAGGTTAGTTAGGTTTAAGTAGTTCTAAGTTCTAAGGGACTGATGACCTCGGAAGTTAAGTCCCATACTGCTCAAAGCCATTTGCACCATTTTAAGAGCTTGGGAGGCGAGTACAGGTACAGCTGCCCATGCAGCTTCAACACGATACCACAGTTCATCAAGAGTAGTGACTGGCTTATTGTGGCTGGCCAGTTGCTCGGCCACCATTGACCAGACGTTTCCAGTTGGTGAGAGATCTGGAGAATGTGCTGGCCAGGGCAGCAGTCGAACATTTTCTCTATCCAGAAAGGCCAGTACAGGACCTGCAACATGCCGTCGTGCATTATCCTGCTGAAATGTAGGGTTTCGCAGGGATCGAATGAAGGGTAGAGCCACGGGTCGTAACACATCGGAAATGTAACGTCCACTGTTCAAAGTGCCGTCATTGCGTACAAGAGGTGACCGAGACGTGTAACCAATGGCACCCCATACCATCACGCCTGGTGATACGCCAGTATGGCGAAGACGAATACACGCTTCCAATGTGTAGTTTCGACCGTTTCCGATCATCTTCAGAGCTGAGAGATATTGAAATAACGGGTTGCAAGACGGGACTTGCATCAATATTAGTGGTATTTACGAAAGATTTTAACGAAATTATTGAACAGTGCGTGCCACAATACAAAAAGGCGATGTCTATGTGCTGCCTACTTCTGGCGCTTTTTTAGCCTGAGCATTTAACGCCGATCAGTCTGTTACAACCAGTTAACTGTCGCTGGCACTTGACAATATGACTATATTGTATGGCGCTTTCAGGCACGACTACACCGCTTGTCTTTACTTAGTATATACTCTTGTCACAATCACGAGTTCGAAAGTACACCTTAAATGCAATGTTTTCTTGTAACTTTAGGCTATTATTTTGTCATTTGTGACATATATAGGCCCACATTATGATGCTTCTGCGTCAGTTTTACGTCATTTTTCGACAGCAAATGTAGTCGATACACTTTACAGTTGACATTCTCTTGCGTTGTTAACAGCCAATTGAAAAACTGTCCTCTAATCTTAGTCACAGCTTTTTGTATTGTGGTACGTACTGTTCAATAATTTTGCTAAAACATTCTCTAAATACCATTAATGATGAATGCAATTCCTGTCTTGTAAGACTTCAGTCCAATACATTTCAGATCCGAAGATGACTGCATACGGTCGAAACTAGTTATCTATTTCCCTATTTCCTATGTTGGCTGGTAAAGATTTTACAAAAAAAATCAACATTCACCACAGATTCCTGTATCTGTGCGAGAGACAGTGGCGAACGATGGCAGGCTTGCACTTACCATTCTCTTTGGGCAAAGCGTGAAGCTAACAGATGCCTTTAACTAGAATCCTGAATCATTAGTAACTGATTTTTCAGCTAATTTTCATGGAAGGCTCATGTGGTAATGCAATCAGAGTCAAAGATACACACCAAGAACGACTAAACTTTTTCAAGCGCAACGTTACACTTGTTCATGTTTTTGAGAAGGAAACAGATGCGTCAATATTGGGAGCGATATATGCAAAACTAATTGATTCCTAGTGAAAAGAGGTTCGCCCTTTAAGCAAACACTTGTGCAATCCTATGTGAATGCCATTTGTGGGATCTGAATTAGCAATGCAATCTGAGACAGTTGTTGTTGTTGTGGTGTCACCGCCAGACACCACACTTGCTAGGTGGTAGCTTTTAAATTGGCCGCGGTCCGCTAGTATACGACGGACCCGCGTGTCGCCACTGTCAGTGATGGCAGACCGAGCGCCGCCACACGGCAGGTCTAGAGAGACGTACTAGCACTCGCTCCAGTTGTATAGCCGACTTAGCGAGCAATGGTTCACTGACAAATACGCTCTCATTTGCCGAGACGATAGTTAGCATAGCCTTCAGCTACGTCTGTTGCTACGACCTAGCAAGGCGCCATTACCAATTGATGGAGATTGCACTTATGTATAATCATTACCTATGTTCTCCAATTATGGAATAAAGTTAAGTATTATTTCAACGACGTACTTTATTTGCTATATTAATAACCTTGTAATGTTCCAGACCTCACGCCAGTCTGCGTGAGCTTAACTCGTGCCTTTCGGCCTCCTCTAACTACAAGGTGTTGGCACTTCTGCCAACACTTCAGTTGTTACTATTGGTCTTCAGTGCGAAGACTGAAGACTACAGCTCTCTATGCTACTCTATCCTGTAAAATTCTCTTCATCTCTCGATAACCACTGCAACCTACATCCTTCTGATCTGCTTGCTCTATTCATCCTTGGCCTCCTTCTACGATCTCACCCTCCCTCCCTCCCCACGTCCCATCGCTCCAATAATAAATTGGTGACCCCTCGATGTCTCAGAAAGTGTCCTATCAACTGATCCGTTCTCTTAGTCAAGTTACGCCACAAATTTCTTGTCTCCCCAGTTAAATTCAGTAACCCCTCGTTTGTTACATTATCTACCCATGTAATTTTCAGCATTCTTCAGTAGCACGACATTTCAAAATTCTCTATTGTCTTTTTGTCTAAACTGTTTATTATCCATGTCCACTACCATACATAGGTACACGCCAGGCTTCCTAAATGTTGTGGATTGGCAAGAGCGCCAACCCACTATGAGAGGAAGCCGAAAGGCACGCGTTTTAGCTCACGCAGGCTGGCGTGAGGTCTGGAACAGGTCAAGCTAATGAGACTAGCAAATAAGGACGTAGCTGTGGAATACTTAACTTTAATCCATAAATGGGGAACATCGCTCTTGACGGTACATGTTTTACAGCATCAATAGTAACTGGTAATGGCGTCTTGCTAGGTCGTAGCAAATGCCGTAGCTGAAGGCTATGTTAACTATCGTCTCGGCAAATAAGAGTGTATTTTGTCAGTGAACCATCGCTAGCAAAGTCGGCTGTACAACTGGGGCGAGTGCTAGGAAGTGTCTCTAGACCTGCCGTGTGGCGGCGCTCGGTCTGCAATCACTGATAGTGGCGACACGCAGGTCCGACGTATACTAACGGACCGCGGCCGATTTAAAGGCTACCACCTAGCAAGTGTGGTGTCTGGCGGTGACACCACACTAAATCTTAAATCTGTATTAGATTTTAAGAAATTTCTGTTCTACAGAAACGCTTTTCTTGTCATTTACGGTCTACATTTTATATCCTGGCTTCTTCGGCCGTGATCAATTATTTTGCTGACAAATAGCAAAACCCATCTACCACCTTCGGTGTATCGTTTCTGAATCCGAGATTAGGTCTCCTAAAATATTAACCTCTGAATTAGAGTGATTTTCGACGAACTTATTAAAAGAACTGATCTGAAGGTAGAGTGCCTGTGGAACTGCATTCATCAGCAGACTGCGACACAAATATCTACCGGAAAGCTGAAATATAACGTAAAATATGAGACTAATATATGGCGATACGAAGCGATTGCACTGCTTGTTTAAACAACAGAGCCGTTAAAAGGGACAAGGAGTCAAGATATGATCGGTTCTGGTCGTGAACATGCAAAGATACGTGATTCCAACGACGAAGAAAGGGAGTTCCAACAAAATAAGGAGACGAAACCGGATACTGCAGCAAATTCAGTCTGATGTTCACTATTTGAGGTACGTAATAAGCAGCTTTACATGGGCGACTACAAGCGATGCAAGGGATAACAAAAATGGGCATAATATTTTAGGTTTCTACAGTATACAGATAAATAGCTTCACTAAAACAGTTTGCTCACGTGTCATTGAATGTGAGAGAGCCTAAATTGCGTGAAAGCTCACAGATAAAAGAGTACGATTGTGTCTCGCTATCTACGTGCAAACACGATCCTGAACTGGTCAAAAAGGAAGGCAAGATTCGTCCGAATTTGAACAACAACACTGTCGAACCACGCCTCAATAAACAAATGCGCTTTGTAAAGGGTGTTTCAAAAATGACCGGTATATTTGAAACGGCAATAAAAACTAAACGAGCAGCGATAGAAATACACCGTTTGTTGCAATATGCTTGGGACAACAGTACATTTTCAGGCAGACAAACTTTCGAAATTACAGTAGTTACAATTTTCAACAACAGATGGCGCTGCAAGTGATGTGAAAGATATAGAAGACAACGCAGTCTGTGGGTGCGCCACTCTGTACGTCGTCTTTCTGCTGTAAGCGTGTGCTGTTCACAATGTGCAAGTGTGCTGTAGACAACATGGTTTATTCCTTAGAACTGAGGATTTTTCTGGTGTTGGAATTCCACCGCCTAGAACACAGTGTTGTTGCAACAAGACGAAGTTTTCAACGGAGGTTTAATGTAACCAAAGGACCGAAAAGCGAGACAATAAAGGATCTGTTTGAAAAATTTCAACGGACTGGGAACGTGACGGATGAACGTGCTGGAAAGGTAGGGCGACCGCGTACGGCAACCACAGAGGGCAACGCGCAGCTAGTGCAGCAGGTGATCCGACAGCGGCCTCGGGTTTCCGTTCGCCGTGTTGCAGCTGCGGTCCAAATGACGCCAACGTCCACGTATCGTCTCATGCGCCAGAGTTTACACCTTTATCCATACAAAATTCAAACGCGGCAACCCCTCAGCGCCGCTACCATTGCTGCACGAGAGACATTCGCTAACGATATAGTGCACAGGATTGATGACGGCGATATGCATGTGGGCAGCATTTGGTTTACTGACGAAACTTATTTTTACCTGGACGGCTTCGTCAATAAATAGAACGGCGCATATGGGGAACCGAAAAGCCCCATGTTGCAGTCCCATCGTCCCTGCATCCTCAAAAAGTACTGGTCTGGGCCGCCATTTCTTCCAAAGGAATCATTGGCTCATTTTTCAGATCCGAAACGATTACTGCATCACGCTATCTGGACATTCTTCGTGAATTTGTGGCGGTACAAACTGCCTTAGACGACACTGCGAACACCTCGTGGTTTATGCAAGATGGTGCCCGGCCACATCGCACGGCCGACGTCTTTAATTTCCTGAATGAATATTTCGATGATCGTGTGATTGCTTTGGGCTATCCGAAACATACAGGAGGCGGCGTGGATTGGCCTCCCTATTTGCCAGACATGAACTCCTGTGACTTCTTTCTGTGGGGACACTTGAAAGACCAGATGTACCGCCAGAATCCAGAAACAATTGAACAGCTGAAGCAGTACATCTCATCTGCATGTGAAGCCATTCCGCCAGACACGTTGTCAAAGGTTTCGGGTAATTTTATTCAGAGACTACGCCATATTATTGCTACGCATGGTGGATATGTGGAAAATATCGTACTATAGAGTTTCCCAGACCGCAGCGCCATCTGTTGTTGAAAATTGTAACTACTGTAATTTCGAAAGTTTGTCTGTCTGAAAATGTACTGTTGTCCCAAGCATATTGCAACAAACGGTGTATTTCTATCGCTGCTCATTTAGTTTTTATTGCCGTTTCAAATATACCGGTCATTTTTGAAACACCCTGTATGAATGTACTCAGACTCGCATGAAAAGTGTTGCTTGGTGTAACAGCATGTTCAAAACTGGCTCTGAGCACTGTGAGACTCAATATCTGAGGCCATCAGTTCCCTAGAACTTAGAACTACTTAAACCTAACTAACCTAAGAACATCAACACACATCTATGCCCGAGGCAGGATTCGAACCTGCACCGTAGCGGTCGCGTGGTTCCAGACTGAAGCGCCTAGAACCGCTGGGCCACACCAGCCGGCTGTGTAAGAGCATGTATCTAGCTCACTAACATGTATGAAGCACCATGGAGCAGGCTGTAGCCAGAGTCCGCCACCTCACCGTACGGAATTGGGCCTCAGATAGGTCCGAGCAAAACAGAATTCAGCGCCACACAACCGAAAATAGGCGGCCAAGTAGCCAAATTGCGTTTTGCCGCCGGAAGTTCCAAACTCGTGCGAGGTAGGTGACGCACGTTTCGTCGAAAGACGCGACAAGCCACCGGAGCATGTTAGCTCTGGAAGCATCTGCTTCTTTGGAAACCAGCAGAGTGCGTATGAAGCGAATCGATGCGAATAGCAGACGCACTGAAAGCACTGGAGTATTCTTCTGACCGCCTTCGCACTATCCAATTTAACTTAAAATGTAACTTTGTCCGTGGGACGAAATGACGAATGCACCATGGGCGCGAAAACTTGATGAGTTCCTGGAACATTTCAGTAGCATTAACAATAACACGCGCTTCACTATGGAAGCAGAAAACAACGACCCCTTACTCTTCCTCGACATCCTCGCGCGCCACAAAGTGAGAGGGTGCTTTGGGCCCACAGTATTTACATAAAACCTGCGCACGCCGACCTCTACTTTCATGCCATTGGCGATCGCTCGACACAGAAGCGCTCTGTGATTAAGATATTGGTATAATGTGCACGAACGACATCAGACGCCGATAACCTACAACATTAGCTAAACCACCCATGCAATGTCTTCAGAAACAACCATTAGAACGAATATCAGTTATGAAGTGACCTTACATAACAGTCACATAAGAAATGGTTGAAAGGGCTCTAAGCACTATGGGATTTAACATCTGAGGTCATCAGTCCCCTAGACTTAGAACTATTTAAACCTAACCTAAGGACATCACACACATCCATGCCCGAGGCAGGATTCGAACCTGCGACAGTAGCAAAAGTGCGGTTTCGGACTGAAGCGCTTAGAACCGCTCGGCCACAAGGCAGGCATCACATAACACTACCTCCAAAGAGCAACAACAGAAGTTCACAATTTTGACTTTCTGTGGTCACGGGTCACTTAAGGTAAAACGTCTAGTGAAAAGACACAAAATCAAGTCAATATCTAGGCCTTAACAGTAAAACTAGCAAGATCAGTTAAAGATGCGGCATGTATCAGCACACTCATCATCATCATCATCATCAGCCAATTCAATCATTAAATGATGTGGCCTCTTCGAGTTGTGGATTCAGGTACGCTTTCAGCAGTCTTCTCCAAGTGAGACGGTCTTGGGCAGTTCTCTGCCAGGTGTTACCAGCGATCTTCTTGATGTCTTTGTCCCATCTGTCTGGTGGTCTTCCTCTAGGCCTCCGGTGCTCTCTCGGACTCCACTCAGGGTTTACAATATATCCTTCAAGTGCGGCCAGTCTTACGTCGGACAAACAGTGCGCTCTGTAGAACAACACAGCAAGGAGCATAAGATGTTTCATCGTCTCCGCTACTCCGAACGACTTGTCTAGCTGAACATGCTCTAGAAAAATGTCACCGGGTCTAATTTGACGATACTTTTGTGGCGGCTCACGCTAATTGCTCAAGGGACAATCTGATTACTGTAGTCAATTAAATAAAATCGCCGACACAGAGACCGCGGTCTAAAGCTCTGCACGGCATGGGATTCAGAGAATCGCGAGGTTGGAGAGGGCACAAGAACCCAGAGTCGACGTATGCCCATAAGCTACACGGCGATACCGCGGGTACCAATGACGTCACAGTCGGCAGCTAGGGTCCAACTGGATATACGCCTCTCGTGGTGTGCTTCACAGTATATGATACTACAGGTCTTACGAACTGGAGCGACCATATCAGGCAAGGAGCGAGTTACTACTTCACACAGATTTAATACTTATGTAGCTGTGCATTTAAATACAGTCAAGCAGTCGATAACACATGACTCAGTTAATGACGTCAGTAGGTACCTTTCCTTTCACATATTGACTTCCCGCCTGGTACCGGCCGAAGGCGAGGTTTCACGATGTATGTTGGGCAAGGCAACTAGTGTGACCTGTCAATTTCTCGTGGTCTTCTGGCAGCTACAATACATAAGGCGTACCACTAGGCTGTCAACAATGGCCAAGGTGTACTTCGCTGTGAGGTCATGGCATTTTAATCACTTGACGTCACTGAAAGGTGAAGAACATTTTATCCATTGCTAACGCCGTGAAACTACAGTATTATTACGTCTTGATACTCGCTGTCATTCTTGTTGTTTACACTGCAGCGCCAAAGAAACTGGTTTTAACATTTTGAAATGTTCGGATAATAAGTTGCCGTCTCTTTATCTAAGAATAGATGATGAATGCAGCTAGCCGCTATCTCTGTGTAATGTCTTGTCTGTATAGACGTGTATCTGTTGCCTTTAAGATCCCTTTACCTTCACACGTAAATCTATACAGTAAAGTAAGGCCCTCCCCGTTCTTGGCTGATCCGTGATAAGACAGGCGAAAAATTAGACTAATGGAGGATTATTAGTATTATCTCTATTTCCATTCGCTCCCTCTCTTTCTCTCCTTTATCTATGTACAGTTTTTAATATAATATTTCATTACGTGAAATCAGCCAAATAGGATCTTTGGTGGAGTCCTTTGTCTTGGTAATCAGCGGCTGGCTTGCTGTCAGAGATCTTTACATTTATTATTACTGTTAAACACTGCAGTCAGTCGGGAGAATCAATCGTTTGGACAATTTGTTCCTTTTACGAAAGATTGCGAATTCCAGATGTGTACGAAGCCTTTTTGGACGATTTAACACAGACTCAGTGATTGCAGGCTCTCTTCGACACAGCTCAAACTTCCCCACTAATTACAGGGCCAACGTGATGATCAAATGACTCAGAAAAAACTCATTCGTTCATTCACTCCAGAACAAAAAAGTCACAAACCTTATTTATGGAGGAAATTGTGTATTAAATCCATCTCCATTATATATCCAGATCTCCGGTGATTCCACGCCTTAATTAGTTTCCTTTTACAGTCTCTTTCTCCTCAAACAAACCGCTAGCGGCACAAATGTTAATTGGCTCGCTTTAGCGAGAAGAAACACGATCTCTCAGAAACACGTCAATCCCTCAACAGATACTCCAGAAGCTGCTCTAGTTACCACTCTTAACAACCATGGAGAATGCATATATGCATCTCTGTTATTTCAAAGAATAAACGCACTAGAAAATACTTTGGCGTCGTCGTGCTGTCGCCGCATATATTACGAGAAAATCAGATCAGATAACTTTTCCAAAGTGAATGAATGTGGATGGTTTGATTGAAAATGATTAATTGGTGCGTGGTAGAGGGTATTTTCTGTGGGGACATTACATGGTATAGGCATGTGCATTTAAATACAGAGATACGTAAACAGGCAGAACACGGCGCTGCGGTCGGCAAATGGTTCAAATGGCTCTGAGCACTATGGGACTTAACATCTGAGGTCATCAGTCCCCTAGAACTTAGAACTACTTAAGCCTGACTAACCTAAGGACATCACACACATCGATACCCCAGGCTGGATTCGAACCTGCGACCGTAGCGGCCGCGCGGTTCCAGACTGAAGATCCTACAACCGCTCAGTCACAACGACCGGCCCGTCGGCAACGCCTATCTAAGACAACAAATGTCTGGCGCAGTTGTTAGATTGGTTACTGCTGCTACAATGGCAGGTTAACAAGGTTTAAGTGAGTTTGAACATAGTACTACACTCGGTGCACGAGCGATGGGGCACAGCATCTCCGAGACAGCGATGAAGTAAGAATTTTTCCTTACGACCATTTCACGAATGTACCGTGACTATCAGGAATCCGGTAAAACATCAAGTCTCCAACATCGCTGCGGCCGGAAAAAGATCGTGCAACATCGGGACCAACAACGGCAGAAGAGAATCGTTCGACGTGACAGAAGTGCATGCCTACCGGATATTGTAGCAGATTTCAATGCTGGGCCATCAATAAGAGTCAGCGTGTGAACCATTCAACGAAACATCATCGATATGGGCTTTCGGTACCGAAGGCCCACTCGTATACCCTTCATTACTGTATGACACAAAGCTTTACGCCTCGCCTGACCCGTCAACACCGAAATTGGACTGCTGATGACTGGAAACATGTTGCCTGGTCGGATGAGTCTCGTTTCAAATTGTATCGAGCGGATGGATGTGTACGGCTATGGAGACAACCTCATGAATCCTTCAGGGGACTGTTCAAGCTGGTGGAGGCTCTGTAATGGTGTGGGCGTGTGCAGTTGGACTCTGATCGCCTGCATCCATTCATGTACATCGTACATTCCGACGGAGTTGGGCAACTGCAGCAGGACAGTGCGACACCCCACACGTCCAGAATTGATACAGAGTAGCTCCAGGAACACTATTCTGAGTTTAAACACTTTCGCTGGCCACCAAACTCCCCAGACATGAACGTCATTGAGCTTATATGGGATGCCTATCAACGTGTTGTTCAGACGAGATCTCCATCCCCTCGTACTCTTATGGATTTATGGACAGCCGTGCAGGATTCATGGTGTCGGTTCCCTCCAGCACTACTTCGGACAATAGTCGAGTCCATGCCACGTCGTGTTGCGGCGCTTCTGCGTGCTCGCGGGGCCCTACACGATATTAGGCAGGTGTACCAGTTTCTTTGGATCTTCAGTGTGTTAGTTCATTCATTTTTACATGCTATCGATGCGATGACGGCGGTTTAAATAAAAAGCACTCGCCAAATCAATTACATTCTCGAAGAAGCTACGAACTGTTCTGCACGTGTTCAGTACACCTGCCTTTTACAGTGTCCAACAGAGCGAAGGCTGCTGTTTCAGGATACCTGTTACCTACTGACAGTCAGTCTGACTGCGTAGCCTCAAGCGTTAGCACTCAAATGCAGGGATTCTGAGAGGCTAGCCTTATCCGGCTCCAATCCGCCTTGCGTATTTACGACGAAGGCTGGTGGACTGGTCAGTCTGGATGTGGGTTTTACGTGGTTTCCCACATCCGACTAGTTGAATGCCAGGCTGCTACCCTTGTCCCGCCTCAGATACACCTTAGACTAACATTCAGTCCGCCCCACTGGGATTGGTGACGCCAGGAACGGCATACGGCCACTACATTCACTAACAATGCGAAACCCGCATCACAAATGCCGTCCGCGTAGCGTACGGGAAAAGATAACGAAGGAGAAGAAGGCTTTTGACAGTCCGTTTTCAAAAAACATCGATGTCCGATGTTACTAAAGGGACGGTGACAACAGACCTCTGTAGCCACATGGCGTTAATCTCATATGCCACTTCACTATATGTGGTCATCTTCCGATTGCAGGTAGTTTATAAGCCGTGGATTTTGGGTTTCAGGGTTGTCTATAAGGAAGGTGACAGTAGCTTTATTAATCACTGTTATGTCAGTTCTATTACAATATATTGATATCATGTTGCAGTTCAATAAATTTAAAATTTTCCTTTCTACAACAGTGATACTATCGTACTCGCAATACGGAGAGAAGTCGTTCGTTAACGGAAGTTTTATATCCGGATGTAATGTATGATATGATCTCCCTTCGATCCCCACACTTACCTTAGCTGTCATCTATTCCTTGATCTTTCAGGACATATTTGCTGTAGTTCTGCGTCGCAATGGCCTGATGTTGTATCGCCGTCACAAATTCCTTACTTTCTGCATGCAGATCGGTGTCTGTCTATCAACTGTTCATTGCTTGCAAACAGACATTATCGTGGTTGAAGTCTTCGCATGTTTCCCGCGCGGTTCTATACTATCACAGCCTATCACCATGGTGTCAATCATGTCTGTCTTCGACTTTGGGAATGTTCTCGATGTTTCTGCCAGACTGAGTGGCGAGTAATTAATGTATACGACTGCTATTACCATATGAGTTGCTTTTCATGCAGCTGCTCATCTCTTAGTCTCCTGCCGCATTTTCTTATTTAAAATGAGGAATTCCATTCTTCCTGAAAATTCCCTTTGTTTTCCTCTGCAATATTCCCTTAAGAGAGCGCGCAGATCGCTTGAGAGCGCTGCAGATGGTGTACACCTGGTACCACGTGCACACGTGGCACTTTACGGCCACCATATGTCACGACAGCCAAGTGGTGTGTACGTGCTAGTCGGTCGTACGGAATCAGTGCAGTCAAGTGAGCCGGTGTCGAGACGTGACAGAATGGTAGAAAGGAACTATCGCCCTTGGACGCGATGTCCTCACCATGAAACAAGTTCCTCGATTTGTTGGTTTACCATGGCGGGCTGGCCACTATGTCTGTAGGGAATGCTGTACTACTCTCAACAGTGTAACACAAAGTGAGAACAGTAGTAGTAAAGAAGGCCCAACCGAATGGGTGTAAACGCAACTAGCTAAGTTGGCATATGAGGGGCAACGGTTAATCATTTTATCTCACCATGCGACGGAATCAGTGGTACATAAAGTTTTGGTTGGCTGGCGTTATGTCAGTGTGGATGTCAAGAGAAGGCGTTGTGGTGTCACGTGGCCGTTGATTGAAAGCCGCCAGATTTTTTCTCTCTGATTGCTCGTGTAGCCATGGCTTCGTGGGCAACGCTCAGAGCAGTTTAACGTGTTTCTAGTTCGTCACTTCCTCCCTAACCTCTCCAGGTGAAACAACCAACCAGTGGTCGATGCAGCCCCACAGTCCTGGCTGGGGCGCCCACTCGGTGGCTTCTAATGCTCGTTCATTCATAGTTAGCGTCTGCAGTAATTAAACTGAAGATGTGGCATCCGAGTTATGAGTGCAGGCTGGAGGTCAGGTGGTTGGAAGAAAGTAGAATGCTCTTGAGTACGGATATTAAATCTGTCACTACTTGGAAACTAAGGACGTCAGAGTGGCAGTTGACATCAGGATGAAGCAGGAATCAGACTCAAAGTCTGAAAACTGAGTAGAAATCAGAATTACATACCACCAGAACGTACTCAGTCCGAATCACTTAGCATGATCTCGAATGAAAATCTCCCGAAAGAATCCTCAGAACGAACTTCAGAATGACCATCTGTATGCTTCACTATATGGTTGTCTAGCTGACATCAAAAAATCTTTCCTCCCAGAGGGATCCTTCCCTGTACACACATCACTAGAGAACGCCCTTTAAATGGTGCCTCTAGAAGAATCGCGAATGATCTCTTGAATCTTACTGCTCGGGAGTTTTGTTCTTCTTCCCCAACTCTTGTCTTCCAGGGTGTTGAATTTACGGTCATACCGACTTGCTATTGCTCAGTACCAGTATCATCCCATGAACTATCGACTCTGGTTAACTCCACCATGTCAGCTCAGGTTTCAGTATAACAAGGCATGGCGTAAGTGGAATCTCTTAGTCCAGAGCATCGGGCTGTGAAGTATTTGAGTAAAAATTCTTTTTAAAAGTAGCTACATGTTTGAAACTTTTTAAAGAAGAATTAAGAGTACTGTGCGACGAATCAGCAGGCATAAGATCCATTTTACAGGACGAAAAATAATTATTTCTATTTATCTAGATAACTTTTGTGGCGGTACGCCGCATACCGTGATAAAATGATATTAAATAACATCGCAAACACTAGTATACCAAAACTGACGTTATAGCGAAATATGTTATTATATGAACTTTCAAAAATATAAATATTATCTCTTCTCAGAAAAATGACAAAGACTGGGAGCGAAAGGCTATTTACAATTTGTACAGAAACCAGATGGCAGTTATAAGAGTTGAGGGACATGAAAGGGAAGCAGTGGTTGGGAAGGGAGTGAGACAGGGTTGTAGCCTCTCCCCGATGTTATTCAATATTTATATTGAGCAAGCAGTGAAGGAAACAAAAGAAAAATTCGGATTAGGTATTAAAATCCATGGAGAAGAAATAAAAACTTTGAGGTTCGCCGATGACATTGTAATTCTCTCAGAGACAGCAAAGGACTTGGAAGAGCAGTTGAACGGAATGGACAGGAGGAGGATATAAGATGAACATCAACAAAAGCAAAACGAGGATAATGGAATGTAGTCGAATTAAGTCGGGTGATGCTGAGGGAATTAGATTAGGAAATGAGACACTTATAGCAGTAAAGGAGTTTTGCTATTTGGGGAGAAAAATAACTGATGATGGTCGAAGTAGAGAGGATATAAAATGTAGACTGGCAATGGCAAGGAAAGCGTTTCTGAAGAAGAGAAATTTGTTAACATCGAGTATAGATTTAAGTGTCAGGAAGTCGTTTCTGAAAGTATTTGTATGGAGTGTAGCCATGTATGGAAGTGAAATATGGACGATAAATAGTTTGGCCAAGAAGAGAATAGAAGCTTTCGAAATGTGGTGCTACAGAAGAATGCTGAAGATTAGATGGGTAGATCACATAGCTAATGAGGAGGTAGTGAGTAGGATTGGGTAGAAGAGGAGTTTGTGGCACAACTTGACTAGAAGAAGGGATCGGCTGGTAGGACATGCTCTGAGACATCGAGGGATCACCAATTTAGTATTGGAGGGAAGCGTGGAGGGTAAAAATCGTAGAGGGAGACCAAGAGATGAATACACTAAACATATTCAGAAGATGTAGGTCAAGTAGCATGCAGAGCTGCATCAAACCAATCTCAGGACTGAAGACCACAAAAACAACAACATTGGTCTAAAGATTTAAAGCCCTCATACTCTCAAACTTTATTAGCAAATTAAGGCATGTACGTGGTAGCGTCTTTTATTATAAAAACAGCGTGTCGGGCAAATTAACTGCGAGAAGCGTCGCAACTGAGTCACTGACGTAAATAATTTTCCAGTTTCCAGAATGAGATATTCACTCTGCAGCGGAGTGTGCGCTGATATGAAACTTCCTGGCGGATTTAAACTGTGTGCCTGACCGAGACTCGAACTCGGGACCTTTGCTTTCGCGGGCAAGTGCTTTACCATCTGAGCTACCGAAGCACGACTCACGCCCGGTCTCACAGCTCTACTTCTGCCAGTATCTATCTACTTCTGAGATACTGGCAGAAGTAGAGCTATGAGACCGGGCGTGAGTCGTGCTTCGGTAGCTCAGATGGTAAAGCACTTGCCCCCGAAAGGCAAAGGTCCCGAGTTCGAGTCTCAGTCGGGCACACAGTTTAAATCTGCCAGGAAGTTTCAATTTTCCAGTTGTGAAGCAGCAAAATAACATTAATTTCAACTTTCCATAATATATAAAAGCCATAACATAAAGTACCACCACACTGTGGGTAATTAAGAGTTTATCAGGGTTAAATAAAATATACTGGATAAAACAACTGATTATCAGGTACAACTCGATTCTATCCTCATATAACTGAGTGAATGCAGAAGCTTATAGCACAGTTGTTAATTACGTTCTATAGACTACTTGAGCAATTATGAATAATGATTTACACACTAAGCTAAAACCATGTTCACTCTTTTCCAATTTTATTTGTATCTCCTGTGACAACCTCATCTCAGACGCCAGTCAACAAATGGTGTCTATTCTGAACAAATGTATGCTGGCAGCAGACGTTTTGGCTCAGCCGTGGAATTCCATGAAATTCTCAGGCTGTAAAAATGCAAAAAATTTGAAACTAGTCTTATATTTATCTCTAAAGCTACATATTTTATCACGAGCAGTTCGAAGCTTAAGCCCTTTGTCAGATACATGTGATTACCTTACTCGCATCAAAATGTTACTTTACGTGTCATGTCAAGAAGCAGTTATTTTAAATTTCTCATGGTAAAAATTTTGTTATTTTAATTTTTTCTGTACGATTTAGTACTATTTTAATTTTCCAGCTTATGTAATAATATGAAATTAAAGCACTGTAATGGAATCAGTGCCATTGCTTAGGGGAAACTTCATCTCTCGTATTGTTACTGCGGTGTTCAGTACAAAGACAAGTCTGATGCAGCTCTCCACCCTAGTCTATCCTGCGCAGAACTCCTCGTCCCTTCATAACTGATACAGTTCCCACCTCTTAGAACATATCAACCTTAGTTAAGTCCTGGACTTCCTCCACAATTTTCAGCACTCACACTTTCTTCAGTTACCAAAGTGACGATTGCCTTACACCTCAGGATGTGACCTACCTTTTAATCAGGGTGTGCCATAAAATATTTTTTCCCAAATCCGATTCAGATCCTCTTCATTAATTTTGCTATTTACCCATCTAATCGTTAACATTTTTCTGTAGCTTCACATTTCATAAGCTTATATTCTCTTCTCGTACCAATTTTATATCGCCAACGTTTCACTTCTGATCGTGTCTACACTCCCGACAAATACATTAAGAAAAAATTCCTAAGGCTTGAATTTATATTCGCTGTTAAAAAAATTCACGTTTAAGAAATGTTTCTGTTGCTGTTGCCAGACTGCATTTTATAGTCTTCATCAGCACTTTTGCTACAAGAAAATAGAAACTCCTCCACCAATTTTTGTGCTCCATTTCGCCGGCCGTTGTAGCCGATCGGTTCTAGCCGCTTCAGTCTGGAACAGCGCGTCCCCTACTGTCGCATGTTCGAATCCTGCCTCGGGCGTAGATGTGTATGATGTCCTTACAAGGGAACCTCCCCATCGCAACCCCCCTCAGATTTAGTTATAAGTTGGCACAGTGGACAGGCCTTGAAAAACTAAACACAGATCAATCGAGAAAACAGGAAGAAGTTGTGTGGAACTACGAAAAAAACAAGCAAAATATACAAACTGAGTAGTCCATGGGCAAAATAGGCAACATCAAGGAGAGTGTGAGTTTCGGCGCGCCGTGGTCCCGTGGTTAGCGTGAGTAGCTACAAAACGAGAGGTCCTTGGTTCAAGTCTTCCCTCGAGTGAAAAAGTTTGTTTTCTTTATTTTCGCAAAGTTATGATCTGTCCGTTCGTTCATTGACGTCTCTGTTCACTGTAATAAGTATATGGTCTGTGTTTTGCGACCGCACCGCAAAACCGTGCGATTAGTAGACGAAAGGACGTGCCTCTCCAATGGGAACCGAAAACATTTGATCGCAAGGTCATAGGTCAACCGATTCCTCCACAGGAAAACACGTCTGATATATTCTATACGACACTGGTGACGGCATGTGCGTCACATGACAGGAATATGTTGTCGACCCACCTAACTTGTACACTTGGCGAATGGGTAAAAAGATTCTTCTACCTTTCGATGTTTGTTTAGGTGTAGCGTCCCCATACTACGGCGCAGTTACCTCGCACCGGACGGACGGACGGACAGATAATAATTGTCTGAAAATAAAAAATTGAACTCTTCACTCGAGGGAAGACTTGAACCAAGGAGCTCTCGTTCCGCAGCTGCTCTCGCTAACCACGGGACCACGGCGCTCCTGAGCTCACTTTCTTCTTGATGTTGCATATCTTGCGCATAGACTACTTAGTTTGTATAATTTGCTTATTTTTTTCATAGTTCCTTATTTTTTTCATAGTTCCTGTTTTCTCGATTGATCTGTGTTTAGTTTTTTCAAGGCCTATCCACTGTGCCAACTTGTAACTAAATCTGAGGGGGTGCGATGGGGAGGTTCCCTTGTTAGGTTAGTTAGGTTTAAGTACAGGGTTATTACAAATGATTGAAGCGATTTCACAGCTCTACAATAACTTTATTATTTGAGACATTTTCACAATGCTTTGCACACACATACAAAAACTCAAAAAGTTATTTTAGGCAATCACAAATGTTCGATATGTGCCCCTTTAGTGATTCGGCAGACATCAAGCCGATAATCAAGTTCCTCCCACACTCGGCGCAGCATGTCCCCATCAATGAGTTCGAAAGCATCGTTGATGCGAGCTCGCAGTTCTGGCACGTTTCTTGGTAGAGGAGGTTTAAAAACTGAATATTTCACATACCCCACAGAAAGAAATCGCATGGGGTTAAGTCGGGAGAGCGTGGAGGCCATGACATGAACTGCTGATCATGTTCTCCACCACGCCCGATCTATCGATTTTCCTATCTCCTGTTTAAGAAATGCCGAACATCATGATGGAAGTGCGGTGGAGCACCATCCTGTTGAAAGATGAAGTCGGCGCTGTCGGTCTCCAGTTGTGGCATGAGCCAATTTTCCAGCATGTCCAGATACACGTGTCCTGTAACGTTTTTTTCGCAGAAGAAAAAGGGGCCGTAAACTTTAAACCGTGAGATTGCACAAAACACGTTAACTTTTGGTTAATTGCGAATTTGCTGCACGAATTGCGTGAGGATTCTCTACCGCCCAGATTCGCATTGTGTCTGTTCACTTCACCATTAAGAAAAAATGTTGCTTCATGACTGAAAACAAGTTTCGTACTGAACGCATCCTCTTCCATGAGCTGTTGCAACCGCGCCGAAAATACAAAGCGTTTGACTTTGTCATCGGGTGTCAGGGCTTGTAGCAATTGTAAACGGTAAGGCTTCTGCTTTAGCCTTTTCCGTAAGATTTTCCAAACCGTCGGCTGTGGTACGTTTAGTTCCCTGCTTGCTTTATTCGTCGACTTCCGCGGGCTACGCGTGAAACTTGCCCGCACGCGTCAACCGTTTCTTCGCTCACTGCAGGCCGACCCGTTGATTTCCCCTTACAGAGGCATCCAGAAGCTTTAAACTGCGCATACCATCACCGAATGGAGTTAGCAGTTGGTGGATCTTTGTTGAACTTCGTCCTGACGTGTCGTTGCACTGTTATGACTGACTGATGTGAGTGCATTTGCACGACATACGCTTTCTCGGCTCCTGTCGCCATTTGGTCTAACTGCGCTCTCGAGCGCTCTGGCGGCATAAACCTGAAGTGCGGCTTCAGCCGAACAAAACTTTATGAGTTTTTCTACGTATCTGTAGTGTGTCGTGACCATATGTCAATGAATGGAGCTACAGTGAATTTATGAAATCGCTTCATTCATTTGTAATAGCCCTGTAGTTCTAAGTTCTAGGGCACTGATTACCTCAGATGGTAAGTCCCATAGTGCTGAGAGCCATTTGAACCATTTTTACTTCAACAGCAATTCAGTTGCGGAGTACTGTAACTTTCTGACTGGCTTCATGGCTGGGTCTCGGAAGCAGAAAACAGTCCAGATCGGCGTACACCGATGGCATCTGGGCTCGACGATTGATATGTTGGCGCGGCCGCCGCCGTCGTCCTCTGATGTTACGCTCGGTGCCGCAGTTCCAGTGTAGACGCGGCCGGCAGTCATTAGGCCGCTGGCGCTCTGCAGCAGGTGCGCCACAGCGTAAAGTTTCGCTAGGTGTATTTTATAACTGCTGCCCTCAGGCTGCCGAAGAGTGTGTTGCGAACATTGTCACAAGCTTCCTCTAAATCTGCAAACGCTATAAATGTAGCGTTTTTCTTTTCTCAACCTTACTTGTAATGTAAATCGTAGGGTCAGTATTGCCTCTCGTGATCCTACAGTTCTCCGCAAACCAAACTGATCTACCTCGATGTCGACTTCTACCACTTTTTCCATTTTCCTGTAAATAAATCGTATCAATATTTTACAACAATCAATTATGAAATTTTAGAGCTGTAACAGAAGTGGTCGTCCGGTTCTAGGCGCTGCAATCTGGAACCGCGAGACCGCTACGGTCGCAGGTTCGAATCCTGCCTCGGGCATGGACGTGTGTGCTGTCCTTAGGTTAGTTAGGTTTAACTACATCTAATTTCTAGGGGACTAATGACCTCAGAAGTTGAGTCCCATAGTGCTTAGAGCCATTTGAACCATTTTTGAGTTATAACAGTTACTCTCTTGTTGATGCCTGATGGTATTTCGTCTGTCTCATACATCTTGAAATACCAGGTGGGACAGTGTTGTGACAGCCCACTCTTCCAGGGGTCTAAATAATTCTGAGTAATGTCTTCTCCTCCAGGGACCTTATTTCGACCTAAATCTTTCAATGCTTTGCCAATACTTCTCCCAGTATCGAAACTCCTATCCCATCTTTATTTACTTCTTCTTCCCTTTCTGTAACATTCTATTCAAGTTCATTTCCCTTTCTCCTTTCAGTTTTCTCCCCTTTACTTACCACTGACTTCTCGTCCGAGCTCTTGATATTCCTACAACAGCGTCTCTCTCTCTCTCTCTCTCTCTCTCTCTCTCTCTCTCTTTTCCTTTTCTTAGGGCCTATTTAATTCTCTTATATACAGTTATTCTACTAGCCACGGAACTTCTGCAACTTCGCCCCTTGTCTTATAGCCATATCTGTTCACCCATTGTTTACTTTGTGTCAGTCTCACGGTTTATACGTCAGAATTGCCTTTAACAGCTTAATTCGCTACAGTTTTACATTTTCGACTGTTGCGAATTAAATTCAACGTCTCGTGTATTATCCAAGGTTTTCTGCTGGTCTTTTCCTTCTTAATTATTTCATCCTCTGCTGCATTGTCTATTTCATCTCTCAAAGCAACCCCGTTCGTCTCCTATTGCATTCTTTTCCCTTTTCCTTTATGAAACGCCAACAGCCTCTGGTTCCCTCAATTAATCCAGGTCTCATCTCCTTATTTTCCTACCTCTATGCAATTTCTACGATTTCGACCTGTAGTTTAAAACAAACAAATCATGGTCAGAGTCGATTTCCGGGCATGAAAATTTTTTGAAGTTTAAAATTTCAAGTCGAAATCTCTGCTTTACAATTATATAATTAATCTGAATTCTTTCTGTGACAGAATACAACATGTTCTCGAGATTCCTAAATCAAGTGTTTGCAGTGATTAAATTATGTCCATTGCATAATTTCCCTTTCATTCCTTTCCACCAGTCCATATTCTCCTATTATTTTCTCCGCTCTTCCTTTTCCTACTATCGATTTCGATCTCCCAACACAATCACATTTTCGTCTGCCGTAACAATTTGAATAATTTGTTTTGTGACATCGCACATTCTTTCGATCTCTTCTTTATATGCAGAGTTAGTAGGCACGTGACTCTGTATTACTGTTAATATGTGTTGATTTCGGTCCGGCCGGGGTGGCCGAGCGGTTCTAGGCGCTACAGTCTGGAACCGCGCGACAGCTACGGTCGCAGGTTCGAATCCTGCCTCGGGCATGGATGTGTGTTATGTCCTTAGGTTAGTTAGGTTTAAGTAGTTCTAAGTTCTAGGGGATTGATGACCTCAGAAGTTAGGTCCCATAGTGCTCAGAGCCATTTGAACAATTTTTGTTGTAGATTTAGTGTTTATCTTGCCTTCGGTAATGCGCTGACTATGCTGCTCTTAGTAGTTTATCCACATTCCTTCTTTCTTTTTCATTATTAGACCTATTCCTGTATTACTCCTATCTGATTGTGTGTTGACAACTCGTTACTCACCTTACCAGACGCTCTATTCCTCCTTCCAGTACACTTTACTGGTGTATCGCAGCTGCACACAAACCACCTGGCACCGAAAAGGTCTCTGTTTCATGGAGCGGATCTTTCATTGAAACATAGTTTATCTGTATTTGAAAAGAAAAGTAAGGCTCTGAATGCATCTGTTTTGGGTCCCTGCCTATACTCCCGTCACTGACTCACCTGTCTGCGAAAACATCTTTGCCACTGGAACGAAGTATTATTGAGAAAGACAGTATTACATGCAAAGGAAAATGGTATGCTGTTGAATACCGTCGATGAAAGGCCCAAGGTGAACATTTTTTCCAGAAAAATGACTGAAATCCATGGAACTGAGATGCATACAGAAAAACTGCAGTTCTTCGTTGAGTGAATTTGGTAACCGTATACATTTCTCATTAGCGCTGCTGCTGTTTTGGTCACTGTACGGTAATTGTAATTAATAACAGTCCATCATACTCACTGGTTGTGCGTTTGCTTGTAATTTCTTACGGTTTTTTACTTGTTCACTGTCGTAACTGTGTTTATCAGAAATTTTACTGTATTTACATACTGTACTGCACTCAGAACGTGTTGATTATAGATTCCTATGTTTTTAACAAAGTCTTATGCTTTGGATGACGTAAAGAGACATAACTGACGAATCACACAAAAATATATACATGGCAAACGCCATATTATAATTTAGTAAGAAGCCAAAGATGTTGATTGTCGGGATGTGGGTGTGGAAAACATAAGACGGGTTTGTTTAGCTTGCTGGTAATACATGTATAATGTTATCATGGCAAAGTAATTAATATCCTCGAGATAAAAAAAATCATACAATACCTGCTTCGCTGTTAGCTCGCCTAATATTTCCCTGATAATAGCTTGGCTTTGAGACCTTTGGAGAAAAGAGAACCACTTGTACGAATATCAAGAGCTCAGATGGAAACACAGTTCTAAGCAAAGAAGGGAAAGCAGAAAGGTGGAAGGAGTATATAGAGGGTCTATACAAGGGCGACGTACCTGACTATAATATTATGGAAATGGAAGAGGATGTAGATGAAATGGGAGATACGATACTGCGTGAAGAGTTTGACAGAGCACTGAAAGACCTGAGTCGAAACAAGGCCCCCGGAGTAGACAACATTCCATTAGAACTACTGACGGCCTTGGGAGAGTTAGTCCTGACAAAACTCTACCATCTCGTGAGCAAGATGTATGAGACAGGCGAAATACCCTCAGACATCAAGAAGAATATAATAATTCCAATCCCAAAGAAAGCAGGTGTTGACAGATGTGAAAATTACCGAACAATCAGTTTAATAAGTCACGGATGCAAAATACTAACGCTAATTCTTTACAGACGAATGGAAAACCTGGTAGAAGCCGACCTCGGGGAAGATCAGTTTGGATTTCATAGAAATGTTGGAACACGTGAGGCAATACTGACCCTACAACTTATCTTAGAAAATAGATTAAGGAAAGGCAAACCTACGTTTCTAGCATTTGTAGACTTAGAGAAAGCTTTTGTCAATGTTGACTGGAATACTCTCTTTCAAATTCTAAAGGTGGCAGGGGTAAAATACAGGGAGCGAAAGGCTATTTACAATTTGTACAGAAACCAGATGGCAGTTATAAGAGTCGAGGGACATAAAAGGGAAGCAGTGGTTGGGAAGGGAGTAAGACAGGGTTGTAGCCTCTCCCCGATGTTATTCAATCTGTATATTGAGCAAGCAGTAAAGGAAACAAAAGAAAAATTCAGAGTAGGTATTAAAATCCATGGAGAAGAAATCAAAACTTTGAGGTTCGCCATGACATTGTAATTCTATCTGAGGCAGCAAAGGACTTGGAAGAGCAGTTGAACGGAATCGACAGTGTCTTGAAAGGAGGATATAAGATGAACATCAAAAAAAGCAAAACGAGGATAATGGAATGTAGTCGAATTAAGTCGGGTGATGCTGAGGGAATTAGATTAGGAAATGAGACACTTATAGCAGTAAAGGAGTTTTGCTATTTGGGGAGCAAAATAACTGATGATGGTCGAAGTAGAGAGGATATAAAATGTAGATTGGCAATGGCAAGGAAAGCATTTCCGAAGAAGAGAAATTTGTTAACGTCGAGTATAGATTTAAGTGTCAGGAAGTCATTTCTGAAAGTATTTGTATGGAGTGTAGCCATGTATGGAAGTGAAACATGGACGATAAATAGTTTGGACAAGAAGAGAATAGAAGCTTTCGAAATGTGGTGCTACAGAAGAATGCTGAAGATTAGATGGGTAGATCACTTAACTAATGAGGAGGTATTGAATAGAATTGGGTAGAAGAGAAATTTGTGGCACAACTTGACTAGAAGAAGGGATCGGTTGGTAGGACATGCCCTGAGGCATCAAGGGATCACCAATTTAGTATTGGAGGGAAGCGTGGAGGGTAAAAATCGTAGAGGGAGACCAAGAGATGAATACACTAAACAGATTCAGAAGGATGTAGGTTGCAGTAGGTACTGGGAGGTGATGAAGCTTGCACAGGATAGAGTGGCATGGAGAGCTGCATCAAACCAATCTCAGGACTGAAGACCACAACAACAACAACAGCTTGGCTCTTCCAAGGATCTAATCTTGAGGATAGAGAACGATGCATATTACTTTTTAAATCGAAAATTAATCAGTTTCTGTACAAATGTACTATATTTGAATATGTGACTATCTGTTTATAATGCACAGCTAATACATTAGCATTCAGGCACCGTGTAGCTTCATGCATTCATTTTCGTTTGGATATGCTTGTCATCATGTTTATACGTGTATTGGGTTATTCACAAGTACCTCTGTGGTTTCACAAATAGCTGTACTACAACTACAGAGGAAATAAAAAAAATGTGCATCAGTGGATAGAGCAAATTTTTAACTCGCATTAGAGTTGCTCTGTATGTACGCCGCTAGCGACACAGTAAACGTCAGTAAGTTCCGTGTGATTGATTGATGTCGTTGCCCTGTTGCCAGGGATGGCGCAGCGAGAGAAGATCGCTTTGGGAATCGGTATGTTGCGTTCATTTTCTGTAGGTGTGAACCAATTCTGTTGCACCAGAGATAATACCACCCCTGCCAGCGCCTTGACGCACGTTTCCGACAGACGCCAATACCGGTAGCGCGGGGACCCGCTGGATCCAATGATGCGCGCCTGCTGAGCCAGTGAAGGATGGCCAGCGGCAGCTGCACAGCTCACTCAGTCTCAGTAGCAGTCTTCAGACTTGGTCAGCCGTCGACAGTCTGCTCAAACATGATTAAGGGGAGCCTCACACTGCAAGGCGCTGTTTAGTTTGCTTCTTCTGACGTTATTGCGATTTGTCCCTTCTATAAAGTTTCTTCGCAACGCCCTGGAGGAAGCTACAAGTTAAGTAAACCTCTGTTTACTGAAGTTAAATGTCCGCTAGTCATTTCTGCTCCTGTTTAGATTCCCTACGACAACGGCTGCTACACAACTCAGTAGCCCGCCTCTCCTTACCACTATGTACAAAGTCGTATACAAAAAGTTCTATGTGATAATTCGGAGCAGATGATTTGTCTACATCAGGGGCGGGCAGGAATTCTGCACGTGTGCAGTGTAGAGATGGGCAAAACTGTTCTTTTCAGAGATCGGATCAGAACTGTTCACTCCCTGAAATGAAATATCTGTTTTTCATGACTCACCACTCATTCACAATATAAAATAAATGGAAGGCACATTGCCCTATAAACTTGGTTTATTCCAGTACTATACCTGTATTTTGATCCTATTTGATCCTATTTTGAAGTAACACAGATAATGAGTAAGAATTTTGTATTGTTTATTGAAATTTCCACGATATGACAGTTTTTGATTATTGAATTATTTTGCACTATCGTGGTTTTTTGGGTGATCGGAAAATGTTGTAACTTGAGATTTACATTAACAATATATTTGGCTATAATGTATTAAAATTTCATTAATCTCGTACAAATACATCGCAAGCCATATATTTTTAAAGTGAACGTTTCCTTCTGAAGACGCCTAAAATCGCAAAATCCGTACCAGAATAAGAAAAAAAATATAAATTTGACTGTAAGACTAAAGTGCTGCATATAGCCTTACGCAGAATAAAACAAGTAAAATATTGGTGTATCACATTTTGCGATACGTTTATCGGTTCGCTCGTAATTAAAGCGTAAATTCGAGTGTCCATAATAAAAATCCTATAGTAAGAGGAGTCGTCAGGAACCTAATCTGATCAGTTTAAACAAATAAAAATAAAATAAAAAATGACGTATACATAACATAATAATGTAATATACATAGCGGTATTACTACGAAGAATAATATCCAGTAGAGACGAACTCCGATGCAGAAGCGCTGAATCAAGCAGGTCGAGCCGCGAGCTGTATTACTGCGTGAGCTAAGACCGCAGAGACCAGAGTGACACCTGAGTTGCTTTGCTCAACACTCTGGCTAGAGTCGAGAACGGTGGGGTGAGCGTTGAGCGGGCGAGTTCCGAGAGGGGGGGGGGGGGGAGCGGTGAACGGCCACCAGTCACCCACTCCGAAACAAATCGGTTCCTTTGCGAGCAGGTTGTTGCAAGTAGTTCCTATGTTATCCGTTAGGTGGCTCTCTGTCCTGTTGCTCGCATCAAGTGCCCAGAGGGCAGGACGTGCGACTGAAACGATCGCCGACAGAGTGCGATGCTAAGTTAAGCTGCGCCAGACACTGCACATGGCAGAGGACGCACAGAGACGGCACGGCATATGTGAAACACAAAATCCAATGGGGCACTGCACAATGCAGGCAGCCAAGGTAGAAGCAGGGCAGAGGCCTGCGCCGGCTGTGTTGTGTGGCGTGCACTGTGCTCTGACCAGCAGAGGCGCCGCTGATATGCTCCGTCTCTCTCTCTCTCTCTGCCGTGGGAAACGTTTGGAGCTACCTTTCTTTTTTTCTGAATCACTCATTGTTCACTCCTTTGAAAGATTCAACTCTATGAATCAGTTCAGGAGCGGATCCCCCATCTCTAGTGCGGTGCACATGCACGTGTGCAGTTAACAGGTGTTCTGCGTGCACACAGGGGCAAGCTGGCCACCCGCTTCTCACCCCTCCCCACCATACCGTCTCTCCGCTTCTTCCCCTGTAATGCGTTTTGTTTCCTGGCCTGCTTTATTAAATGAAGGAATAAGGCTAGTAGGAGTGTTTGAAAGTAATCATGGTTTGAAAGAGTACCTATTACCTACGATACGTTTTGTTTAATTATCACAGGTGGAGTTTACAATACGTTTAATGTCTGGAACAAAATTTCTACATAGAGACAAACGTAAATTTTCATTACTGATGTTTGCTCTTAACCAAGACTTATTAATTTTCATAACAGAAAAAAATCTCTCACAAAAGTATGTCGAGCCCAACACTGACTATTTTCATGACTTCACGATGGAGACGAGGAAACTCTTGTTGTGGAAAGTCGTGATAAAGATCTATTACACGCCTTGCCAAAAGGAACTTGTCTCTCAGACGAGAATTACACTGTAGATATATTAATTCCATTTACAAACTGAGATGAATATCATCTACAGAAACCAGATTCTCTCGAGAACTATTCAAAACCTTGGGATAAGTAAGATATATCCCCAAATCGCTTGAGAAATTCCTCTTTTATTGCACTAAGAACGGCAACATACTGAAATTTATTATAATGGCGTTCAATATTAAACTTCCGCTCACCAGCGAGAATACTGTCACATATTATACATTTCCAATTTTCACGTTTTTCCACAGAGAACAAATGATTCTCCCATCCCTTTTTAAAAGATAGCAAATCTCCAATTCTCCGTTTCCTCGATTCACTCTGCATTTTCCGGTTATTGAAATACAACGTTCACTACGTAGTGGTCGCTTCGCTTCAACGTCCGCAGCTTAGCCTGGCACTACACTGCCGCAACCTGCAGGCTGTCGGCACTGTCCCGTTCGACGATTGCACGCGAGCAGCACACGTGCAGCGCTGTGTGCTCATGAGCCGCGTGCAACGTTTGCCCGCCCCTGATCTACATGTTCTGACACGCAAGACCCTTGGTGGTGCGCTCTGCAACTATATCATGGTGCGTATTATTAATAGAAACTCGGAGATATGTCCTATAAGTTGCTATTGTGTGTAAGTCTCGTAGTTTTTATATAGTTGACTTTGGAAATCCTGGCGGTACTAAGCAATAACGCTGTATGTTACTCACATTAGAGCGATGATTTACGATACCGGCTACAGTGTGCTATAGTATCCTCCAACCGATAGAGATTGATAATACTGGTCTGTAATTCTACATATCCGATTTCTACGTATGTGTATGGTGTCTGTTTTTTCGGACATGTCCAAAAGAACAGACACCATGGTGGATCGTGACAGCCGTGAAGAATGGAATTTCAATGGATTACAAATATCAGCTGTATACGGGACGTTGATAGAAATCAACGGGAAGAGTTGAAAATTTGTGCCCGACCTGGATTCGAACCCCGGATTTCCTGCTTACTAGGCAGGCAGGAGTACACATTTGATGTATGCAATTTATTGAAATTCGATTCCTACGTTCTTTTCCAATCACAGGAGATCTTTGCCGCACGAGAGATCCTCGACAAACTTGAGATAGGTAAGCGGCTAATACTGCAGTTATTCAGTGCTAAATCTAATAGGAATTTTCTCACTCTTCTTATCGCTTTCAGAATATACCTGTCCTATTTACAATTCAAAGCAGTAATTCCCAATCGTGAATAGATTCGAAACAAAAGAACAAAATAAAAGTGTCTCACTTGTAGTGGTAGGTCTGTTGCTGCAGCCATGTCATGATAACATGAACTAATATGCCAAACATGGCCAGCAATGCATAAGCTAAATCTGCTTGAGGCATTCATCGTTGGACTGAGTGCATGTGTAGACACGTTGCTACATTCGTCTACCAGTGCGATTTTCAAATCACGAGAGGTCCGAGGTACTTGTATTTTCACGCATTACACTTGTCGTGCCTCGTACAGCATTCGACCGTAGGTGTGTGCGAATTAGCCCAGTGATCATGCAGTCCGCTCTACTCAGCCGTCGTGCTCACGCAGCAGGGTCCCAATTAAGCTGGGTGTTCCCTGCGGCTAGTCGGTGCGAGGAATACAGCTAATTACAGCCGGACTCGGTGTGGTGGCTCATCAGTACCACGAAATGTCCTGACGCCCTAGCCAATAGCTGTTGCAATATGGGCATTTCGTTTCAGTTTGTGGAACATACCTGCTCGAGTGCAGCAAAACTCAAACATTCCTACTTACCTTCTATTTGTGTCGGCCCAAGACACTACAAAATATTTAAGTTCCTCCGCGTCATCGTATATTGGGCCAAGACAGTTTGTGAACTTTCGTCATCCTTTGTTTACATTGTTTACATACAAGTATTTAGGCCCATACTGGAAAATTCTTCAGGTTTGATACTTTATTCGCCATTTTATATTCCTCGAAATTTTGATGTTGTCAGAGATGAAAAAATACAAATTGGCCTGAAGAAAAACGCGATTATTTATACAAAACAATACTTTTTCTGTTTTCAACATAATCGAACATTTATGCACTTGTTCCAAAGGGCTACAAGCTTTTTTTTATTCCGGCTGCAAAGAACTCTTTATCTTGATGTTTGAACCAATTTCCTGCAAACTTTTTCACGTACTCGTTGTTCTGGAACCTCTTCCCACGTAATGCCTTCTTCAGTGCAGCAACAAAAGGAAATAAATCACTCGGTGCTAAATCAGGACTGTAAGGAGATGAGGCAGTACTTCCCAGCCCATTTTGTCTCTGTCACGGGTTAGTTGAGCAACATGAGGAATGCGGTGTCTTGCTGGAGAATGACACCTCTCCGCCGCGCGGAGTGGCCGCGAGGTTCGAGGCGTCATGTGACAGACTGCGCGGTTCCTCCCGCCGGAAGTTCGAGATCTCCCTCGGGCATGGGTATGTGTGTCGTTCTTAGCATAAGTTAGTTTAAGTAGTGTGTAAGTCTAGGGACCGATGACTTCAGCAGTTTGGTCCCTTAGGAGCTCACACACATTTGAACATTTTGACACCTCTCCTCTGAGATCCACGACGTCTCTCTCTCTCTCATGGTTGGCTTCACCTTGTTTAAAAGCAAATCCGACTAGTGTTGGCTGCTCATTTTACGCTGACCTTCGAGATAATCACAAAAAAGTGGACCTTCAGCATCCCAAAATACCGTCATCATAACTTTTCCTGCTGATGCTTGGGTTTTGAATTTTTTGTTGACAGGTGAACTGGTGTGCTTTCAATCCATGCTTTGTCTTTATGATTTTGGTTCATAATAGTGAACTCAAGTTCCATCACATGTTAAAATTTTATTGAGGAATTGCTGACCTTCTCTTTCATAACATTCCGTTAGCTCTGTGCACACTCACGTCCCTGTTTTCTTGTGTAGCCGCGTCAACTCCTTTGAGACCCATCTAGCACATGTTTTGAGACACTTCAGCTTGTTACATACAATGTTATGCACTGTACCAGTACTAACTTGAACCTTATCAACGATCATTTCCACAGTCATGCGGCAATCGGCACGGATAATGTCATCAATTCGACTTTCAAGTGAGGGAGCTGAAACTGCAACTGGTCATCCAGAACGGTGTTTGTCAGTCACTGAGTCGCTACCATTTTTGAACAGCTCTGCCCACTTGTAAAAATTTGCACAATTCATAGACCTCCACCATGAACTTCAGACATTCTACTGTCTTCACTGGTTTCTCGCTTTCAGGCAAGTAATAAACGAATAACAGAACGTTGTTCAATTAATGTGGACGTTTCAAGCGGCCTCGCCATCTTGAAATATATTTTTGAGGTTGTAAACAAGACAATGTTGATACATCAGCCGATCAGGGCTCATCCCAGTGATGCCAACTTAAAGCCAGAAAAGTATATATATATATATATATTTCCAAAAATATCGACATATCTCGTCAATATTTTTTCCGCAGATATATCGACATCAAAATGGCAATGTCGGGTGCCGATATTTTTATTTATATTAAATTTTTTCACAATTTGCCGTACATACACTCCTGGAAATTGAAATAAGAACACCGTGAATTCATTGTCCCAGGAAGGGGAAACTTTATTGACACATTCCTGGGGTCAGATACATTACATGATCACACTGACAGAACCACAGGCACATAGACACAGGCAACAGAGCATGCACAATGTCGGCACTAGTACAGTGTATATCCACCTTTCGCAGCAATGCAGGCTGCTATTCTCCCATGGAGACGATCGTAGAGATGCTGGATGTAGTCCTGTGGAACGGCTTGCCATGCCATTTCCACCTGGCGCCTCAGTTGGACCAGCGTTCGTGCTGGACGTGCAGACCGCGTGAGACGACGCTTCATCCAGTCCCAAACATGCTCAATGGGGGACAGATCCGGAGATCTTGCTGGCCAGGGTAGTTGACTTACACCTTCTAGAGCACGTTGGGTGGCACGGGATACATGCGGACGTGCATTGTCCTGTTGGAACAGCAAGTTCCCTTGCCGGTCTAGGAATGGAAGAACGATGGGTTCGATGACGGTTTGGATGTACCGTGCACTATTCAGTGTCCCCTCGACGATCACCAGTGGTGTACGGCCAGTGTAGGAGATCGCTCCCCACACCATGATGCCGGGTGTTGGCCCTGTGTGCCTCGGTCGTATGCAGTCCTGATTGTGGCGCTCACCTGCACGGCGCCAAACACGCATACGACCATCATTGGCACCAAGGCAGAAGCGACTCTCATCGCTGAAGACGACACGTCTCCATTCGTCCCTCCATTCACGCCTGTCGCGACACCACTGGAGGCGGGCTGCACGATGTTGGGGCGTGAGCGGAAGACGCCCTAACGGTGTGCGGGACCGTAGCCCAGCTTCATGGAGACGGTTGCGAATGGTCCTCGCCGATACCCCAGGAGCAACAGTGTCCCTAATTTGCTGGGAAGTGGCGGTGCGGTCCCCTACGGCACTGCGTAGGATCCTACGGTCTTGGCGTGCATCCGTGCGTCGCTGCGGTCCGGTCCCAGGTCGACGGGCACGTGCACCTTCCGCCGACCACTGGCGACAACATCGATGTACTGTGGAGACCTCACGCCCCACGTGTTGAGCAATTCGGCGGTACGTCCACCCGGCCTCCCGCATGCCCACTATACGCCCTCGCTCAAAGTCCGTCAACTGCACATACGGTTCACGTCCACGCTGTCGCGGCATGCTACCAGTGTTAAAGACTGCGATGGAGCTCCGTATGCCACGGCAAACTGGCTGACACTGACGGCGGCGGTGCACAAATGCTGCGCAGCTAGCGCCATTCGACGGCCAACACCGCGGTTCCTGGTGTGTCCGCTGTGCCGTGCGTGTGATCATTGCTTGTACAGCCCTCTCGCAGTGTCCGGAGCAAGTATGGTGGGTCTGACACACCGGTGTCAATGTGTTCTTTTTTCCATTTCCAGAAGTGTATTTGAAGTTGTTCTTTTAAAATTGTAATGGAACATATTTACACTTTCACTGTGTGAAGGAGTCTTTCAGCTTTCTGAGCTTTCAAAACATCCAATCTTCGTCTATATCTGTGTGAAGCAAGTATACACTATGTGATCAAAAGTATCCGGACACCTGGCTGAAAATGACTTACAAGTTCGTGGCGTCCTCCATCGGTAATCCTGGAATTCAGTATGGTGTTCGCACACCGTTAGTCTTGATGACAGCTTCCTCTCTATCAGGCATACTGTCAGTCAGGTGCTCAAAGTTTTCTTGGGGAGTGGCAGCGCATTCTTCGATGTCGGTCGGTGAGGCCTGGCACGAATTCAGCGCTCCAAAATATTCCAAAGATGTTCTATAGGATTCTGGTCAGGACTCTGGGCAGACCAGTCCATTACAGGGATGTTATTGTCGTGTACCCACTCCGCCACTGGCCGCGTATTATGAACAGATGCTCTATCTTGATGAAAGATGCAGTCGCCATCACCGAATTGCTCTTCAAAAGTGGGAAGCAAGAACGTGCTTAAAACATCAATGTAGGCCTGTGACGTGATGGTACCACGCAAAAGAACAAGTGGTGAAAGCCCCCTTCATGGAAAACACGACCACACCACAACACCACCGCCTCCAAATTTTACTGTTGGCACTACACACGCTGGCAGATGACGTTCACCGGCCATTCACCATACCCACAGCCTGCCATCGGATTGGCACATTGTGTACCGTGATTTGTCACTCCACACAACGTTTTTCCACTGTTCAATTGTCCAATGTTTACGCTCCTTACACCAAGCGTAGCGTCGTTTGGCATTTACCGGCGTGATGTGTAGCTTATGAGCAGCCGCTCGACCATGAAATCCAAGTTTTCTCACCTCCCGCCTAACTGTCATAGTACTTGCAGTAGATACTGATGCAGTTTGGAATTCCTGTGTGATGGTCTGAATATATCTCTGCCTATTACACATTACGACCCTCTTCAACTGTCTGCGGTCTCTGTCAGTCAACAGACGAGGTCGGCATGTACGCTTTTGTGCTGTATGTGTCCCTTCACGTTTCCACTTCACTATCACATCTGAAACAGTGGACCTAAGGATGCCTGGGAGTGTGGAAATCTCACGTACAGACGTTCGACCCAAGTGACACCCAATCACCTGACCACGTTCGACGTCCGTGTCTTCTGCAGAGCTGCCAATTCTGCTCTCTCACAATGCTCTAAGGAGACTAGGCAACCTGCCAGTTTGTGACGTACAGAATATCTAATAATAAATCAATACTTAAATACACAGCTGTAAAACCGGCCGTATATTTACAGTGTGGAGCCGATATTTTTATGGGCCGGTACGGCGATACTTTTTCCGTCCTTATATCAATACTTTTGCTCGCTATATAGGATTTCCGGTATTTTTAAAATCATCAACAGCCGTACCTTTAACCATATGGCAAAAATGTTCACGACAGGAGGTTCCGAACAGCCGACCAGCTTTCCGTTTCCTAGTTTCTTTTCCAGGCGCCGAACAGCAATAAACTGCCCTTTGTCAAGCCGCTCTTATAGCGGCATTTCTCCACCGTTGTTAGAATAATTATAAAGGTTCCTTACTGCTGCACGTGCTCCCAGCTTCACTAGCTGTCATTAACTGTAACATATCATAATGTTTTGGCTCACCTGTGGGAAGTGTTACGATGGCTTGGATCTTTCACCTCGAGATACAAAAATAAATAAATAAATAAATAAATAAAATATGAAATGATGGTATGGCATTGTCGGCCGAGAGACCCCGCCATCCGGGGAAGTTCTGCCGCCAAGTAAGTCTTATTTCAGTCGACGCCACATTGGGCGACATGCGTGCCGGTGATGAGGACGAAATGATGATGAGGATAACACAACACCCAGTCCAGTCCACCCGGCCGTTAATTGAACCTGGGCCCGCTGCATGGGAGGCGCGTACGTTACCACTTTTTTTATCTCATTATGTTCTATATTGTCCGTTGAATTTGTTCGGGGTGGACGTCCGATGACACCCATTTAGGTTCTTCGTTGACCCATTCACTCTGTTTTTTGTTACAGAGGATACTCAGCCAAGTAGCCGGACAATGAATATACAAACGCATTGCGATACAACGTTCGAAATACGTCACCCAAATAAATAAAACTGGATGTGCTTTTGTCAACATAGACAATAACCTAGTAGAACTTCGTAAAAGGAAACAGGGAAAATGTCGTAATTCTTCATGCTTTCCCGGCGATCTGTTGACATCTTGGATATTCGGGAATCCAGCCGGATGTTCGCGTCGTTCTCGCACGATATTTCAACAGCGTGCCTCGCTGTCTTCTTCAGGTGCTACCTGAGACTGATCCTTGGGTCGATCGAGTCCAGTATTTATGCCTGGGAGGAGCTGGGCGTTCCCTAATCGGTCCGCGCCGGGTCGAGTGTTCCATCTGTGGTCCGCGCCCGCCAGACTCGGCTTCAATGGACCCCTCCAGTCGCAGATGTTCCGACTGCCGTCGGCTCCCGTTCTGGCCGTCCTCAACAGATGTGGTTATCATCTGAGGTGTGTCAGACCTGGTCTGAGAGGTTGGGTACTCTATCTCCTGACTGTTACTATGATTTCCACTTCTGTTTCGTGCTGGGCGCTCCCTAATCGGTCCGCGGTTCATGAACTCGACTTCAGAAGACGGCCAGGCCGGGCGCGGACGGCGGAGGGAACACCAGCGACCAGAGAGAGACAATGTAGCCGTGTCTGGCGGGCGCGGACCTCAGACGGAACACACGACGCGGCGCGGACCGATTAGGGAGCGCCCAGCACGAAACAGAAGTGGAAATCATAGTAACAGTCGGAAGATAGAGTACCCAACATCTCAGACCAGGTCTGACACACCTCAGATGATAACCACATCCGTTGAGGACGGCCAGAACGGGCGCCGACGGCAGTCGGAACATCTGCGACTGGAGGGGTCCATTGAAGCCGAGTCTGGCGGGCGCGGACCACAGATGGAACACTCGACCCGGCGCGGACCGATTAGGGAACGCCCAGCTCCTCCCAGGCATAAATACTGGACTCGATCGACCCAAGGATCAGTCTCAGGTAGCACCTGAAGAAGACAGCGAGGCATGCTGTTGAAATATCGTGCGAGAACGACGCGAACATCCGGCTGGATTCCCGAATATCCAGGGAAAATGTCGTTAATTGATGAATTAGAAACTCCAGCAAGCAACAAAAAATATGGACGCAGTAGTACGAAAATGATAAAGTTGTGACAGTGGCAGTATATATTTTGAAATCGTCATTGACCGGTTGACAGTTAATAACGTGTTACTGACATCTTTCTGCTTAGCTGAGTGGTAACTTGTTCACTTACTATGCAGCGGGCTCGGGTTCGATTCCCGGCGGGTTGGGGATTTACTCCGCTCGCGGACTGGACGTTGTGTTGTCCTCATCATCACCGACGTGCAAGTCGCCCAAGATGGCGTCACCTGAAATAAGACTTGGCAACGTACGGGGAGTTTATTGTAAAATTATCGATGTAGTGAAAAGTATCTATTGCTAGTCTTAGTCGACCATGAGTTGCTATCTGACTTAAGTTGGTTCTGTATAAACGCGCGGTTATGCCCCCAGTATCATTTAAAACGAAATTACCATTACACTCTAATTATTAAACAAAAATATGGTAACTGCTAGCAACGAAATCAATAATGCGATGCTTAGCATATGATACCAAATTAAAATTTATTCAGAAAACAGGATGAGCAATATTTCTAGCCTAACATGACAATCCAATACATTTCTAGCCAAACATGACAATCCAGTACACTCGCTAACCTAACTAGCCTATCATTGCCACAATGCATCCGCTTTTCCTAACTACTTAAGTCAACACTGAACCCGCAAGTGACTCTATTGAAGTTCTGCCTGAACGGACACAGACTCAGAGAGCGCCAGCCGAAGAGCTAGCGGAATACGAACTCATTTAGAATTACAGTGCCCTACTTTGCCAGACGATTGCTAATATCACCGTAATTCTCCGTGATGATTACGGCGATCGGCCCAGCCAACATCGTGATGCCGTCTTTCCAGTGAGCGAGCTTGGCTTTAACTTCCAACGTGGACTTGGTTTGTGTCCGTAAACTCCTGTACGTAAGTGTTCAATTACGGAGTCCGTCACTAGTCAATACTCAAGCTACTTCTTGCACTAATGCCAAGAGTAGTTGGTCGACTCAAGTGCGCGGCAGCAAAGGTACACTTCAGATTGCATATGAACACCACAAGTTAGTACAAATCTGTTTCTCTCCTCAGAGGAACAGATAATGCTACGTGTGTGGAGTCGTATAGTCTACACTATTCATACTTGGAGAGTAACCACTGGACTCAATGCCGGTAACTTCTCCAACCTACCTCTCTCCACGCTCTCCAAGCAGGGCAGCCAGACACCGCGACTGCTCTCTCCTCCACAGCCGTCCCCAGAGTCCTCCTTCAGAGTTTTTGCAAATCTGGCCGTTCTTCGCCGCATGGATCCGTGCGCGTTAGCAGCCAATCGCGACACAGACTACCATGTATCCGTGCGCGTTTGTACCCAACCACGACGCAGAATTCTCCCGCGGTTACCGTTGCCGCCAAACTTTTAATATGTGTCTCTATGCGCTCTGCGCCAATCCCGTCACAGTAGAGATGGGCAAACTGAAACACGTAACTGTTTCGAAACAAATGAAACAGTACAATGTAATGTTTCGATACGCTGCTTCGAAACAGTGAAGCAATTTGTGTTTTGTAATCTAATAAACCTACACATTTTATCACCTTGAATGTCTACTGTATAAGTATGTCCATATAAACACAAATGAGGTGCGAGAGCACTAATCATGTCGCAGAAAGTATGAAACTATCACTTAGGCGTCTTGACAGTTTCGTATTTCCTGCAGCAAATGCACTGCTTTCGTGTCGTGTGACTTTCATACTTTTCAATTGGCTGAGGACAGCCATAGCTGAAGACAGAGGAACCACCACGAACGGAACTGGAGGTGGGAGCAAACTGCAGAAACAACGGAATGCTACTGGGGTTCCCACATTCCATTAGTATGGGTAATATACCCATCCTGCTAATTTCCATGCACACAAAGGGAATCATTGAGGATAATAGGCACAGTCACTATAGACTCACAAATAACGCCATATAATTCGAATAAATAACAAAATATAACAAAAATTTTGTCTTTCAAGGTGTTTCGAACCGTTACTATACATTCACCATGCTTCCTAGTCCTTCCCGTTCACCATTACACTATCAGTGATATGTCAAACAGATGCTTGCAATTATACCTACATCAAATTTATGTATATGTCTAATAACTGTCACTCTACGCCTTTTTTATTCAAAATGTTGTAGGCTTACTTGCGTTTCTTAATATGATTACAGTACATGAACAGAGAAGAATATGTTATAAAAAAGTGTAATTTAACTGAATGATTTTCACATATTTATTATTTTGAATGTGAATAGTATGCGTTGTTTTATTGTTTGGTTAGTGTTTACAAAGCAGATGTTTCTCCATTTCGGAATAGGACAGTCAGCTAGAAACGAAGCTTTATTTTCGGACATCTTAAGCTTCATGCTATTGCTTGTCAAAAAGATTTCGACACTCTTGAAAGTGTTTCACGAAGTGGTATGTCGTGTTTCAGTACCTGTGCCGAGCCCGAATCTCGTCCGACACAGAGCGGAATAAAACATCACTGTTTCGATACAATCAGTCCGTTCCAAGCACAGGTGGACTGAAACAGCCTTATTTTGAAACAACGATACAGTTTCTGTGTCTGGCTCGAGATCGAGACAAGGGCGGAATGAAACACCGCTGTTTCGAAACAGTGAACCACAGCCGTTCCGAAACACTGAAACAGTTCCACGTATCGATACACTGTATCGAAACATTGAAACAGTGGCCAAGTCTACGTCACAGTCTTCCGCAAATTTTCCACTGTGGCGCGAATTCGTCTTTCTCTCTTTCGCGTATAGCTCCTTCTGACTTCTTGTTGTGATGGCCCAGCCTCTCCCAACGTCTTTGGTGGTCTGAAGTGCCAGCCGACAAAGGGGTCCGGGCGCGGCCATCCTGTTAGTTTGACATTACATAAACACCTTCCTTAGGGGTTCCGGCTGTGTTCCAGCCTCTGCGGATATCTCGTTAGTTTGACGTGACACACAGAACTTCCTTTTCTGTGTTCATTATCTCCTGCTGGTGGGCAAATTATCAATTATTATTCGGTGTATTAGTACTGATTTAGCATCATGTAAGGTGCAAAATCTGCTTCCTTACAACTTGCAGCCCGGCGGCCAAACTTCCCCGGATGGGCCTCCCGACCGACAATGCCACACGATCTTTCATTTCTATAACAGTAAGTAGTAATAACTGAATAATTTACCTCCCACTCTCCAAGCCGTTTCACTATGGGACAGATGTATTACTGATAATTACAAATACTATGGGAGTGTGAGGACGATCTAAAGAAGTAAAACCCATTTACACTAAATCTGTATATCTATTGCCCATGTAAGGCTGGTAATGGGCAGCAGCTTTGTATCTGAATCCTGAAAAAATTACATAGCGCTCTTTGACTCTCAAGGTACTATCCATCCCTACTCATACGATTTATGCAGTGTCATTTTTTATAGTATACATTTAGCGTTATTGATCTCTCTCTCTCTCTCTCTCTCTCTCTCTCTCTCTCTCTCTCTCTCTCTGTGTGTGTGTGTGTGTGTGTGTGTGTGTGTGTGTGTGTGTGTGTGTGCGCTGCGCTTGTCCGTATATTAGAAAGAGAGAAAGAAAGATAATTACAACCTGTGTGCAACTTACTGGCATCATCTCTAAGTAACAGTATAGGTACTTACAATTTTCGCTTCACTGTCGCATTTGGATAACATGGACACACAATACCTCCTTCGTAACAAAATGAAACCCAAAGCAGACCACTTGTTCAGTCTGTCTGCCCAAAGCACAGACCACTAGTTAATTCCATCTATCTGAAACGCACTTGTAAAAATCAAGTGCATCGACATCCATATCAGGATACAGACACTGAAACGAACCATTGATGTGATAAAAACATTTAACTGTTTTATCCTGACTGGAACCATTAAACAAGTCGAAAACGACCTCCATCGGCATCTATATCTGTGATCCACAAACCAACTTACAGTGTGTGGCGGAGGATGCTTTCATTAGGCGGAGGTTCGAGTCCTCCCTCGGGCATGGGTGTGTGTGCTTGTCCTTAGGATAATTTAGGTTAAGTAGTTCAAAAAAATGGCTCTGAGCACTATGGGACTTAACTGCTGAGGTCATCAGTCCCATAGAACTTAGAACAAATTAAACCTAACTAACCTAAGGACATCACGCACATCCATGCCCGGGGCAGGATTCGAACCTGCGACCGTAGCGATCACGCGGTTCCAGACTGCAGCGCCTAGAACCGCTCGGCCACTTCGGCCGGCCGGTTAAGTAGTGTGTAAGCTTAAGGACTGATGACCTTGGCAGTTAAGTTCCATAAGATTTCACACACATTTTTTTTTCATTAGGCACCAGTAAACTCAAGGCCATCTTTGTAAACAGCTTTACAACGCAAAGCGAATAACAATTATACTCCGTGTCATCGTGGATTTTGTAAATACTGCCGTTTAAAGTTAAGCCGGAAACAACCAGATTCACACCCTCCCGTATTGGCAGTAACCAGAAAGTTTGGGACACACACACACACGCCAAAACCGTAGCACAGCACCGGTAAAGCAAACAGCGTAGGCTTTCCGAGTGCTCACTGTTCCAGAAAAAACAAACAGGTGACCATTGAGTGCTCGCCGGTCACAAACAAATGAATGTTTCCTTTTGGGTGCACAAACATTTCCGACCCATTCACACACGGAACAAAACACCGAGCCTGCACAATCATTCAGCACAGAAGCCTCATCAATAAATCTGCATGTGTATCCGTGTGTCCGTCGGTAAAATTACAGCCGACTATGTGGAGCTTAAACAGAACTTAATTCCAAAATAATGAAATGGTGCAGAAAGGACCACGGCGGAAGAATTTACCTTATTCACGTAATACTGTAACTGTTCATGTCAGATAAATCCTTTGTGGTAAATGTCTCCAGTTTCTTACTCCCTTGCGGTTAAATGCACGCTGAGACACGGCATGGATGTGTATGTTTCTACAAGGTAGATACGGTATTGTATATTTTTTGTGTCTCTTCGTTATTTATCTGATGATGGCGATACTGAAACGCGCCGTAAAGAAACTTAGAACGCAAAATAATTACGCTTAAGACAAAAATGAAGTTTGCTAAACTTGATGGTTGACCTCGTTACGGATTCTACGTTCTACATTGTAATTAGAAATAGTAGCATCATTAATGAAGTCAGTTCTGATCAAAGTTTGATTTCCAGTGGTTTAAAATAGTCGTCTTTCCACAAATAATTATGAGAATGAGTTCAGACTGCTATTGAAAACCTCATTTTTTTTAATTTCATTATCCAGATGTTTCATGACCTCCGCATCATCAGACGGTATGTTATTGTACAAATGGTTTCTTTCTAAATATTGGATCATTAAAAATGCCAGTGGAAAATCAAGATTAAACTTTTTTGTTAATACTACTGTGGTATTTGTAACAGAAATTAACAGCTTATATGGTTTGTAGTATATTAATTCCAGACAGACTGTTATCAGTAACAATATGTTTAGAAAGTGGGTAAAACTGCACTGGCTGAGAAAAAAAGTGAAACAACCAGAATATATGGTCAGATATCAATGTAATTTCGTACACACACACACACACACACACACACACACACACACACACGTACACACACAGACACCACCGACGGACATTTTCCCGGCGGATTGAATATTCCATCATCATCCGCGAGTGCATCGGGGATATCACTAAACATTTTTACGATATTTTTACTCACAACCTTTCAGCTTTCCTCAAGATTTCTAAAGGACTTTTCGCTGTGGAGTTAGTGCGCATGCGTCAGAGATAACACTGTTGTCAGTTGACAATGTTCTCTCTGAAGCATGGTGTATTAGTCTTGTTCATGTCCAGCGCTACTATCAAGCGTGGTAGCGTATATAAGCGGCGTAAACAGTATTAGATTTTGAGTGATAGCTGTGAAGGACACGGAGTCTCCACGTACTTGTGTGAGGTGGTGTTATCAGCACCTGAAAGAGTTTCAGAGGGGCCTCATTGCGGGTTTCATTTGGCCAGCTGGTCGAATCGTGCAATGACCACCTGTATTGCGCATTCGGAAGTGACCCACGTTGGACCGCATGGCACCGTAAAGGCAGGCATGCTTGTCGTTGATTCCGGCCGACCACGTCTGACCACGACAAGCGAGGATCACAGTATCCTATACCATGCGTTACTTAACAGTCTTACACGAACCATGATATGGCGAGAGATGAGAACACGGAAGGCATCCAGGAACATTGAAATGCATAATCGTTTTGTTGGTCCAAGTACGAGGGCAGTTCAATAAGTAATGCAACACATTTTTTTTCTCGGCCAATTTTGGTTGAAAAACCGGAAATTTCTTGGGGAATATTTTCAAACATTCCCGCTTCGTCTCGTATAGTTTCATTGACTTCCGACAGGTGGCAGCGCTGTACGGAGCTGTTAAAATGGCGTCTGTAACGGATGTGCGTTGCAAACAACGGGCAGTGATCGAGTTTCTTTTGGCGGAAAATCAGGGCATATCAGATATTCATAGGCGCTTGCAGAATGTCTACGGTGATCTGGCAGTGGACAAAAGCACGGTGAGTCGTTGGGCAAAGCGTGTGTCACCATCGCCGCAAGGTCAAGCAAGACTGTCTGATCTCCCGCGTGCGGGCCGGCCGTGCACAGCTGTGACTCCTGCAATTGCGGAGCGTGCAAACACACTCGTTCGAGATGATCGACGGATCACTATCAAACAACTCAGTGCTCAACTTGACATCTCTGTTGGTAGTGCTGTCACAATTGTTCACCAGTTGGGATATTCAAAGGTTTGTTCCCGCTGGGTCCCTCGTTGTCTAACCGAACACCATAAAGAGCAAAGGAGAACTATCTGTGCGGAATTGCTTGCTCGTCATGTGGCTGAGGGTGACAATTTCTTGTCAAAGATTGTTACAGGCGATGAAACATGGGTTCATCACTTCCAACCTGAAACAAAACGGCAGTCAATGGAGTGGCGCCACACCCACTCCCCTACCAAGAAAAAGTTTAAAGCCATACCCTCAGCCGCTAAAGTCATGGTTACAGTCTTCTGGGACGCTGAAGGGGTTATTCTGTTCGATGTCCTTCCCCATGGTCAAACGATCAACTCTCAAGTGCATTGCGCTACTCTTCAGAAATTGAAGAAACGACTTCACCGTGTTCGTAGGCACAAAAATCTGAACGAACTTCTCCTTCTTCATGACAACGCAAGACCTCACACAAGTCTTCGCACCCGAGAGGAGCTCACAAAAGATCAGTGGACTATTCTTCCTCATGCACCCTACAGCCCCGATTTCGCACCGTCGGATTTCCATATGTTTGGCCCAATGAAGGACGCAATCCGTGGGAGGCACTACGCGGATGATGAAGAAGTTATTGATGCAGTACGACGTTGGCTCCGACATCGACCAGTGGAATGGTACCGTGCTGGCATACAGGCCCTCATTTCAAGGTGGCGTAAGGCCGTAGCATTGAATGGAGATTACGTTGAAAAATAGTGTTGTGTAGCTAAAAGATTGGGGAATAACCTGGTGTATTTCAATGCTGAATAAAACAACCCCTGTTTCAGAAAAAAATGTGTTGCATTACTTATTGAACTGCCCTCGTATTATGTTGTTGGAAGGTATAATGTTGCAGGGGCGTACTGACCTCCACATCTTTCAGCTCCGTACTCTCATCGGTCAACGCTAATGAGACACTGTTCTCCATCCCCATGTGGGTCTTTTTGGGTGCACATTCGGCCCCGACTTCATTTTTACGGATGAAATTGGCGTGACACAGTTCTGCTTCGAGCGCCGAGTGGGGAGGTTCTTGCTTATTTCACTTGCCGCAGCATCGCTTGTGTGGAGTTCTCCTCGTTAGTGTTGTTCTGACTGCCAAGTGAGTCGTAGCGCCTGCGCCTCCGCTCCGCCTTACTATCTGTCTGTGTCTGTCTACTTGCAGCGGCGTCGGCCGCTCAGCTATGGCTATCATGGTTTCCTCGTGTGTTCCACGAAAAGGTACTGCCAGCTTTACTTTCGATAAAACACCGCGACACGTGCAGCCCGGGACTCTAGAAATCCACGAGTGGCTTGTCGATACATGTCACGTGAACTCTGATCAGGTCCACACCAATTATTTTGATGCAGACGAGTACGTGTTTTACGTGAAATTTATGGATCCCCTTCAGGGTGAAAGATTACTGTCGCGACATCGTTCTCAAGTCCCGTTCAAGTATCGTGATAATTCCGTTAGTATGGTGGCCCTCGCAGATGCTCAAATCGAATATACCAATGTTCGACTGTTCAAATCCAGCCGGAAGTAGATGACAACTTTCTGAAGGACATATTGGTTCCATATGGTAACGTGAAAAACGTCCTTCGTGAACGATGTTCTACTCAAGACAGATTCCAGTGTTATAGTGGAATTCGTTCCGTGGAAATTCATGTAAAACGCAATATTCCATCACATTTACAAGTGAGTGGTTACCGCGTCTGTTTCATGTATACTGGTCAAGAGGGAACCTGCTTTAAAGAAAGTGGACACGTTCGGTCTAATTGTCCGCGGAGGGTTTTTGTATTAAAACCGTCATTAGTGCACGTCGCAAATTGACGGTTTGATCATCTTGTTCCTTCCACTCTCGCCGTCGGGCCTATTTCTGCTTATTATAATGAACAAACAGTCAGTTCTGATAATCTACTATACTAGAACTGATATGTGATTACGTTTTCACGCAATTTGGATGCACAGATCCTGAGAAATCAGTACCCAGAACAACCACCTCTGGCCGTAATAACGGCCTTGATACGCCTGGGCATTGAGTCAAACAGAGCTTGGATGGCGTGTACAGGTACAGCTGCGCATGAAGCTTCAAAATGATACCACAGAGAAGTGACGGGTGTATTGTGACGAGCCAGTTGCTCGTCCACCATTGAGCAGACGTTTTCAGTTGGTGAGAAATCTGGAGAATGTGCTAGCCAGGGCAGCAGTCGAACATTTTCTGTATCCAGAAAGGCCTGTTCAGGACCTGCAACACGCGGTCGTGCATTATCCTGCTGAAATGTAAGGTTTCGCAATGATCGAATGAAGGGTAGAGCCACGGGTCGTAACACATCTGAAATGTAACGTCCACTGTTCAAAGTGCCGTCAATGCGAACAAGAGGTGACCGAGACGTGTAACCAATGGCACCCCATACCACCACGCCGGGTGATACGCCAGTATGGCGATGACGAATACACGCTTCCAACGTGCGTTCACCGCGATGTCGCCAAACACGGATGCGATCATCATGATGCTGTAAACAGAATCTGGATTCATCCGAAAAAATGACGTTTTGCCATTCGTGCACCCAGGTTCGTCGTCGAGTACACGGTCGCAGGTGCTCCTGTCTGTGATGTAGCGTCAAGGGTAACCGCAGCCACGGTCTCCGAGCTGATAGTCCATGCTGCTGCGGACGTCGTAGAACTGTTCGTGCAGATGGTTGTTGTCTTGCAAACGTCCCCATCTGTTGACTCAGGGATCGAGACGATCCGTTACAGCCATGCTGATAAGATGCCTGTCATCGCGGCTGCTTACTGATACGAGGCCGTTGGGACTTAGCACGGCGTTCCGTATTACCCTGCTGAACCCACCTAGTCCATATTCTGCTAACAGTCGTTGGATCTCGACCAACGCGAGCAGCAATGTCGTGATACGATAAACCGCAATCGCGATAGGCCTCAATCCGACTTTTAAGTCGGAAACGAGATGGTACGCATTTCTCCTCCTTACACAAGGCATCACAACAACGTTTCACCAGGCAACGCCGGTCAACTGCTGTTTGTTTATGAGAAATCGGTTGGAAACTTTCGTCATGTCTGCATGTTGTAAGTGTCGCCACCGGCGCCAATCTTGTGTGAATGCTCTGAAAAGCTAACCATTTGCGTATCACAGCATTTTCTTCCTGTCGGTTAAATTTTGCGTCTGTAGCACGTCATCTTAGTGGTGTAGCAATTTTAATGGCCAGTAGTGTATAATGGCGATCAACAAGCGACATCGCTCTCAGGATGGTGACGGTGAGGATTTAGTGTGCATCCTGCGTCAAACTCCTCCGCATCGATTGTGCCTTCTGCTCCTCTCGATGCTGCGGTACATCCCGTCCGTGGTACGGTAAATGGCGAAGAAGTTATCTCCAGCATTCCTCCTGCTAGCGAAGTGGCTTCTTCTGAGCTGCCTATCTGCCTATGTGTGGAGAGGGAGCGGAGTCTCCCCCCCCCCCCCCTTTGTCTTTGTGTCCTCCGTTACAGTCTGAGACGATGCAATGTCCTCCTGCTCCTTCGTCTTCAACCGCCGACGGTTCCCTGCATTTGCCTACTACAGCAACTCCCGAGGAGAATAAAATTGCCGATCAAGTATCACATGTTTCATTGGCAGTTTCATAGAATGCTCCCGCCTTAGTGACTGGAAATGCATTACATGATCCTGGTTCTGATGGGCAGGAAGCTGTGCCTATGACGCCTCCCACACCTCCGTCTGCAGAGGTCGCCATTCCACGCACCCGACAGAAACAGCGTATACAACCTGACTGTGCTGTGGCACATAAGAAATCTAAGAAATAATTTTGCGATGACTGGGCTTCTGGTCCTCCGATGTATGATTCCTCTGTGGATTCCACAATGGACCTTGACTCTCAGCTGTCTACCTAATTCTACTCGGAGGTTGCGTAGATCCCTGTCCAACTGTGATCAATGACCCAAGCCTATGCGTTCGTTTCCTTCGTTAATCGTGTGGCATCTGAATTGCGAGTTTCTTCGCTACGTCAGTTAATATATGATTCAAGTGCGAACATAGTCTTCTTACAGGAGGTGTTATTTTGTGATTTCTCCTTACCTGGTTTTCGTATGATCTTTACGGGGACCGCATTATTCTTTCGCAAAGGCATTCCTGTTGCTGAGGTGAAAATGTTGGATTCTGTCAGAGGCATAGGTTGTCAACTTTTTGATCTTACCTTGGTTCTTTTATATGCCCCTTCTGCCACTGGTCGCGCAGTGAATCGTTCGCGTTTTTATAAAGAGGGTATTGTTTACCTGTTGCGTAAGAGACCTCCGGCTATTCTGTTGGGTGGTGATTTTAACAGTGTAAATGGCTCTGAGCACTGTGGGACTTAAAATCTGAGGTCATCAGTCCCCTAGGACTTAGGACTACTTAAACCTAACTGACCTAAGGACATCACACACATCCATGTCCGAGGCAGGATTCGAACCTGCGACAGTAGCAGTCGCGCGGTTCCGGACTGAAGCGCCTAAAACCGCTCGGCCACCGCGACTGGCTTTAACTGTGTATTGCGTCCTGCAGATCAATCTCCTAATTTTAATTTCTCTCGTGAATTACACGAATTGGTCCACTCCTTACGCCTAAAAGACGTCTGGATATGTAAATACCCGACGTTAGTTAAATTCACCCACTTTACTGCGACTTCTAGTAGCAGGATCTTTTACGGATCACTCTCAATCTTTAACGGCAGCCAAATTGTTTCGCCCTCCGTGGATGTTAAACGTCGCTCACCTAGCTGATCCCTCTCTCGATGAGGTGATGCGTGCCGTGTGGGTGCGTACTCTGTGATCCTTGACTGGTGGACACAGCTGGCAAAACCGAGGCTCAGGTAAACTTTGAGGCTTTTTTGTGCTACCGAAGAGCGAGACTTTCGGAGAACTTACGAATATTACTGTTCAATCCTGCGTGAACTTTATGATGCTGCGAAGAGCGAGACTTTCGGAGAACTTACGAATATTACTGTTCAATCCTGCGTGAACTTTATGATGCTGCGGAACACTCCCCTCTACGAATAACGGATGTTAGGCGTGTAAAGGCAAAATTGTTGACCTTGAAAAGACTATAGATGGAAGGTTTGAAAATCCGATCGAAGCCGCGTTCATTGGTGACGAAAGAACTGATATCCTTATATCATTTGCTTCAGCATCAGACCCGTCGCAGACGCGCTTGTATTCATTCTCTCACGACAAATGATGGACTTACTGTAATGGCACATGCTGATATAGTGCTTATCTTACACCAGTACCATGTAGACATCTATGACGTCGATGAGTCTAATGAAAACTTTTACGACCCACTTGTCAGCATCTTGGATACGACGATTACACCTGAACATAATGCAACGCCCTTAGCTGCCTTTCAGCGTGAGGAAGTTTACAAATTTATTGTGGGAGCGCCTTCTCAAAAGTCTCCGGGTCTAGATGGACTTCCCAAGTAATTTTACGTGCACTTTTGGCCGTTGTTGAGTGCTGCCTTTGCCTCCCATTTGAATGAAGTGTTACAGGTTAGAGTAGTGCCGACCTCATTCAAGGTGGGAAAAATTGTTTTAATCCCGAAACGCACTGGACCGGCTGCCCCTGATAGCTTTCGCCCACTTACTTTGTTAGACGTTGATTATAAGACTGTGGTGAGGGCAGTTAACAGTAGGATGTCAGCTCTGATGGAGACGATTGTTGCAAAACATCAAAGCTGCGTACCTGGTCGTACCATTCTTACCCCTATAGTAGAGTGTCTTGACGTGGTTTCCGTTGCTGCTGTAACGTCTGTTCCTTGTGCCCCTGCTTTTCTAGACTTCGATAAGGCATTTGATTGTGTTAATCACGACTTTCTGCTTCGGATTCCGGAGGCAGTTGGTTTCACTATTGACACACGGCGAGTGCTCTCAAAACTGTTTACGGGTATTTCGACTTCGGTGGTTGTTAATGGCCAACTGACGCTCCTCAATAAATATTCGAAGGGGAGTGCCTCAAGGAAGCCCACTGATCATGACATTGTTTGCGTTTTCTCTTGAGCCCCTGCTTCGGATGCTAGAATCCCAGCTGACGGGTTGGACGCTTTCCGGCAGGACTACAGCTGTTCGTGCATACGCGGATGACGTGATGGTTCTACTTCGGGATCCTGCTGAAATACCCCGACTGAAGGTTGTAATCGATGATTTTTGTTAGAGTTCAGGTGCAAAACTTAATGAAGGTAAATGCAAGCTTGTTCCCTTGCGAGGTTTTGGTGCCGCGGTTGGTCCATGGGCTACTGCGATGCATCGGCATACGTCTTTTGGTATCATCATTGATCGTTGTCCACTCAAAATGGTGAGGCTCAACTGGAAGTGCGAAATTCAGGGAGCGATACCAGAGCATGAAAGGCGTTCTCTACTATGCTCCAGAAAGTCCGAATACAGGATACATACGTCTTATGCAAAGCTTATTACGTGGCCCAAGTTTATCCGCTTCCCTCGATCATGGCGAAGAAACTACAATTGTTTGGTCGTTTCTTATGGATGTGACATATATTTCACTTACGGTATGACGTGATAACGAAGCCTTGTTCCTTTCGGGGGGGGGAGGGCGGGGGGGGGGGCGGGGGGGGCGGGGGGCGGGGGGGGGCGTGTCTGACAGATACACGGAGGAAGTCGCAGATGCTATATGTGCAACGTACTGTTTTGACGCTGACTCAAGAAACTCACACATTCCCGTCTCATTTATTTCTCTGTGTCCGTCCAGCTAGTCTTGAACCCTCATGTGACGATGGTCGCATAAATTATAAGTTAAAACACACTCGTGACTTGTAACTTGCGGTGAGCTATTTAGGGGCTGACATCTTATTGGAGACCTGTCCTCACAATGAAACTCCTAAAGACTCGATGGAAGTAGTCCCTTGCCCGAACCCCGTTGAAGGAGAATCGCCGCATACAACCTGGACGAGAATTTGGTTCAATATTTTGCCGATGCGCGTCGGGTCCTCGTGGTATAAGGTGGTAAATAACTTGATTCCAACGAACGAGCTACTTTTCCTTGTTGTGTTTAGCGACACGGATTTATGTAGTCGTTTTACGTCTACAGATACGATACGACTTCGCTTTATTTGTGGAGGTCATATGGCAAACTGGTCTTGGATCAGGACACAACTGGCCTTCCTTACTCGATCTTCTGAGACTGCATACACTGCGGATACCATATTGCACCCAGATTCTAGTTTCTTTCCATGATCGAAAACCCACACCGTTATGTGGTTGCTGGGACACTTGATTCATTATGTTATAGAAGATAGGGGGAAGATCACATAAACTCCATGCAGTACATGATCACTGGCAATTGGACATGCTTGCGAATGCCTCGATATCGAGACCTCTTCGCCAACATGTTGAATGTTGTTTTCCGTCGGCAAGGTGTTGGTTAATTTAATTTTTCTGATAAGTGTTTTTCTTTGTTATGTATGTTACTACTTGATTTGCTTCGGCTTGTCCTCTTCTGGTTTCCCTATTCGTTTTGTTTTTTGTATTGACTCAGCATCGCTCCAGTTCTACTGTAAAATGTGTATAGATGAAGTATAGATACACATGAGCGTCGAGGTGGCAATGTGGGCAAAGGGGGGAATCCGCCATCCCAATAGCGTGCAGCCTTTGTCGTGTTACAACCTTCCCGTTCACCACCTGGTACCACGCGGCTCGTACCCGCGTGGGGAGGAACGACTTTTGGACCGCTCTCCACACTGCAGGCCATAGGGTCGTAGGGCTCTTCCTCTCAATCACATTGCGAGGGATGGACCTTAGCAGCAGTCTGTAAAAGTCTCTCGCCTTGGGAGTGCGAGTGTTGGGAAGGTCTGGCTGCACGTAACTATACTCAAGAATAAATGCCGAGAGGTGCGAGAGTGAGGGTGTAATGTGCGCAACCGTGACAGGTGGCAGAAGAGACGCCGGCAACAATTCCTCTAACAGACGACCCGTAAGGGAAGCATCTTTGTGGGTCCACAATTTCATCATTGTGCACAAGTATAATGCTGTAGCCCTCGCTCGTACATTTATAAGTCCCAGTCCGCCATCAAGCGGAGGGAGCGTGAGTGTTTCGTAGCGGACTTTGAATAGGTGTCCGGCGGTAAGGCAATATCCAAACGCTGCTTGCAGTCTGTGTGCCATCGCTGTCGATATCGCTAGGACCTGGGCCATGTGGATCATCTTAGTTGCCACGTGAAGGTTGAGGTATTCCACATGCTGTAAGAGGTCCATCCGTCGAAGTAAGTTCCGGCGAACTTCTGTGCGTATTGCCTGTAGTAATCGTGCATAGTTCATGGCAGCCGTGCGGCGCACATTCTGTGTAAATGTTATGCCCAAGAACCGGATCTTGCTAACTAGTGGGAGTGGGGCTAAAGCGTCCTCCTGTAGACCTCTCCCAATGGGCATCGCTGCCGACTTGGCCACATTCATGAGGCTGCCCGCTGCCAAACCATAGCGATTGATCCATTGTATCACCGAGCGTACCTCGTCACCAGATCGGACAAGTAATAGAAGGTCATCAGCATATATCCTGCAGTGAAAGGTGTGATCCCTCAATGACATGCCCGAGAGCCTGTTTTTCAACCCTCCGACAAGTGGTTCGAGTGCGATCGCGTATAGGATCATGGAGAGTGGGCATCCTTGGCGAACTGACCGTCGGATCGGAAAGGGACCCGCAATCCGTCCATTCACCAGTACACGGGATGCAGCTCCACGGAAAAGGCGCTGAAAGATGTTCAAATGGTTCAAATGGCTCTGAGCACTATGGGACTTAACATCTGAGGTCATCTGTCCCCTAGAACTTAGAACTACTTAAACCTAACTAACCTAAGGACATCACACACATCCATGCCCGAGGCAGGATTCGAACCTGCGACCTTAGCGGTCGCGCGGTTCCAGACTGAAGCGCCTTTAACCGCGTGGCCACACTGGCCGGCGCTGAAAGATGTCGAGAAAGTCAGGCGGGAAGCCCATGCGGGCCATAACGGACAGAAGGAACTTGTGGTGAACTCTGTCGAAGCCGTGGTCGAAATCAATGGAGATCAGAGCAGCTCGAAGGCGACAGGATGTGGCGATGGCTATTAAATCCCTGCATTCACTGGTTGCCGTTTGCATTTTGGTCACTCCGCCCTGTGTCGTTTGCTCCATTGAGAGGAGTAGGGGCAGAACCTTCTTTATGCGGCTGGCGAGTAGTCGGGCGAAGATTTTATAGTCCGAGTTGATCATTGTAATTGGCCTGTAGTCCTCGACCGTCCGACCTCTGGAAGGCTTGTGTATCGGTATAAGGAGACGTTACACGAATGCAGGTGGCACGTGGGAACCGGGGGTCATCAGTTCTTGGTACATGATGATCCATCGGGGCATCATGAGATCGCGGAAAGTACGATAAAACTCGAGCGGCTGTCAGTCTGGCCCGGGAGATTTGTTGAGTGCTCCCTTGTTAAGCGCGTCCTCGATGTCGTCTCGTGTAGTCCCACCTAACAGCGTCGCCGCTGCTGCATTGTCAAGGGTGTACGACATATGCTGCAGTATGTCGTGATCGTCCGCTTCCTCGTCCTCTGTATTCACTTCGTCGTAAAACCGGCGATAGTTATCTCCGAAGGCTTCTGTAACCGCCGCCTGAGTCATTACGACCCTACCACCTGGCAATACGAGGTCCGTGGTCAGCTGCTGTCGGCTTCGGCGGCTGTCGAGCAAGATGTGATGCATAGACGGGTTTTCTCCTTCCACTCGGTCTTGACGTCGCGATCGCACTACGACCCCCTCCAAACGTTCCCTCGTAAGAGACAATATTTTACCTTTAATTCGGCGGCTTTCCATTTGTCGGTTTGGAGATGGTAGTTGGCTGTCGAGTTCGCGAAGCATCGTGTAATAAAAGTGCAATGTGTGACGATGCCAAGCTGCGATATCTTTTCCGAATTGTGTTAGCACACGCCGAAAAGCTGGTTTTGCACAGTCCACCCACCATGCTAGAGTCGATGGGTATCGGGGAAGACGACGTTCGCAATCCAGCCATGTGTTGGCGATAATCTGACGGCATTCCGGGGCTTGAAGATGTGCCACATTCAGCTTCCAGGGTCCTCGGCTGCGCCATATCCGCTGCTGTTGTAGAGTGAGTGTGCGTATGAAAGCGCTATGATCGGAGAAGGCAAGCGGCCAACGTTCGGCGTCCAATACTCCCGGTGCTAGAGCTCGTGAGACATAAATGCGGTCTAGACGACTGGCGGAGTGACTGGTAAGGTATGTCGGCCCCGGACGGTCACCGTCTCCCACGAGTCGGTGAGAAGCAGATCTCGAACCAGGAGCCGAAGTTCTTGACAAGTAGAGAAATGTGGGACTTGGTCTTTGGGGTGGAGCACACAGTTAAAATCGCCGCCGAAGATATGTTGCTCGAAGCGGCTGATAAAGAGGGGGGCGATATCCTCCGAGTAGAACAGCGATCGTTTGCGGCGTTGGTCAGTTCCTGATGGAGCGTAAATGTTAATGACGCGCGTGCCCAGTGCTGTGATCGCCAGCCCCCTTCCTGACGGAAGGTAAGTCACTACTTCGATGGCGATTCCGTCGCGCACTAGTATTGCCGTACCGCTGCCATTCCGGTCCGCCGGTGACACATATGTCACATAACCGTAGAAAACGGGGAGGGCCGCTATATATACTTCTTGCAACAGGGCAATGTCGGCATCCGAAGAACGAAGCATCTCACGCAGCAACTGGATTTTCACTGCCGTTCGTATCGTGTTGAGGTTAAGCGTGGCGATACGATAAGCTTGTTGCCGAACCGCAGATGTTAAGTTATCCATTAAGACTGGAATTACCCATGACGCTTCTGACTGTATTGACACCTCCGCATCCCCCCAAACCTCCTTTCTAGAGAGCCGGCGCCAGTGCCGTGGGCCCTGTTGGCGTAACTTGCATGGTTCCGTTGTCGTCGTGGTCATCCGCCCACGTCGGGGAACTGAAAGCAAGATCGGCCTCCCTAGCTTCCTCAGGACACGGCATGGGTGCTTGCACTCCAGAAGGTGGTGGGCAGCATCTGTCCTGCATCTCAGCATCCGATTTTGCCACTGTAGATATATGTGGTTTGTCCTCAGTTTCGTTCGATCGTGCCACACTGCAGCAAATGGCGGCTGCCTCTGTGGTAGCGTCGTCATTGAAGGTGGAATCGTCATCCTTTGGAGGCTGTGTCGCATCCCGTTCGGAAGTTGCTCTACGCCTCCGCTTCCGTCGCTTCGGAGAGCGTTGCTTCCTGGTGTGTCTTTCTGTGTCAGACGATGGCAAAGATTCACGACGTTCCGGCACAAAGGCAGCCGTAGGCACAATAAGCGAGTCTACGGCCAGGCTATCGTCATGTATGTTGTTATCCGTCCACGGGGGCGGCGGCATCGGAGTTGAATCCGTAGCTTGTGGAACGGTAGTGCCATCATCGCCCTGTATTGGAGCATGGAGCCGCGACCCAACAGTGGATGTCGGCTGTCGTGGTGAAGCGGTAGCTGTCGTGAGGGCTGCTGCATAAGTCACAGGAAGCAGCGTCGGCTGCGATGGCGGGTCGGCTTCAGCCGGCGGCAGTTGAGTGATTCGACGTTGCATACATTCTGATCTGAGGTGTCCCTCCTTCCCACAACCAGAGCAGGTCTTCGGTTGCCCATCGTAGATGACGATGGCACGGCACCGATATTTAGATATGAAGGTACATGTCTTTTAAGTTCTATTCGGACCTGGCGGACGCCGTTCAGCACAGGATATGTCTGGAATTGCGTCAATTTTTCCGCAATATGATCATGGACCGTGCCGTAGGGGCGCAGCGCTGTCACGACGTCCTCCGCCGGTAGTTCGAAAGGAAGTTCGAAAATTCTGATCGTGCGAAGTCCCATGCCAGAATAATCGACGTGCACAGTCATCAGCATGGCAGAAACGGAGGCCCTGTTTCGTGTCCCGAAGGATCCGTTCACATGTTGCGTCGTTGATGATCTTGACATATACGATACTACTCACAATGGACAAGTGAATGCCGAGAATGTCTTTCGCCGGGATTTTAACTTCTTCTCGTAGAAATCGTTCGACTTCGAGTGCTTTGGGCCGTGCAAATTCGTTGCGGAACGTAAATTTGAGCGTCGACTTTCTGTATTGGTGCGCCATAGTGATCTATATGCTGAGTACGGCACGCGCGAAACGGCCGAGTACTATGTAAACAACACGAGCGCTCGCTCCGCGGCAGGAACACAAACAGCGCGTCCTCACCGCAGCACAGCCAAAGGCCAACTGTGACCAACAGAGCTACTGAAGCACGACTCACGCCCGGTATTCACAGCTTTACTTCTGCCGAGTTCGAGTCTCGGTCGGGCACACAGTTTTAATCTTCCAGAAAGTTTCGTTCTTAGGTTAGCTAGGTTTAAGTAGTTCTAAGTTCTAGGGGACTGATGACCTCAGATGTTAAGTTCCATAGTGCTCAGAGCCGTTTGGACCTAAGGACAAACACACACACCCATGCCCGAGGGAGGACTCGAACCTCCGCCGGGACCAGCCGCACAGTCCATGATTGCAGCGCCTGAGACCTCTCGGCTAATCCCGCGTGGCCTTTATTATTATTATTATTGTTATTACTTATATTATACACGTATAGGCCGCTAGTAGTTTATGTGAAATTTTCTTAAGTGCCACAGTTCTTTCATATTTTTACTATGCGTGTATTGCTGTAAATTTACTAGTATTAGCGTTAATGATCATCCAGTTTAATTGATGGAGCTCAAACAAAATAGGTTAAATTCTTCTCGCTCCTTATAAACCCAATTCAAAATGTAAATTCCTTCCACCATTCCTATAGATTTCACATGAGTCGCCGATGTCGTTTCCAAGGATACAAGTCTGTCTCGTGGTCTTGACCCCTTGCCATCTTGGATGGTTTTGATTCAAATAAAGTTTGAAATTTTCTTGCTGCATTGTTATGTTTTCATAATTTTATCAATCGCATAATACAGAATACACTAGCTCATGGGACGGGTTGTCGCAGAATCGGCGCAACGATAATTTTTCTGGCACGTGGGTGAGATTATTGTGAGGGTGGCTTTTGAGCGGTTTCCCAGAAAAGTCAAGATGTGTACTGAGGTGACCAGCCTTTTTTATCGCAGTAAATCAATATATGAACAGTGAAACCAGAAAACAGTTAGTAGAGGCTTTGCATGAGACAGGGAACAGGGTATTTCCTGCGCCAAAGGGATCAGGACGACACGAAGGCCGGTCGGTACCGTTGGGCTTCAACGTATATTCGTACGGTCTTTGTCCAATTTTTGTCGATATGACTAGGAGAGTGACACTCGCACCACTTGAAAACTTCTCTTATTGCGTTGTTATTGTTGATGTTGCTGTGTTCAGTATGTAGACCGATCTGGTGCAGGTCTGTACGTTAGTCTGTACTCTGCAGACATCATAATTCCTCCAGGACTGCTGAACCCTACACCAATTTGAACCCGCTTGCTTTAGTGAAGCCTTGGTCAGTTTTTCTCTCACCATACTTCGCTTCATTATCAAACTGACGATTCCTTGATGCCTCAGGCTGTGTCCTATAAATGGATCAAGTTGTTCCACAAATTTATTTTCTCTCCAGTTCACTTCAGCACCCTCTTATTAGTTAAATGATCTACTCATCTAATTTCAAGCTCTCTTGCGCAATACTACAAAAAATTCTTTTCTATTCTTGTCTGAACAGAATGAGACTTTCACTCTGCAGCGGAGTGTGCGCTGATATGAAACTTCCTGGCAGATTAAAACTGTGTGCCGGACCGAGATTCGAACTCTGGACCTTTGCCGTTCGCGGGCAAGTGCTCTACCAACTGAGCTGCCCAAGCACGACTCACGACCCTTCCCCACAGCTTCAGTTCTGCCAGTACCTCGTCCCCTACCTTCCAAAATTCACGGAAGCTCTTCTGCGAATCCTGCAGAACTAGCACTCCTGGAGGAAAGGATACTGGGGAGACATGGCTTAGCCACAGCCTGGGGGATGTTTCCAGAATGAGAATTTCACTCTGCAGCGGAGCGTGCGCTGATACGAAACTTCCTGTCGGATTAAAACTGTGTGCTGGACCGAGAGTCGAACTCGTGACCTTTGCCTTTCGCGGGCAAAGTCAAAGGCCCCGAGTTCGAATCTCGGTCCGCCACACCGTTTTAATCTGCCAGGAAGTTTCTTGTCCGAACTGTTTATCACTTACATTTCATATCCGTACAATGCTACACTCAAGACAAGTCCGTTCAGAAAAGTGTTCTTACCTCCCAATTTTATAATCGACGTCATTCATACTTCTCAATAATTAGACTTGGTTTCTCACTGTAGCCAGCAGAAAACCAACAGTAAACAGTTGTCACTCTTTCTGAGCTAATGATCGCTATCCGTAAAAGGGAGTAAGTGCCTTGGCGTTATTAATGGGAAATCATAAATCAGATCTGGCGTTCACTTACGTATGTAATAAAGAGGGCAGATTTTCTTTTCAGTTTCCTTTACTATTTCTTTTTTTTCACAGACAGAGTACGCATAGGAGAACTTAAACTGGTACTCGTCAGCAGCACTCGTTTGGCTGTCACCGCTGCTCAGCGATCCCAGTGCTGTGAGTCCACGGACAGGGTGGAGACGGCGTCGAGCAGGCCGCGACCCCTGGGGCAGGCCGCGTACCGCCGCCGACACCCTCCGCCTCCGCCGCCCCCGCTGCCGCCCATGCCCGCCTCCCGGGCCAGCACGTGCTCTGCCAGACCGGCGTCGCCGTCGCTTGGCCTGCGGACACCAATCGCGCAGTTTTAAATCTACTAATGATTGGTCCTCTGTCAAAATCTCTGTCAAATTTCATCCCGTGAGGATCTTCTGATCCAGCGTCCACTATCATTGTATATAATCAAGTATGTTGGTTAACTTAAAAGATCTGAAAGCAAAGCGTCTTTTGTATATGAGGTGAAAATACGAGTTGCTGTAACCAGTCACATTTATTACACTGAGGCGCCAAAGAAATTGGCATAAGCATGCGGTAACGGAGAGGAAGGTCCAGGGAGAAGTGGAATGGCGCACTTCGTCAAGCCAACCTTAGGGTTGAATACTGAAGAGAGGAGAGATTTCGCGCCAGACCGACATTGCTCTAGGAAGGGTTACTTTGCACTGGATGGATGAAAAGCACACAGCTGACAGTGCGTTCCACCCATTCTGCTAGCAGCGTGCAGGCTGTAGTACTCACGTCAGCAACAGGTGCGCCACCTCCCCAAACAGTCCGTTGTGCAGCAGCGGCGTTTCGGCCGCCTCGCAGACAGCCCTCAGCAGGCACGCGTGACCGTTGGTGCCTAACCTGCCGTACAAGATACAACAGTCAGCACTACAAGTTTATAAAGCAATGACTAGTAACTGTACTTTCTTATGAGGTGTAAAAGAAAAACTCTTCCGAATCAGTGGGTGTTTGACGTAGCACCCACTATCTAGTTACTGCTTCATTCATATGCACCTCTACGGCTTCGGGAGATGACTGTGTGAAAACTACGAGACATGAACAGGGGAAAAAAAGAAACGGGGAGTACGAGTAGAACTCGCTCTGCGAGATTTCCGTGCAACTTAATTATGTATATAGGTAGTTCATTCCTCCCGTAAACTGGTAATCTTCGTGATTTTTCCCTGCGCCGCTCGTGGTCTCGCGGTAGCGTTCTCGTTTCGCGAGCACGCAGTCCCGGGTTCAATTCCCGACGGGGTCAGCGACTTACAGTTGCCCCGAGTTGACTGGGTGTTGTGTCGTGTTGTGTCGTCTTCATTATCATCATTCATCCTCATTACGGTCAGAGGAAGGGAACGTCAAACCACCTCCACTAGGACCTTGCCTAGTACGCCGGTGCGGGTCTCCTGGAACGTTCCCCTAGGCTCTGTCTAGGCTCTAGCTCTAGGCTCTAGCATGGGACTTCATTTCATTTCCATTCATCGACATCGATACTGACAAGGCACCTGTGCTGGAAATTCCAAGATTTTCGTGAGTATATTAATTTCGGAGTCAAATTTTTATTGTAATTTCGCATTAACAGTTACAATTATTCACTAATTTTATTAATACGCTTTGCTAATTGGTAAGTGCAGATGCATTGACTTTGTCTGTTCTCATCTCTTTTGCGATTACTGGTAAGATTTGCGGAAGTCTGTTGTTGTTACGCAAATGTCGTATTGTTCTGCGGAACACAGCAATGGATATTTTATTGGCTATTGAAATCTCACCACAAGCAATCGAAGTGCTATCACGCTTTACTTGCAAGTATTACTTTACTCTGAAACATAACAGGTGCTTTTCGTGTTGAAAGCATACTCCCTCACGAAATCTCTGTAAGGAGAATGAGATGATGTGGCGGAAGTCGAGCGGCCTTGGCCTGTCACTTCTGGATAACAGAGCCATCGTTTTCGCAGAGACAGTACGCTTCACTCCATTGTGCCAATCAGCACGAAATATTTCTAAATTATACACACAAAGCTTCCTCGTGAATCATTCTAGTTATTACTGAAAATCACATCAAAATCTCTGCGACTTTTAGCAAATCATGGATGCAATGTAAGTTCGTAATCGCGAAAAAATATTTTTGTGCGATATAATTACAGATTACAATCTTCGGATTTTTTCCTTTACTTTCTCTGTTAAACCGTGCTTCTTGCCAAATTTCATGATTGTAATTCAACCTGCAAGAATCCACCACTCGTACTAAACCTCCAGAAATATCTCAGTTTAGCAGCTGAGTGCGCAGATGGCGGTATAAGGGGAGCACCGTATAACTGGCCAGGATTACCCACCCGAATTTTGCGATAATTAAGTCAGTCCGTCTTTAAACTAAGCTACTGAGCCGCTGCGTAGGAATTCTTCCTACATGTGGATATGCTCTCATAGTTTTATGTTCCCTTGCAGAGCCGCAGCAGCGCCGTCGGATTCTCAAAACCCAGCAGCGCCGTCGGATTCTCAAAATTCAATACTACTGCCTATGTTTTACGTAATTATTTGTACAAATAATGTTTACACGGGATGCCATTATGGTGCCTTTATTTAAGAAATACCGTAAAAGAAACTTGTTCCCACTGATTATAAGCCAACTATTAACGGTACGAGAGCGTGGTCTACCGCATGACTAGATCGAAATACATCCTATCGACGACTGCCGAATATGGCGCACAGTCTGTAACTTGAGCGGACAGTCGGCACAGATCGTATAAGATCGTACATCTTCGGTTATGCCAAAACTATTCATGTATTTATTAATATCACCGTTTCCTGGCATTGTAAAGTTACTGAAAGATAGTATTTATGACCCAAAGACACCTCCAAATGTCTGAGTGGCGAAAGGCGACTTTATTTAGCAAATATTTATTAATGACAATTACTTGATTCATGGCAGAATAAATGTATATTCCACACACATCTCTCTGCTTACGTCACGAGCAATTTCTGCATCGGAACCTCATCCCACTCGGTCTGAAATCGCCAGATGGCCAACCGCCTCTGCTAGCCAAAGTGGTGGGAAGCTACAGCTCGCCCCTTACTCCGCACGTACTGCAGCGCTGATGCATTCGCTTTACGTAGCATCACTGGAAATGAAGTAAAATGCTCTCTTATCTGCAAATAAGTATTACCTTACAAACGGGGAGTACCCTATAGGTTTTGATGAGTGAGTCTGCGAGTATCAAAATATGGCTGTATCTTTTTATTGACTTGCAAGGTTAAATTTTTGTACGCCCCAAAACGCCATAGAGGTTACTATGTGACATAAATTTCAACTTAATATCTCTGAGCATTCCTGAGGGAAAGGGGCCTTAACAGTCGGACAGGCAGATGGACAACGAAGTGATCCCATAATGGTTACGTTTCTATCGACTGAAGTACAGAACCCTAAGAATGACAGTTATTCCTGAATAGAGCATATCTCAACGATATACACACCATGGGGTACTTTCATTTAGGAGCAGATGTGTCAGGACATAATGTCGCATCAAATTAGTTCGCACCTGATTCTGTGTTTGTAGAATAGCGGAAAGCTTTTGATACCATTCCTCGCAAGTGGCTTATAAGCAACTTGTGTGCCTGTGGATTTCCTCTTAGTAATAACTGACGGAAAGTCGTCGCGTAAAACAGAAGCAATACCTGTCATTCCTCCAAAGAAGTGTTATACGCCCTCTGCTATTCACACTTCTTGTAAATGATATAGAAAACAATCTGAGCAGACCGCTTACGTTGTTTACAGACGACTCTGGCATTTAACGTCTAGTAAATTCATTGGAATACCAAAACAAATTGCAAAATTATTAATGTGGTTTATCGTGTAACCGAAATTTAACAGATTCCTTTTAGTACTCATGGGGATGACTTCAGTCTTTTCATTATTTATGGTCAATGGTGCGAAAGGGGCCATTGACAATAAATAATGACAACACCGAAGTCATCCACATGAATATTAAAAGGAATCCATTAAATTTCGATTACACGATAAATCACATAAATCCAGGGGCTGTGAATCAAGTAAATACCTAAGGATTACAATTATGAGCAACTTACATTGGAACGTACATGTATACAGGTGGTGTCCGTTCTGTCGGATATGGCCGAAACAACAGAAAATATTCCTATATGGCTTATTTCAATAGTGGTACAAGTCCATTTGTGTTGCCCGCATCTCGTGGTCGTGCGGTAGCGTTCTCGCTTCCCACGCCCGGGTTCCCGGGTTCGATTCCCGGCGGGGTCAGGGATTTTCTCTGCCTCGTGATGGCTGGGTGTTGTGTGATGTTCTTAGGTTAGTTAGGTTTACTAAGTTCTAGTGCTCAGAGTCCTAAAGTTAAATGAGCACTGAAAAATCTGCAGTTCAGATATCAGAAATATTCAAGCATATGGCTTCTTGCTAGAGATGGACCTTTCTTTCTGTTTGTTTGGATCATTAATTTCAGATGCATTATAGGCAGAAAAGTGGCGGTAATGGACTTGTACCACTATTGAAATAAGCCCTTCATATATTACGGGGCTCAATAATTGTAAGTAGGTTAATGGATGAACACCGTATTGTAGCATGCGATAAGCTGGAAATCTGGATCGATCAGGGACCGCGTCCCGATGGCCGAAGCGGTTAATGCCACAGCTCATGACAAGCGGTAGATCCAGGTTCGAGCTCCGGTCCAGCAGAAAATTTCAACTTTCACCATTGCATTTCCAGAGTGCACCCAGCCTTTCCCTTTCCTTCACATTCCTCTACTTCATATTAAATTCGCACGAAAACTTTCATAACCAAAGACTGTGTTTATTGGCAGAACAGTTGGAAGATACTACAAATCCACTAAAGAAGACTACTTACACTACTCTTGTCCATCCTCTGTTAGGGTATTGCTGTGCGACACTGAATCCTTACCAGATAGGACTGGAGGAGGACATCAAAATAGTTCGAAGAAGGGCAGCTCGTACCACATTATCTCGAAATAGGATAGTGTGTGTCGTGGATATGATACGAGAGTTATGATGGTACGCATTAAAGTGAAGGCGTTTTACGCTGCGCCGAGATTTCATGAAATTCCAGTCGCCAACCTTCTCCTCCGGATGCGAAAATATTCTTATCACTCGCACTGCTTACTTGAGAGGTAACGTGTTTGCCTAACATGAAGCGATCCCGGGTTCGATTCCCGACCGGATTGGAGATTTTCTCCGCCCATGTACTGTGTGTCAAGTTGTCATGATCATGATCATGATCATCATCTCATCACCAACGTGCAAGTCCCCCAATGTGGCGTCACCTGGAATATGACTTGCAACATGGCGGCCGAACTTTACCGGTTGGGGCCTCCCGGCCAACAATGCCACACGATCATTTTTTTTCTGTTGACCACTACCTGCATGGGGGGGACATAAGCATCGTGATAAAATAAGAGAAATCACACCTCGCGCGGAATATTTAAGTGTTAGTTTTTCCCGAGCGCTGTTCGAATGTGGAATGGCAGAGAAATAGTGTACAGTAGCTCGATGAACCCTCTGCCAGACACTTACGTGTGTTGAAGAGTAGTCCCATAGATGTAGATACAGATACGCAACCCAACGAACAAGCCGGCCCAACGACTGTGATGGTGTTATCCCAACGCATTACATTCCTCCACGGCAGACCGTCAATGCACAGCATTACTGTTCGCTTTTGGAGCATCACCTGAGGACAGCTTTGCGAAAGAAGCGGCGACACTTTCTGCGCAACTCACCCATCATTTTGCACGCAAGCGCCGGCCGCGGTGGTCTAGCGGTTCTAGGCGCTTCAGTCTGGAACCGCGCGACCGCTACGGTCGCAGGTTCGAATCCTGCCTCGGGCATGGATGTGTGTGATGTCCTTAGGTTAGATAGGTTTAAGTAGTTCTAAGATGTAGTGGACTGATGACCTCAGATGTTAAGTCCCATAGTACTCAGAGCCATTTGAACCATTTGAACAAATTTCCGAAAATATGCTTTCGTCGCGACTTCCCAGACAGTATGTGCTGCCGGTTTCATCAAATTGCACGGACGTGTTGAGCTTAGCCGCATCGTAAATGCTTCCCATACTGAGCAACTGTGTTTTGTGTCAAAAACTTGTGCAGTTGTTTTATCTGCTGAGTTGTATCTCTTTTGTGTATGTCTGGTAGTTGCTGCACAGCCGTCTTCTGAAATTCTGGAAGTGCTTATTACTAGCACTATACTTTTTTCGTCACAAAATCGTTCATAAAATGATAATGTAGTTGTAACAAGTGCGTAGACCCAACGCACTTCAGTGAACACTGTAAGTAGGCTGTTTATGTTTTCTTATCGGCAACGTTACGTAGCGCTCGGTATGAAAATCACTGGCTGTTCTGTGTGCAGTCTGTGGCTAGTTTCCATTGTTGTCTGCCATTGTAGTGTTGGGCAGCGGCAGCTGGATGTGAACAGCGCGTAGCGTTGCGCAGTTGGAGGTGAGCCGCCAGCAGTGGTGGATGAGGGGAGAGAAATGGCGGAGTTTTGATATTTGTAAGAATGGATGTTATGAACTGTTATATATATTATGACTATTAAGGTAAATACATTGTTTGTTCTCTATGAAAATCTTTCATTTGCTAACTATGCCTATCAGTAGTTAGTGCCTTCCGTAGTTTGAATTTTTTATTTAGCTGGCAGTAGTGGCGCTCGCTGTATTGCAGTAGTTCGAGTAATGAAGATTTTTGTGAGGTAAGTGATTTGTGAAAGGTATAGGTTAATGTTAGTCAGGGCCATTCTTTTGTAGGGATTATTGAAAGTCAGATTGCGTTGCGCTAAAAAATATTGTGTGTCAGTTTAAGCACAGTCTTGTATAAATGTTTGAAAGGGGACGTTTCAACACCATACGAAGGTGAAGACACAAGCAAATATCAACATATGCTTGCATACAGTGAAATTCCTGAGCTGTTTCTGTAAAAAATATTTTATCAAAAACGGATGTATGATGATGCTGGAAAAATGGCCTTGCAAATACAGCGTTTACACGGCACATAGGATTTGTAACATTCAAGAACAAGGTCCAGTTCCAGCCTTGCGCTTTGACTCATAGCGTCCTGTACCACGTCATTAGTTTACATTGCGAAAGATGCAAGCGACCTGTTATTATACGTTATCTGTGCTTGCCCGTATATCTCGTGTAGTGTGTGATGTTCGCAAACAGCAAGCTTAGCTTAAACTGTCAATAGGGAAACAAGTAGACCGGGTGGAACCGCACCTTACTATATTGATGTAGTTTGGTGGCCAGAATAGATTAGCTTGCAGCTTAGTACACTTATTAAGTACATTTGTATGAAAAAATTTTTTACTTAATCTAATTCTGAATTTTGTTTCCGAATGGGAATTTTTTTAATTGTTGGTTTTTATGTTGTGTTTCGTTATTTTCATTTGGAGGGCTATGTTTTTGGTACCAACTGATGCGTTTCAGTTCTATAGAACTGATGAAAATTACGATGGTGTTTCTTGTTCGGTTTGCGGGTTACGGTATCGCTGTCTTCGTTAGATATATATAAGCCAAAGAAAAAATTCTATTCCCAGTGTGCGATTTGTATATTTTTAGGCTTGGTTTATTTTAGACAAATTCGTTTATTTGATTTCTCGATTCTCTCGTCTTTTGGGGAAAAGAGTGTCCGGTATCGTTGTCTTCGTTTGAGCTAGGTCAAGAGAATTTTTCATTTTCAGTTTTGTATTTTGTTTATATTTTCGTTACATTTCTTCAAATAAATTAGCGTGTCCTATTTTGATATCCTGGTCTTATCTTTATTAACCTATTTTTTAAGTTTGCCCCAGTCACAAACCCCTTCATACCCATAGTTTTCTTGCTAATTTCATTTTTTTCATTGAGTGAAATACTTTGTGTATTTTTTACGTTTGTTTGTGAACGTAATGGTCTCTCTTGTCGCCATCTCGAAGAATGTAACCGGCCTGTGTTTTCTGCTGTTGTCTCAGTAATTAACGTAGGCTATCGTCTTTGCGGGTAATATGAAGTCATTGGTCAAAGCAGACGACAGAATTGGACAGCACTCTATTCGTGATTCTCTTTAGGTGCAATCTAATGGCCGCAGTCCGCCATCTGATCGGCACTCATTCCAGTCAGGTTAGGATTGGAGAAACATAGGAGAAGAGCTCATCCGTGACCTTTTCAGTGGAACACTGCCAGTCTTAGCCGATTTAGGGAAATCATGGAAAATCTAAATATGTTCGGGCGATTGGGATAGGAATCGCTGCCCTCTCGAATGGCGGTCCAGCATCCTACCACTGCACCAGATCGCTCGGTCTTCCATTGGTTTCTCACAAAACTAATTTTAACGGTATTCGTCGATTTTAATATCTTGAACTCTTTACATAAAAAGTAGCGTTATACGTGAAAGAAGCAATAATAGATATAAAAATCTCATATAGCCCGTCTATTACTGAGACTCTTGACATTCGAATTTGTAGGCTGATGCATACGCCTTCAGTACGAACACATGCCACTCGTTAACACTCATCTCTTTGCGAAAATTGATTGACAATTTTATACAAAGAAAGACCACAGGTCTACAGTGTTCGGGTTGTAGACACATTGGTTGTTACGGACACTTTCCCTCTCTGGAGGCTGCGGCAGAGTATCCAGAGTTCGGTTTCAGGAGGTGTGGATGGATGGAAGGAGGATCTGGGTTTCATTCTCTCTCTCTCTCTCTCTCTGTCTCTGTCTCTGTCTCTGTCTCTCTCTCTTTCTCTCTCTCTGTCTCTTTCGTTCGCCTCCCTCTTCCTCACCTTCCTTCCTTCCCTCCCTCCCTCCCAAAACAGTCATGAATGTGGGTTAAACGCTCCTCCCCTCTAATGTGCCACAGGTACCTACAAAAGTATTAATAATAAAAGTAAAATTTATTGCCCGTCATTTGTGGATAATTTTGTAAGGTGGCAACATTTGTCCAACACATATTTAATATTCTGTAAATTCTTTTTTCATTCATATTCATATTGGATCAATGCTTGTGACGCACAATCCCATTATTAATCGTTTCATTGGCTGATACCAGCTAGCACTGTGTATCAACCATTTTTGAAGTACTGCGTGTCTGGGTGTTGATTACAGCTCAACGCTGAGAGAAAGGGTAATGTTGGCAACACATTCCTCAGAAGCTACTATCAGCTAAAGCGAAATGGGAAGAGTGTCGTAACCTGCAGGGGTGGACATTTATTGCCCTGAGAGAGAGCAGAGTAAGGAGGCGGCAGTTTGCAATGCTGCAGGCCACAGAACCCCCACAGTGCAGACTGTACGAGATGTTACCCTCTGGTCGGCTGAAAAATATTTCGGAACAGCATAGCTGGCAAAGGGGAGGAACAAAGTCAAAAAGCATTCTTTGTAGTGCGAAGGGATGCGCGGGGGTTCACAAACGATGATCGCAAGCTGACGTCCAAGGGATCTTCTCACAGGAAGCACCGGATCACACTTATCTGCAAAAAGCAGAGATGAGTACTTGACTGGCGGAGGGCTAACGATGTAGGTGGGGAAATGGGAACTTCTAGAAAATCTTCTGAAAGGAGTATTATCTTCAGGCGTTTAGCTGGTATATTCATGATCTATGCACTGGGAAGTAACGTTTTTTTAACGGTCACTGGGATTCGTCACCTGAGCGCAAACATAGACAATGCGTGTCGAGGAGGAAGCAGGTGTGCAGTGTAGAGACACACTTCCCTGCAAGGATCGATCGGAGACACTTCCCTCTGTGGATCAAACCTCGCTCGGGAGAGCCACAGCAGAGAATCTCACGGTTAGATTTTGGGAAGGATTGATTTTGCCACAAGAAGCATGTGAAGCCGGTTCTCTGTGGACAGAGCTGTTATTCTGTTACTCGAATGCTTGGCCTCTTTTGAAGTCTGACACAAATTGAAGTGCACCTTTATGGAAGGATACTTGAGTCGAGTTTCTGTTTGTTGAGCAAACAGAAATCTAGACTTGTGTTCTGTCTTATACTGACATCATTTCGGCTCTCTGAGTTTGCAGATGGCATATAACGTCCACTGCACAGGCAGACAATTAAAGGTACGCCACACACACCGCCTCCACAGCAGAAAAAGCCGCGACGGGCAGGTCATCGGTGCAGTATAACTGCTGTCCGTATTTCGACAGGTGATATGCCCGCTTCTGTTCGGCGAGTAGGGAAACACAGTAAATGTGTTGAGTTCCATTTGCTTGTCCACTGAGCTTGTTCCAGAGTGTATGTCAGTCAGAGTGTATGTCTTCTGTTCCTCACCGCTAATCAGCATCAGCCACTTTTGTGTACGTCTAATAAATGGGGCACTGTCTAAAGAAAATTAAACATATGTTCTGCCAGCCTCGAGAACCTGACATTGTGTATTTCATATTTGTACAGTTTTTTACCCTTCGTATTTTTTGAGAATAAATCGTTTACGGTATCCAGGGCGTGATTCTTTCTAGTGGCATCACGATAGGAATAATTGGTTTGAGTTGCTAAACTGAAAATCTGTAGGTGTAGACTGTCAAAGGCAGGGTCGTTATAATAATTTCTAGGCGTGAGAATTTCATTGTGGAGATAACATTAGGCAACCACACATAAATAAGCTATATGTTGCATACACCATGGGGGCTTACATAAAAAATTTTTCATGCTTTCTGAAAGCCTGATAGATGCAGCAGTGCAAGTCAGTGTTCTGGACGATACAGCCAACATGACAGGCTGAAGATTTCTGCAGAGGAAACATGATTTATGGCAAATATCAGTAGTGCTTGGAAATGGAAATTTGTCGTAAGTACTATGGGACCAAACTGCTGATTTCATTGGTCCCAAGGCTTACACACTACTTAACCTAACTTACACTAAGGACAAAACACACACAGACACACACACACACACACACACACACACACACACACACACATGCCCAAGGGAGGACTCGAACCTCCGACAGAGGACGGGGGGGGGGGGGGAGAATACATGCAACAAAATGTCCTTATCAAAGCTTTAAATAAAGCACTGCAACACAATAGTGAACAAGAATGCCTATATGAAACCGAATGTATGGTATTAAATTATAAGTTTCATAAACTAGAAACAATAAAAAGAAGAGTTATAAGGAAAGGTTACGTTCTCATGAAAAGGCAGTGTTTTCGATTTTGGGATCACGTCAACGAACACCTACTGAAAACTATAAGGATGCGGAGATGACTACTTTTTGGAAGTATTTACGGAATCAATGATAAAAGAGTCACTGTGTAGAGCTTCAAATATCTTAGAAAAAAGTAATCGACAAACACCTGGATTCAAGACTTGGAAACGAATAATATAAGAGAAGAAGAATTATTGGAAAGAGATTTTAGGAAAAAGTTCTTCAAACTGGAAGGTGTCCAGAACAGGAAGAAAAGAAAACTAGCCAACGTGGTCTGAAGATAGAAAAGAGAAACATAGTGAAACAATGAAGGAATACTAGACGAAAAGGTAAGAGTAACGAAGGATTAAGAAATGAAATTGGAACGTGGCCTGTAGAAGTACTTAATACAACAAGAAGAAGAAGAAAAACAATAAAACATACAATCTGTTTTAATATAATAACAATAATACTTTGTTAACATCAGTGATTCGTACATCGCTTTAGCACAACTTCGAAGAAATTGTCATTCCGTGAAATGAAAAATTAGAGACTTGCCTGCGGGATGCCATTACTTTGAGGTCACAATAACCACAAACTCAGATACCATAGTCAACACCAAAATTTGTAAAATATAAATTTGAAGGGTGCATTCGCCAAATATCTTTATTTCATTTAGGTTGTGAACACATGTGTGCTTCGACTGAGCTAGTGGAAACTAGTAAACCTGTTACCTTCAGCCATTACCGCCTACATTCGAGAAGTTGGTCTTTCTGTATTTCTTTTCTTAGTAGGGGTCTTTCCGTTTCTGCATTGGCTTATTCAACATCAGGTACTGTCATCCTGCGAATGGGCACCTTTCCCTGGCAGGTAAGTTCTCTACCTGTGGTCCATACGTAAATCCGTCAACTTGGAATTTTAAGCTGTGAAGTTCCCTGTGTTAAACATTATTGAAATATCTAGAATTCTTTGCAATTTTTGACACTGTTAGTTTTGATGCTACATTATTCTCCAAACGTTAACTGAGGAATAATGGATATTGAGTTTTAAGTAAAAAAGGTTTTTTTGGATTGTCTGCGTGTTCATGACAACTCCTTCTCATCCCTTCCTCTTCTATCTATACCTCCCTCCCATACTGCTCTCATCGCATCCTACAGACACATACGAAATTCTATGGAACTATTGTAATTGATCACATATTCCACAAACATCAAGAAATTGTCTTCTAAATCAAATTTTTATTGAGACTAAAAAAATAGCTTCCGAACAACAGCACGACAGATTTCTGTAGTTGAATGGTACAAGAGTCTCCTTTTTACTGGGATCAAGAGTGAGGGGATGGACGACACCAGCTGTTTTACTTACGCGTTCATTATCGAAGTGAAAACTGCATAGATGGCAGCACGGCCAACATTCAGAGGGAAGTGTTGCGATATCTCGCTTATGTTTGACGGATGCGCGTACAGCCCTTGGAACTGCAGGAGCATCCCAACCGAGCGGTTGGACACCTTCACCGGAATAGACAGACCGACGACCCACTGTAACCAAGCGGTTAATGTTAGTTTCAGCCAGTGCAGCGTGCCACAGACTTAACGAATCACTACTGTTCATTTCAGGAATAAACTATTTCTCATTGTATGTACACTCCTGGAAATTGAAATAAGAACACCGTGAATTCATTGTCCCAGGAAGGGGAAACTTTATTGACACATTCCTGGGGTCAGATACATCACATGATCACACTGACAGAACCACAGGCACATAGACACAGGCAACAGAGCATGCATAATGTCGGTACTAGTACAGTGTATATCCACCTTTCGCAGCAATACAGGCTGCTATTCTCCCATGGAGACGATCGTAGAGATGCTGGATGTAGTCCTGTGGAACGGCTTGCCATGCCATTTCCACCTGGCGCCTCAGTTGGACCAGCGTTCGTGCTGGACGTGCAGACCGCGTGAGACGACGCTTCATCCAGTCCCAAATATGCTCAATGGGGGACAGATCCGGAGATCTTGCTGGCCAGTGTAGTTGACTTACACCTTCTAGAGCACGTTGGGTGGCACGGGAGACATGCGGACGTGCATTGTCCTGTTGGAACAGCAAGATCCCTTGCCGGTCTAGGAATGGTAGAACGATGGGTTCGATGACGGTTTGGATGTACCGTGCACTATTCAGTGTCCCCTCGACGATCACCAGTGGTGTACGGCCAGTGTAGGAGATCGCTCCCCACACCATGATGCCGGGTGTTGGCCCTGTGTGCCTGTGTCGTATACAGTCCTGATTGTGGCGCTCACCTGCACGGCGCCAAACACGCATACGACCATCATTGGCACCAAGGCAGAAGCGACTCTCATCGCTGAAGACGACACGTCTCCATTCGTCCCTCCATTCACGCCTGTCGCGACACCACTGGAGGCGGGCTGCACGATGTTGGGGCGTGAGCGGAAGACGGCCTAACGGTGTGCGGGACCGTAGCCCAGCTTCATGGAGACGGTTGCGAATGGTCCTCGCCGATACCCCAGGAGCAACAGTGTCCCTAATTTGCTGGGAAGTGGCGGTGCGGTCCCCTACGGCACTGCGTAGGATCCTACGGTCTTGGCGTGCATCCGTGCGCCGCTGCGGTCCGGTCCCAGGTCGACGGGCACGTGCATCTTCCGCCGACCACTGGCGACAACATCGATGTACTGTGGAGACCTCACGCCCCACGTGTTGAGCAATTCGGCGGTACGTCCACCTGGCCTCCCGCATGCCCACTATACGCCCTCGTTCAAAGTCCGTCAACTGCACATACGGTTCACGTCCACGCTGTCGCGGCATGCTACCAGTGTTAAAGACTGCGATGGAGCTCCGTATGCCACGGCAAACTGGCTGACACTGACGGCGGCGGTGCACAAATGCTGCGCAGCTAGTGCCATTCGACGGCCAACACCGCGGTTCCTGGTGTGTCCGCTGTGCCGTGCGTGTGATCATTGCTTGTACAGCCCTCTCGCAGTGTCCGGAGCAAGTATGGTGGGTCTGACACACCGGTGTCAATGTGTTCTTTTTTCCATTTCCAGGAGTGTAAATATAACTTAAAATATGTCATACATATTATCTTAACTTGCGGGCAACAGCAGCTAAACGTTCAAATTTTTCTGGGAAGGGGAAAAAATGGTCTATTTGTACAAAGTTTATTTAAACCACGACCGGTTTCACTTCAATTTAGGCACATCCGCCTGTGAGCTAAACAGCAAATATGTGTTTTACATTTATTTTTCTTTTCACACTGGCCTTGTAAATATTGCAACATGGAATAGGATTGTCCTGCACATTGAGTAATTTTATTGTATAAATTCTACAACATTAGCTAGAGCCCTGTGCAAGCACCCATGGGGAAAACAGCACTGGCCGTGGTATCCGAAAACCCAGCGAGATGGCGCAAGAGAAAGTGCGGCTAGTGCACCGAACGGCGAAGCGTGAAAGAGGAGATGCTTTTCATAAATCACAGCTTAAATCAGCAAATGATATAACACATCGTCGATGCACGTGTAGAAAAGGATTGTAACTTGGTAAGTGTTCTTTATGACCGTGCCTACATCACCTCCAGCTGATATCGTGGTATGTTCTTATTGGTGCTTATATACGCTTTCGCAAGTTTCGAAGGGTTTTCTCTCCGACTAAATACTCGCTTTATGTTGTTTTAGGTAAACTCACTTCTTATCTTCTAGCGGGTTTTAATCTCTCACTGGCGTGGACGACGGGGAAAGGCTTCAAGAAAGTGTAAAGTAACGTTAAAGGCACAATCTATATAAGTACCTAATGTGCAGGACTATTCTATTCCATATAACGCTATTTAAAAATCCGGTGTAAAAAGAAAAGAAATTGTATAATTCTTCCTTTCAAGTCCATGTACAGATCACCTGAGGATGCCCGTAAACCGGCATGAAACTAGTAGTGGTTTTAATAAACTTTCTTCCTTGCGTACCTCAACGATACAGGTAGCCGCACCGGAGAGGCAACCACAGTGGAGTGGTATCAGACAAACACGTGGTTTCTGAAGAGGGGTAGGAGGAGGAGATCAGTGTTTAAAGGATTTACCTTAATATAAAAATTTGAACGTATTATTATACCATGTTTTTTATTCATACTACGACAAAATATTCGTTCAGCTATACCAAATTAATCACCGCTGTTAACAAATTTTATAAAATTCTTACGCACAAAGCAAATTTCTAATATGTTCAAAAATGTAATTCAAATGAAAAACTAGTATATAGGGCTGTACAGATTCACCTTACAGTTAAATCTCAATGAATCTGTTCCAGTTTTGCAAGAATGGTCTTTTCTCCGCTGCCCTTCCCACATCTCCTTATTCCTTCTTTTCGCCGGCCGGTGTGGCCGTGCGGTTCTAGACGCTTCAGTCTGGAACCGCGTGACCGCTACGGTGGCAGGTTTGAATCCTGTCTCGGGCATGGATGTGAGTGATGTCCTTAGGTTAGTTAGGTTTAAGTAGTTCTAAGTTCTAGGGGACTGATGACCACAGATGTTAAGTCCCATAGTGCTCAGAGCCATTTGAACCATTTATTCCTTCTTTTCGCTTTTTTCGAGCAACATGGAACAATGTTTCATCCACTGGAATCGCATTTAGGAGTAACGAGGTTCGAATCCTCCTCTACCCACCTTGATTAGATTTTCCATTTTTCCCTAAATTGCTTAAGGAAATGTTGTACTGGCCAGTTTCAAAAGAAAATCGCCCTCTTCCCTTTCTCATTAGTACAAGGGGTTCTTCTGTAATGTCATCGTCATCAGCGTTAAATCCCAAGTTTCTTTCCTCCCTTTCATATCCTTCCACCCACATTCCCACCCTCATCCCCCACCCCTGCTCCATCTCGCTCCTTCTGTGTGTGTGTGTGTGTGTGTGTGTGTGTGTGTGTGTGTGTGTGTGAGCAACCGTGCGCGAGAGAGAGAAAGATATGAAAAATTGAGAGAAAGAGAAAGTAAGTATGGAAATGACAACGAAACGACGTATATAAAAATATGAAACACCTTATAGCGCTGATATACACTCCTGGAAATTGAAATAAGAACACCGTGAATTCATTGTCCCAGGAAGGGGAAACTTTATTGACACATTCCTGGGGTCAGATACATCACATGATACACTGACAGAACCACAGGCACATAGACACAGGCAACAGAGCATGCACAATGTCGGCACTAGTACAGTGTATATCCACCTTTCGCAGCAATGCAGGCTGCTATTCTCCTATGGAGTCGATCGTAGAGATGCTGGATGTAGTCCTGTGGAACGGCTTGCCATGCCATTTCCACCTGGCGCCTCAGTTGGACCAGCGTTCGTGCTGGACGTGCAGACCGCGTGAGACGATGCTTCATCCAGTCCCAAACATGCTCAATGGGGGACAGATACAGAGATCTTGCTGGCCAGGGTAGTTGACTTACACCTTCTAGAGCACGTTGGGTGGCACGGGATACATGCGGACGTGCATTGTCCTGTTGGAACAGCAAGTTCCCTTGCCGGTCTATGAATGGTAGAACGATGGGTTCGATGACGGTTTGGATGTACCGTGCACTATTCAGTGTCCCCTCGACGATCACCAGTGGTGTACGGCCAGTGTAGGAGATCGCTCCCCACACCATGATGCCGGGTGTTGGCCCTGTGTGCCTGTGTCGTATACAGTCCTGATTGTGGCGCTCACCTGCACGGCGCCAAACACGCATACGACCATCATTGGCACCAAGGCAGAAGCGACTCTCATCGCTGAAGACGACACGTCTCCATTCGTCCCTCCATTCACGCCTGTCGCGACACCACTGGAGGCGGGCTGCACGATGTTGGGGCGTGAGCGGAAGACGGCCTAACGGTGTGCGGGACCGTAGCCCAGCTTCATGGAGACGGTTGCGAATGGTCCTCGCCGATACCCCAGGAGCAACAGTGTCCCTAATTTGCTGGGAAGTGGCGGTGCGGTCCCCTACGGCACTGCGTAGGATCCTACGGTCTTGGCGTGCATCCGTGCGCCGCTGCGGTCCGGTCCCAGGTCGACGGGCACGTGCATCTTCCGCCGACCACTGGCGACAACATCGATGTACTGTGGAGACCTCACGCCCCACGTGTTGAGCAATTCGGCGGTACGTCCACCCGGCCTCCCGCATGCCCACTATACGCCCTCGCTCAAAGTCCGTCAACTGCACATACGGTTCACGTCCACGCTGTCGCGGCATGCTACCAGTGTTAAAGACTGCGATGGAGCTCCGTATGCCACGGCAAACTGGCTGACACTGACGGCGGCGGTGCACAAATGCGACGGCCAACACCGCGGTTCCTGGTGTGTCCGCTGTGCCGTGCGTGTGATCATTGCTTGTACAGCCCTCTCGCAGTGTCCGGAGCAAGTATGGTGGGTCTGACACACCGGTGTTAATGTGTTCTTTTTTCCATTTCCAGGAGTGTAGATGGATCTGTGTTTGTGTCAACTATAGCTCCACATATTTTACACGTCAATACCAATTATATCTCGCCGTTCAGAAAAATTTAAATTAAAAAAGAAATACAAAGTTGAGGAAAGTTTAAAAATAATTTGACGGGGAGGGTGCATGTCCAGCCCTCGTTACAACGCACTCTGAACATCTCTCTGTGTGACAACTAGTGGGATATCGACGAGGCAAACAAATAGTGCACAAAACATCAACACTTTGTAAACTCTGAAACTGGAGTAATTGCCCCTCGTGAAGATGAAAGAGCGGTACGTAAACAAACTACAATGTTTTGTTAAAGGGCGTTTTGTGCGCGCAGTATTGCGCTCCTGTGGAGCTTAATTGCATGACGCAAAATACACGTTAAATGAGCAAACGGAAGAGAAACCGACCGCGCGGAAGTGTAGTGGTTGGTAGCGATGTGTATCGACACTAGAGAATGGAAGCCGTGCTTGATGATTATTGATCTGCTGATTCTTGTGGAGAGCTGATATTACGTTATGTAATTATTTTAACAGAGGTACAGATCTAGGGATTGTTTTCTAAACAGCTAAATCTCTGACGACCAAAAAATTGCATTCAGATCCGTCGGTTTATAGAAAAGAGGCGTGATAACGGATTCATCTAGACACAAAGTCGGTTCGTAGCAAACTGGATAGCTGTCACCGACGAGAAATTATGAGATAAAAATATGTATTATCGGGTGTGCAGAAACGTCATCTAGTACACTTCAGAAAACGAACAAATCCTTAACTACTGACGTCTTCGTCATGTGCCGCGGGTAATGGTCTCACAAAGAAACACCAATTTGACATATTTTAAGGGGAAAAGAATCGCACTAGGAAAACATCAGCTTCAGCAATCGCCCCGAGCGAAAATTGGCCATAATTCCGGTAGTGTGCAGTTACGAAAATCTGGATGTACACTTCACCTAAGAAGCAGGCAAAAATACTTGCTCTTCAGGAACACACACAAATGACTATAAGAGAGACTGCTTCTGTAGTTGGTGCGGGAAGAATCTAGTGTTTCAATACTGATTATGGCATATAGTGATACTGCCTAATTGTCTCCAAAGAGAAAAGGCTGATGTAGGTGGGAACGAAAATCTGACAAAACTCTACCTCGAACCAGTAGAATTCATCCTCACAAGACAAGTAAAGACCTTAAGAGATATTTATTGGCTACTGGGATTGAAACTGATTCTTAAACAGTACGGTATAATCTTCTTGATTTTGGGCGAAAGGCACGAAATCCAATGTAGAAGCCGTTGTTAACATCTGCCTGAAGAAAAACAGTAGGCATGGGCCAAAATATATCAATGTTGGACCTCCAATGACTGGAAACGTGTAATTTTCAGTGATGAGTCACATTTTATTGTTCAAGGATACAGAGCAAGGGGTGTCGGACAAGCACCCAAAGTGATAGCTGAGCACCTTGAACAGACTGTAAAGCAACCTCGCAAAAAATGTTTTGACGTTTCTTCACTTCTAGTGGTCCTGGGGCACTAGTTCCAGTTGATGGCATGATGAATTCAACCAAATACTTTGAAATCCTTAGGTGCAAGATTGTGCTATTCTTTGCAGATGTTGGAGGAACATTTCAACATGATCTGGCCTCGAATCATACTTCTAAAGCACTCAAGACATTCCTGAAAGAAAACAGTATTAATGTGCTTCAGTGGCCTAGTAATCCACCAAACTTAAATCCCATCAAGAATTTGTACAGTGCTTTGAAAATGCTTCTTGGTAATGAGGACTGTTCAAATGGCTCTGAGCACAATGGGACTTAACTTCTGAGGTCATCAGTCCCCTAGGACTTAGAACTACTTAAACCTAACTAACCTAGGGACATCACACACATCCATGCCTGAGGCAGGATTCGAACCTGCGACCGCAGCAGTCGCGCGGTTCCAGACTGTAGCGCCTAGAACCGCTCGGCCAATCCGGCCGGCGAGGACTGTTCAACAAATGCATGTATGATGATAAATGTGGTAAAAGTCACGTTTCATGACGATGAATTACGAAAATTTTGCTTTAAGCTGGTCGAATCCACGCTACAACGTGTTCAGAAGCTCGTTAAAGTAAAAAGAAGACATATTGGTTATTAATATTCAGTAACCTACTACGTTATACATATAGTAGTAAATGTAAAGTTAAAGTGTAATTAATTTGCGCACTACTGCACATTGCGAATCACAAATGCGTTAATTTATTTGGAGTGAAATTAAAGTGAAGCACGTTAATAGAAGTCGCTCTATTCTTGAACGTGACTGCCATGATCAAATTATACATCGAAAATCATTAATTTCATATCAGTGTTATTACTCAGGTGCCTGTGTTTATTCATTTTGATTTTGAGACATACAGATATAGATAAAAAAATATTGTTGAACAGTATGTGTGCGAGGATAATATATTATGTACTATTTTCGATTAAAATAACGTATTCTCGATCAGTATTTGAAAACACGTTTAGCAGAAGTACCTCCCTCGCCTTCATCATCACACGATAAATTATAGAACAAAGTCCACTTCATGTGCCAGTAATTTCTTAATTTATTGCGAGACCGGTTTCGAAGGCTAAGCTTCATCTTCAGGTGCCACGAAATAATTACGAAATTATAAATGGGTGATGGTCAGGGCAGTCAATCACGGGGGGATCACGCCCACGCCAAACAAACGCGTGGAAGCGTAGAACCGGCAACCACAGCGTCCGCCTGTACAGCACGACACGGAAGTGGTTAAGCGCGGACACTCCAGAAGCCAGCCGACCGCAGCGGTGGGGGGAAGCGATGTAAATCTTCTACTTCGGTTCCCCATCTTACTGTCTCCCATGTCTGTCGCGTCCGCAGCCGCTGTCAGCTGATCCCTTGATTTCTCAGAATGTGGCTAGTCAACCGATCCCTTCTTTTAGTCAAGATATGCAACAAATTTCTTTTCTCCCCAATTCTATTCAGTACCTCCTCAGTGGTTACATGATCTATTCATCTAATTTTCTGCTTTTTTTCTTGTATCACCCCGTATCAGAAGCTTCTATTCTCTTCTCTTCTGAACCATTTGTCATCCACGTTTCACTTCCACACAAGGCTACACTTCAGACAAATACCTCCAGAAAAAACTTCCCAACAGTTGAATCTATAATCGATTTTCTCAAATTTCTCATCTACAGGAGCGCTTTCCTTGCCATTGCCAGCCTACATTTTATATCCTCTCTACTTCGGCCATCATCAGTCCTTCTCCTGCGCAAATAAAAAAAAAACCTCATCTACTACTTTAAGTGTGTCGTTTCCTAATCGTATTACCTGACCATCACTTGATTTAATTCGAATGGTTCAAATGGCTCTGAGCGCTATGGGACTTAACATCTGAGGTCATCAGTCCCCTAGAACTTAGAACTACTTAAACCTCACTAACCTAAGGACATCACCACACATCCATGCCCGAGGCAGGATTGGAACCTGCGACCGAACCGGTCGCGCGGTTCCAGACTGAAGCGCCTAGAACCGCTCGGCTACAACGGCCGGCCGCTTTAATTCGACTAAATTTTATTGTCCTTGTTTTGCTTTTAATAATGTTCATCTTATAACCTCGTCTCTAAACATTGTCAATTCCATTCAACTGCTCTTCCAAGTGCTTTGGTGTCTCTGATAGAATTACAGTGTCATCGGAAAACCTCTATTTTTTTTTAATTTCTTCACTCTGAATTCTGATTCTTTCTCCAGAGTTTCCATGGTTACTGCTTGCTCAGTGTATAAGTTGAATAACGTTGGGAATAGGTTACAACCCTGTCTCACTCCCTTCGCAAGTACTGCTTCTGGAAGATACAGGCGGAGTAAAAGCAGGCATTCGTAGTGTGCACCCAGTGACAGCTGAAGACGTGTGCGTAAACGCTAAGACTATTAGCTCGGGTAAAGCCAAGAAAATGTAACGTAACTGTAGTTCAGACAAATGCTCCTGAATGAGGCGCATACCGCATCTCGTGGTCGTGCGGTAGCGTTCTCGCTTCCCACGCCCGGGTTCCCGGGTTCCATTCCCGGCGGGGTCAGGAATTTTCTCTGCCTCGTGATGGCTGGGTGTTGTGTGCTGTCCTTAGGTTAGTTAGGTTTAAGTAGTTCTAAGTTCTAGGGGACTGATGACCATAGATGTAAAGTCCCATAGTGCTCAGAGCCATTTGACCCATTTTTTGAGGCGCATAGTATTACAGTTCTCTCGACTGACATGGACAATGCCACAATAGTTATAAATGTCGCTGGCTGTAACATGAATAGGCGCTTCGCAATTAATACTGTGGGCTTCTAGAGGCTGGAGAGCGAAGATAGAAGATAAAGTTTTGACAAGGAATCCATATCCGGAAATGTTTTATTTGGATATAAAATAAATTTGAAAATGGGATCACTTCAGATCCCTCGCTTCAAGTTAGGCGTACAAACTGAGAAGACTGCGCCATAGACAGTCCTTGTAGTAATTATGAAAGCACATAGTTATCGTCTGAGAATAATTACGACTGCGAGAAATGGCACGTTAGCATCTAGGAGGGTTCACTGTTGTCTTCCACGGACGCTCGTTTTGAAGAGGTAATACTTTGTCACGTAAAAGACAACCCGAGGACGAGTACTTGAAATACTGCCTATATTCGTCGGCTTTTGCAGAGCGCACAGGAAAAAGTTTTTTGTCTCCGACGAGTGCATACCGTGAAGCGGGAGATTTGAAAGTGATCCGTTCTTCTAAATTATTTCACATGCAGATGGCACATTTCCGGACTCGGATTTTTTGTCAACACTTAATCTACTAGGTCTCCTCTATAATGCCTTGATGCCTGTAACAGAAATTTTGAAATGTTAAACAGCGTGTAGACCCCACGAACAATTCCTCAGAATTTTTCCGCTGTTGATAAAAGGATTTCCTCGGTCGAAATAAGAGCTCTGAAAAGTCTCCATTTCAGTTGCGATACCAATTAGTCTATACAGGTTGATGAAAATTCTCACATAAAACTTGCTTTTAGGGTGTCATTGCTTCGACCGCCCATTTCATTAACAAATTTATGAGAACACTTTTACGACCACATGCTGGCCTGTCAGACTCATAGAGCTAGAATTCCACACAGTTTATCAGTAGATTAAATGGCATAGTGGTCCAGCCGGATACTACCGACGCTATAGAGGTTCATGAAAATTCTCACATAAAACGTGACTTTACGGTACCATTTGTTCGACCACCCATTTCATTAACAAATTCATGAGAACACTTTTACGGCCACATGTGAGCCGATCGACATTTACAGCAAGAATTCCTCAGACTTTATCAGTAGATTAAATGGCCCAGTCTGGGGCGTATTAGTCAGCTTCGAAGGGTCACCGTTCTTTATGATGGTTCTGCTTTATGATGTGTTGGAACAGATAAATAGATTTTTCCCGACGGTATTGCCAAGGTGTTTAAATGCTCTCAGTCGATCACGTACTTTAAAAGGACGACCAGTTTTACGAGCAGATCGAGGGAAAAGAACGAACATCTAGTTTCGGTTCGTACACAACACGTCTACGTCGTGGAGACGACAGACTAGATCATTTTCATAAAAACGTCAATGAGATTAATCTGAAAATTCAGTTGACCGAGGATGAGGAGGTAGAGTCGAGGTTACATCTTAGTAGATGCGTTAGCCTGCAAGAAACAAAATTGTAACTTCGGCCATACGGTTCGCTGAAAAATGAACTGGCACCTACACTGGGATCAAACCACCATTCACAACAAAAGCGCAGAGTTTTGAAAATGTTAGCAGATAGTGCGTGGAAGATATGTGCACAGCTGCTACCGACGTAAACACGAAAATCTTATCAATCGTTACTGAAGAACGTATTTTCGCCCGCTGACATAAAAAGGACGTTGAGACTGTAACGAAGTCAGTGTCCTACCGTGTATTAAAAATGGTTTTTAAATATATTAATGACTTTTTTAGACATCGCCCACACAGTAAGCCTCACTATGATTTCTGAACACCTAAATGCGTAACAGCCTGAAACCGTTAACAGGAAAGATTCGGCGCAAGTACCGTTATAACGAAAGCTATAAAGTTATCCTCATTTAACCTGAAATGTAGCGTATGGCCTGACAAAATTCAAATATATTAATTAATAAAATATGAAAGTTGATAACACGAAGCATACAAATTCAGTTAGTATATTATAGTGTGAAAAAATCATTTTTCGTGTGTTCTTATTTGTTATTCCGCTATAAAATGCTACGGTACATTACACAGTTTTAGGTCTTCTGAAAGTAAGAGTTTGAATGTTCCTTGGTAATACATTGCCAAAGTAATTCAGATGGTGCATTACTATCATGGCTTCTTGATATCTCCTGTTGCAGCCATAAAAAAGTATGGTTAACTTCTTTCTGACTGCGGCATCCACATGAAGAAGATGAGATAATGCCGAGGCGATGGAGAGGTTGTCGGAATCTTCCGTCATTAAATCAACAGTGTGGCAGTGCCCCTCCCTAAGAAGTTGCTACCGTAGTTGCAAATCTGTTATCGAGCACGTGATTTAAGCTGCAGGTTTCCGTTCCATAGGGCCCTGATTCCAGTGCTTACTGTATGGAGGGGAACGTCAAGTGTAACTTTATTGTACTTTACTAAATCAGTGTACAGAGAGTTTTTGCATTTACACCCAGAACGTAATGGCAATATAATTTAGGCTAGATAACTCTTGAACTGCTTCTATTAAGATACACTTCTGGCCATTAAAATTGCCACACCAAGAAGAAATGCAGATGATAAACGGTTGTTCATTGGACAAATATTCTATACTAGAACTGAAATGTGATTACATTTTCACGCAATTTGTGTGCATAGATCCTGAGAAATCAGTACCCAGAACAACCAACTCTGGCCGTAATAACGGCCTTGATACGCTTTGGCATTGAGTCAAACAGAGCTTGGATGGCGAGTACAGGTACAGCTGACCATGCAGCTTCAATACGATACCACAGTTCATCAAGAGTAGTGACTGCCGTATTGTGACGAGCCAGTTGCTCGGCCACCATTGACCAGACGTTTTCAATTGGTGAGAGATCCGGAGAATGTGTGGCCAGGGCAGCAGTCGATCATTTTCTGCATCCAGAGAGGCCCGTACAGGACCTTCAACATGCGGTCGTGCATTATCCTGCTGAAATGTAGGGTTTCGCAGGGATCGAATGAAGGATAGAGCCACGGGTCGTAACACATCTGAAATGTAACGTCCACTGTTCAGAGTGCTGTCAATGCGAACAAGAGGTGACCGAGACTTGTAACCAATGGCACCCCATACCATCACGCCGGGTGATACGCCAGTATGGCGATGACGAATACACGCTTCCAATGTGCGTTGACCGCGGTGTCGCAAACACGGATGCCACCATTATGATGCTGTAAATAGAACCTGGATTCATCCGAAAAAAAGACGTTTTGCCATTCTTGCACCCCGGTTCTTCGTTGAGTACAGCATCGCAGGCTCTCCTGTCTGTGATGCAGCGCCAAGTGTAACCGCAGCCATGTTCTCCGAGCTGATAGTCCATGCTGCTGCAAACGTCGTCGAACTGTTCGTGCAGATGGTTGTCTTGCAAACGTCCCCATCTGTTGACTCAGGGATCGAGGCGTGGCTGCACGATCCGTTACAGCCATGCGGATAAGATGCCTGTCACCTCGACTGCTAGTGATACGAGGCCGTTGGGATTCAGCACGGCGTTCCGCATTTCCCTCCAGAACCCACCGATTCCATATTCTGCTAACAGTCACTGGATCTCGACCAACGCGAGCAGCAATGTCGCGATACGATAAACCGCAATCGCGATACGCTACAATCCGACCTTTATCAAAGTCGGAAACGTGATGGTACGCATTTCTCCTTCTTACACGAGGCATCACAACAACGTTTCATCAGGCAACGTAGGTCAACTGGTGTTTGTGTATTGGAAATCGGTTGGAAACATTCCTCATGTCAGCACGTTGTAGGTGTAGCCACCGGCGCCAACCTTGTGTGAATGCTAATCATTTGCATATCACAGCATCTTCTTCCTGTCGGTTAAATTTCGCGTCTGTAGCACGTCATCTTCGTGGTGTAGCAATGTTAATAGTGTATTAGGTCCCTTTATTTCTCGGTCAAAAAGGTGGCCAAGTACGTAGGACTTTACACCGATCATTACATCACATTAAGCGCGTAAATAAAAAATGTGAAGTTTCCTCAAATGCCCTTCGTCCTTTGGGCGTTTCTTGGGGTGCAGGCCCGAGAATCTGCGTCAACATACAGGATGTTTCAAAGTATCTGATCAAACGTCTAGGGGTGAGAGACAACGTCACTGGTAGCAACTTTCGTTGCAGCCAAAATGTCGGTGACTCTTCCCGGCGACGACAGGCGTCCTTTAGTATTCGCCGGATCTCGATCGACGAGATTTCACCGAACTAGTTCGACTGCTGCCCTGGCCAGCACATTCTCCAGATCTCTCACCAATTTTAATCGTCTGGTCAGTGGTGGCCGAGCAACTGGCACATCTCAATACGCCAGTCACTACTCTTGATGAACTGTGGTATCGTGTTGAAGCTGTATGGGCAGATGTACCTGTACACGCCATCCAAGCTCTGTTTGACTCAATGCTCAGGCGTATCAAGGCCGTTATTACGGCCAGAGGTAGTTGTTCTGGGTAGTGATTTCATAGGATCTATGCACCCAAATTCCGTGAAAATGTAATCAACTGTCAGTTCTAGTATAATATATTTGTCCAATGAATAACCGTTTATCATCGGCATTTCTTCTTGGTGTAACAATTTTAATGGCCAATGGTGTATTTTGTTCCTTACGTCGTTTGTATCTGGTATATACGCATAAAGCTGTTTAATGAGACTATACACCGAGGCAGTTATCATTCATTTCTCATTAAAGATGTTACCGACCGCACTGAAAATATCTTGAAGAAACGCGATATCGGCTCACTATAGAGACTCACGTATAACGTGCGAAAACTCCAAGGGTCGGTCAAAGACTCTTTCATGCCTGTGGAATAAACAGGAATTTGCAGGGTACCGTGTAGTTGTGGAGTCCTGTTCGTGGCTACTAGAAAAAGAACAGTATAAAAGCGACTAGATGAACATTAGAGTATGAATAGCAGGGGAGAAACAGGTAGATCAGCAGCTGTGGAACATGCTTCGTAGCCAGGGGACCACCAGATTAGATTTGACGAGAATCACGTAATGGCTGCCGCAAGTGTGTATTATAATACATCTTTCAGACAGAGTGTCAAGATTATTAAACACGCCAATAAGTCGAAAGAGGGAGGTTATGAAACTGATTTGTCATTTGGATGCCGATGCTGAAGAAGATGTGAACCAGTTTTCCACGTGGAGAGACAGAAAAAGCGGACGACAGCCGTCGATAATGAACAATTGTTCTCCAATTTTTAAACCGTGTTGTCAAACCTCTGCACGGAAACAGGTGGAAACGAAATTTTACTTCAATCAGTGGCGAGCCGAGGAGTGAATCGGTCCTTGAAGACGTCCACCGCTGATGGGGTCCGTTAAGTTTATTTAAAAAACAACGTGGGATTTTTTAATAAGTGTGAGCTTGCCAATAGGAAAACGCATTGTAAAACCCCAGAAGACAAACTCTGTGGCACCGACAGGACTGCGGCATTACGTGGTGTCACAGAACAGACTGAAATGGAAGAATGTGGAAGTCGAATTATCGCACACTTCTCATGATCAACTACGATGAAAAGCTCTATAAGTTTTGCATTTCATCCTTAGTTCTCAGTTACGAGTAAATGACTCACTTTCTCTGCTAGTGGAACATAATTACATTAAAATATTTTTATAGTTTCATCAAGTATATGAAATAAAACGTTTGACAATATTACGGTTTACTTTGTAATTTCATTTGCTATCTACTGAGACTGAAATAAGTACATTGAGCTGTAGTCAATTATGTGTGCGTCATAGTTACCTTAAGAGCTCCTCCATTTGGATAGACAAGGAGCGGTATGTTCCTGGAAGCCCCCTCCGCCGTACAAATGTTGAACGTACAAGATGCTGTATAGAGCAGCAGCAGACACGCAACGGCAGTGATGCAACGCCTGTGACACGACAGAAATGTTGAAAATATTGAGGAGGGGTTTACTTCGTTTATTTTACCAATGAAATTTGATATGAGTGAAAGGAAACAGGGCATTTGGCTGTAAAACGTACCTGACACCTCATCTCAGTGGCACTATTTCTAACCTACCGTTCACAGTGGAATTACTAGATGTAGAAGAACGACATCAACCCCCTTAATGTTATTTGTACTGAACTGGGATTCTAACGATATTGTTCTCTCTCCCCCCCCCCCCCTCCCTCCTGCGCTCGTTCTCTCTTTCTCTCTCTCTTTCCACTCCTGTATATACCCATATACACGCCCATGCACACAATTATACTACTATCGACAAAAGTATGACGCAGTTTATTGTATCCCTTATGCACGGCTGGTTCTCTGGAACTTTTGAAGCTGGCTTTTTTGCGGCAGGGGCATTGTCTCCCTGTCTTACGTTCACCAGGCGCTAATGGTCACGCGGCATCATGCGAGCGGGGAGTCGTTCCTCGGGTTTCGTGCAGAACAGTCGTTCGTAATCGTTCCGTGATGATGATGATGATGAAGTCCCATACTCCTTCAAAGAGCGTGGGGGAACGACGCGGGAGACCCGCACCGTCGTACAAAGCAAGGTACTAGTGGAGGTGGTTTGCCATTGCCTTCCTCCGACCGTAATGGGGATGAATGATGATGATGAAGACGACACAACAACACTCAGTCATCTCGAGGCAGGTGAAAATTCCTAACCCCACCGGGAAACGAACCCGGGACCCCGTGCTCGGGAAGCGAGAACGATACCGCGAGACCACGAGCAGCGGACAAAAATAATTTGAACAACTTGTTAAAGTGATGAACTATGAGTTTTAAAGTATTACGTCCCTTGGTAGGACAACAATGAGTAATGATTCGGTTTCTATGCTTGAGGTGTGCGTAAATTACCCATGATATCAGTGGACAAAACTGTATGGTCGTTCTTGCTCAGTAGATTCCATTGGCGGAACATATTACTTGACAGTTATTTTATTTGAGTCTGAAACAAATAAAGGAAAGAATAATAAAGTTACACTAATACCGACCAAAACCTTGCAGTGGCAGTTACTCTCGGAGTCAGAAGCAGATCTCCTTACATGAAAGATGCAGGACACAGCTGACAGTCAAGTACGTGCTCCATGAACGATGGTACTCCGGAGTCACAGTTGGTGGTATCCGCAGGAAAGTGCCGTTACTGGCGGTTACTCGTGGATCTTCCAACTCCAGAATGGAGACGGGAGAGTTGGTCGCAAGTCGAAACGAGAAATCGACGATTTTTTCCTCTCTGTAGCTGCTGCTGTTTGCAAGACTGGAATGGCCTTGTGGCTGCTAGAACGTGCCTATGTAATGGATTGGCTCCCTGGTGAGCCAGTTTAATTCTCCCTGCGTTGTCAACTACTTCTCGGCGGATATCTGGCGGAACTACGCCTGCGAAATGGTAGAATTTTACAAGAGATGTAAGCTTCAGGCAACCTGTGACAGGCCGACGTGTTTAGTTTAGCGCCTTCTTAGTTATACGTGCTGGGATGTATTTGGACCAAACTGGACGCACGTAATCTGCAGCTCTCTAACATGTTGCTAGTGCTGTGGTTCTCAGGGTTTGTGCTCGAGATCTCCACTTACTAGCGGCGATCTTGCGAAAGATATTATGTCTGGCTTTCACCTTCGGTCATGTGTTCTTGCAACAACTATGGAAGTGCTGTTCGGGACAGTTATAACATGAAAGATTAATTCGGAAAAACAGTACAAAACAGCAAACTTCAATCTGGAAGTGGAATACTTTTAATTATTAACACGAGCATGGCTGGGTCTAGGTAGGCGTGCCATCACTTAGGTTGCCGACCGCGAATGTTTGGATCAAATCGGATTATTTTCCAGAACATGCAAGGCGATTCCATAAGAGAGTACAAAAATTTAACATGACATAGAAGATGCTCCACTGAACAATTTGAGGTAGGAAATCTGGGGTCGGAGAAGCAAGTTAAGGAGATAATAGGAATAAAATTATATTACTGTGTACTTTTTTATGTAGTCACAGTTAACTGAAAATACCATCATTGACACAATGAACTTCCCTTTTGTGCTGTTTCTCACAAAATGTGCTGAAACTGATGACCATCAAACTCAATACATGCATGAAATTGGTGAACAAGTTTCTGGTGCAGCCCGACAAATATCCGTGGTGTGTTTCGAATCACATTACTGGCAACTACAATTCTGGCGACTAATTCCACCTCCGTATCTACTGGGGTCTCATACACAAGTGACTCTGGATATCCCCATAGCAAACAATCAAGAAGATTCAGATCAGGAGACCTCGCAGGTGATGGAATAGGACCTCCCTTTCCAATCCAGCGATCGGGAAATTTTTTTTCCTTATTTTGTTACCTGAAGATGTGACATTTCTGTGTCTTTATATATTTTAATTGTTATATGTCGATGTATAAATGGTTTGTTTTGTAAATATTAATTGTATTTTTACGCTGGGTCTTGCCTAGGGAAAAATATGCTATCGAACGATTACATCGATAGGTCGTGTGAAGAACCAAAGTGGTTAGGATCTTTGGTAGTGTTAACTCTGCCGCGTGGAGCGCGGGCTGAGCAGAGTCTGGCTGGAGTAGGGCGGTGGAGCAGGTAGGTTGTGTGACGCTCCCGCGAGTTGCCGCGCTTTCGGGGTTTGGCAGCATGTAATTGCGCTCGACTTGCTATGATAGTTTCTGACACTGTGTCGCGGACGGGAAGCATTAGCTGGCGCACATCAAGAGCCCGTTTTGCTTGGTGACAGTGTCGAGAAGAAGGTGCGCCAACATCCAGCTTCTGCAACAGCGAGGGCCGACAATGAGTGACTGTCGCCATCTCCTCGACCGACGGCTTCAAACCTTCAATCAACCAACAAGGAAGACTGGAAGCACGTAAAGTTTTAGCCTGTATGGCAGACCTCAGCTATTAAATTTGTTCCATTCGCCTCACAAAATTACAGGAAATTAGCATGAACCTTTGTTGCTCATCGTTCCAATTGCATTACCAAGCAGGGTCCCTTCCTTTTCCGAAATGAACCCGAGTGTCGTTGAAATTCAAACGCCAGCATTAAAGTCTTATCATTGCATTTCACTGCTTTAATTTCAAAGTTCAGTTAAGGTACTCATAGCTGGCTACAATATTTAGATTACACAAGCACAAATTAAGAGTGCGAGTTTTGTTACCATATTTTAGCTTACATGTGACTACAGCTCAGCTTGGTACGTACTAAATTTTACTATTGTTAATTGTTCAGAATCATTTAATTCAAGTTCAAAGTTAAATCTCTTATTTCTAAATTGCGCAGATTCAAGTAGCTTTTGAAATGAATGTTGAGGTAGCCCAAGACTAACCTTCCTTTTTTTTTTTAATTTCGTAGTGCTTCAGAAACAAAGTTCACTATTAATTTCAGTCACTAAATTAACTTTCAATTTTCCGGTTTTATTAATTCTTTTCCTAAATTAAGTCAGAGTGTAGCGAAATTTACTACTTCTGACAAACATTCAGTTTTCACACCACACTTGTCAACCTTCAGTTGCCACGCTTTTAGTGCTAATTATATGTGCAATAACCTTTCTTTTTCAGTTATTATAGTAGTTGTCCATAGGACTGGCGACCGTAATTTTCCCCAAATCTCAAATATCTAATTAACGGCAGTTAATTGTTAACGCAACGACCGCACATTTACTTTCTTTATTAACTGTACCCGTTTTCAAAATTAATTTCCACCAGTTTCATTTGCATTTTTCCTTTCATTTAGATGTAACCCTTTCCTCCCTCTTTACCTACAGATTAACTTCGGTGACGATTGCTTTTCCCAAATTTCCATTAGGTACTCGCGGTTTAATTTTACTGCCATTAAGGTCGATAAGTGAGGGGGAGGTTACAAACTTAGGTAAAACTGTTTGCACGAACAAGTAAAGTAAACAAAACCTGCATCATGATTTCCTAGTAGTCAGGCTCGTCTACTTTGTTTCCTTGTAGGAAATAAAGAATATAAATCCAAATTAACAGCACAAAATGGTTCAAACGGCTCTGAGCACTATGGGACCTAACATCTGAGGTAATCAGTCCCCTAGAACTTAGAACTACTTAAACCTAACTAATCCAAGGACAACACACACATCCATGCCCGAGGAAGGATTCGAACCTGCGACCGTAGAGGTCGCACGGTTCCAGACTGAAGCGCCTAGAACCGGGCTTCCACTGCAGCCGGTTAAGCAGCACAGTACGGGTACATTTGTACCATATTAGTTGCAAATAAGCTGAGAAACAGCAATGCTAGACTAAGCGGTAGACAAGTTTACTTCCGTACCTCCCTAAGCTGGCTTCTCCGAGTCCAGGTTCCCTGTCTCAAACTGTTCAGTGCAGCACTCTCTATGTCCTGTTACATTTTTGCACGCTCTTGCGGAAACACCCTTATATACTCTGTCACGACAAACTGGCCGTTACAAATGAAACAATGACTAGTTAAAAAATCTTAAAGAAAATAAGCGATACAAATTTACATATGTGCGTATTCTGCAATATCGAGATACTACGTCTGTGGTACGAGCGTGATGAGTGAAACATACAGTTGTACAATTGACTTCTCTGCGGACAACTGTCCGGCGGATGGGGCGACGTCGCGGTGCATCCGATCGTCGATTGTCGCCGGTTTCTCACTGTCTTCAGTAAAAATTTATGGACAATATGTTTATAGAAGCCTGGAGATACTAAAAGGTATCAGATAGATTATATAATGGTAAGACAGAGATTTAGGAACCAGGTTTTAAAATGTAAGACATTTCCAGGAGCAGATGTGGACTCTGTCCACAATCTATTGGTTATGATCTGTAGATTAAAACTGCAAAATGGTGGGAATTTAAGGAGATGGGACCTGGATAAACTGACTAACCCAGAGGTTGTACAGAGTTTCAGGGAGAGCATAAGGGAACAATTGACAGGAATGGGGGAAAGAAATACAGTAGAAGAAGAATGGGTAGCTTTGAGGGATGAAGTAGTGAAGGCAGCCGAGGATCAAGTAGGTAAAAAGACGAGGGCTAGTAGAAATCCTTGGGTAACAGAAGAAATATTGAATTTAATTGATGAAAGGAGAAAATATAAAAATGCAGTAAATGAAGCAGGCAAAAAGGAATACAAACGTCTCAAAAATGAGATCGACAGGAAGTGTAAAATGGCTAAGCAGGGATGGCTAGAGAACAAATGTAAGGATGTAGAGGCTTATCTCACTAGGGGTAAGATAGATACTGCCTACAAGTAAATTAAAGACACCTTTGGAGATAAGACAAACACTTGTATGAACATCAAGAGCTCAGATGGAAACCCAGTACTAAGCAAAGAAGGCAAAGCAGAAAGGTGGAAGGAGTATATAGAGGGTTTATACAAGGGCGATGTACTTGAGGACAATATTATGGAAATGGAAGAGGATGTAGATGAAGATGAAATGGGAGATACGATACTGCGTGAAGAGTTTGACAGAGCACTGAAAGACCAGAGTCGAAACAAGGCCTCCGGAGTAGACACCATTCCACTGGAACTACTGACGGCCTTGGGAGAGCCAGTCCTGACAAAACTCTACCATCTGGTAGGCAAGATGTATGAAACAGGCGAAATAACCTCAGTCTTCAACAAGAATATAATAATTCCAATCCCAAAGAAAGCATGTGTTGACAGATGTGAAAATTACCAAACTATCAGTTTAATAAGTCACAGCTGCAAAATACTAACACGAATTCTTTACAGACGAATGGAAAAACTAGTAGAAGCCGACCTCGGGGAAGATCAGTTTGGATTCCGTAGAAATACTGGAACACGTGAGGCGATACTGACCTTACGACTTATCTTAGAAGAAAGATTAAGGAAAGGCAAACCTACATTTCTAGCATTTGTAGACATAGAGAAAGCTTTTGACAATGTTGACTGGAATACTCTCTTTCAAATTCTGAAGGTGGCAGGGGTAAAATACAGGGAGCGAAAGGCTATTTACAATTTGTACAGAAACCAGATGGCAGAGTCGAGGAACACGAAAGGGAAGCAGTGGTTTGGAAGGGAGTGAGACAGGGTTGGAGCCTCTCCCCGATGTTATTCAACCTGCATCTTGAGCAATCAATGAAGGAAACAAAAGAAAAATTCGGAGTAGGTATTAAAATCCATGGAGAAGAAATAAAAACTTTGAGGTTCGCCGATGACATTGTAATTCTGTCAGAGACAGCAAAGGACTTGGAAGAGCAGTTGAACGGAATGGATAGTGTCTTGAAGGGAGGATATAAGATGAACATCAACAAAAGCAAAACGAGGATAATGGAATGTAGTCGAATTAAGTCGGGTGATGCTGAGGGTATTAGGTTAGGAAATGAGACACTTAAAGTGGTAAAGGAGTTTTGCTATTGGGGAGAGGATATAAAATGTAGACTGGCAATGGCAAGGAAAGCGTTTCTGAAGAAGGGAAATTTGTTAACATCGAGTATAGATTTAAGTGTCAGGAAGTCATTTTTGAAAGTATTTGTATGGAGTGTAGCCATGTATGGAAGTGAAACATGGACGGTAAATAGTTTGGACAAGAAGAGAATAGAAGCTTTCGAAATGTGGTGCTACAGAAGAATGCTGAAGATTAGATGGGTAGATCACATAACTAATGAGGAAGTATTGAATAGGATTGGGGAGAAGAGAAGTTTGTCGCACAAGTTGACCAGAAGAAGGGATCGGTTGGTAGGACATGTTCTGAGGCATGAAGGGATCACCAATTTAGTATTGGGGGCAGCGTGGAGGGTAAAAATCGTAGGGGGAGACCAAGAGATGAATACACTAAGCAGATTCAGAAGGATGTAGGTTGCAGTAGGTGCTGGGAGATAAAGAAGCTTGCACAGGATAGAGTAGCATGGAGAGCTGCATCAAACTAGTCTCTGGACTGAAGACCACAACAACACCATGTTTATAGGAGTATCCCTAAACAAGTTTGCCGTTAGTTTTTTTTTTAAATAAAACTAACGAAATTACCTGCGTACCAGTCTTGATTTAGTGAATTTCAGCTAAGGTTTATTAACATCTATTTACTTCCAGTTAGTCGAATTTCTCCAGAAGCGTCCAGGCTTACCCACGACGAAGCCCTCAGACCTGAACAAATCCGCGGTAACCAGGAAGTATGCAGCTCTGGGCCTAGGCATTGTTAGGAAGTGCGTTACTTGCAAAAAGTCCGTAAACTATAATGAATCTTGCTGTTATTCGTTCAAACAAACATTGTTCCACTTAGAAAACTGAAAAACTCTAATATTCATAAAGTAAAGTAATGCGTTGTCGTATTAGACAACGAGGCCAAATTTATTTTGCAACGAATCATTTTCTCACTGTTAGCCATCCCCAGACCACGTCCAGTCACCAAAATTAATATAAAAATTGGTAAAGGAAGCGGAGGAAGCGGAACTTACGAAACTTGCGTGCATACACAGACTCTGACTTACATCCCCCCCTCCCCTCCCCCACCCACACATACATGCATAAACATACATTGTGATTTTTTTTCCGAACTCGGTTTATGACTATGTACCTGGCCCCCCACGCACACATACATGCATAAACATACATTGTGATTTTTTTTCCGAACTCGGTTTATGACTATGTACCTGGCCCCCCACGCACACATACATGCATAAACATACATTGTGATTTTTTTTCCGAACTCGGTTTATGACTATGTACCTGGCCCCCCACGCACACATACATGCATAAACATACATTGTGATTTTTTTTCCGAACTCGATTTATGACTATGTACCTGGCCCCCCACGCACACATACATGCATAAACATACATTGTGATTTTTTTTCCGAACTCAGTTTATGACTATGTACCTGGCCCCCCACGCACACATACATGCATAAACATACATTGTGATTTTTTTTCCGAACTCGGTTTATGACTATGTACCTGGCCCCCCACGCACACATACATGCATAAACATACATTGTGATTTTTCTTCCGAACTCGGTTTATGACTATGCACCTGGCCCCCCACGCACACATACATGCATAAACATACATTGTGATTTTTTTTCCGAACTCGGTTTATGACTATGTACCTGGCCCCCCACGCACACATACATGCATAAACATACATTGTGATTTTTTTTCCGAACTCAGTTTATGACTATGCACCTGGCCCCCCACGCACACATACATGCATAAACATACATTGTGATTTTTTTTCCGAACTCGGTTTATGACTATGTACCTGGCCCCCCACGCACACATACATGCATAAACATACATTGTGATTTTTTTTCCGAACTCGGTTTATGACTATGTACCTGGCCCCCCACGCACTCATACATGCATAAACATACATTGTGATTTTTTTTCCGAACTCGGTTTATGACTATGTACCTGGCCCCCCACGCACACATACATGCATAAACATACATTGTGATTTTTTTCCGAACTCGGTTTATGACTATGTACCTGGCCCCCCACGCACTCATACATGCATAAACATACATTGTGATTTTTTTTCCGAACTCGGTTTATGACTATGTACCTGGCCCCCCACGCACACATACATGCATAAACATACATTGTGATTTTTTTCCGAACTCGGTTTATGACTATGTACCTGGCCCCCCACGCACTCATACATGCATAAACATACATTGTGATTTTTTTTCCGAACTCGGTTTATGACTATGTACCTGGCCCCCCACGCACACATACATGCATAAACATACATTGTGATTTTTTTTCCGAACTCGGTTTATGACTATGTACCTGGCCCCCCACGCACTCATACATGCATAAACATACATTGTGATTTTTTTTCCGAACTCGGTTTATGACTATGTACCTGGCCCCCCACGCACACATACATGCATAAACATACATTGTGATTTTTTTCCGAACTCGGTTTATGACTATGTACCTGGCCCCCCACGCACTCATACATGCATAAACATACATTGTGATTTTTTTTACGAACTCGGTTTATGACTATGTACCTGGCCCCCCACGCACACATACATGCATAAACATACATTGTGATTTTTTTTCCGAACTCGGTTTATGACTATGTACCTGGCCCCCCACGCACTCATACATGCATAAACATACATTGTGATTTTTTTTCCGAACTCGGTTTATGACTATGTACCTGGCCCCCCACGCACACATACATGCATAAACATACATTGTGATTTTTTTCCGAACTCGGTTTATGACTATGTACCTGGCCCCCCACGCACTCATACATGCATAAACATACATTGTGATTTTTTTTCCGAACTCGGTTTATGACTATGCACCTGGTGGTTATAATTAAAGTGCAGCCACTCACTAGGTCTAGTGTCGGCTGTGATTATCGTACGGCAGCGATACTTGGAAGATATGCTAACGCGTTAATGCAGAACAGATTTAGGCTAGGAAATGAAATTCCAGTTGTGAACACCGCATTCAAGTCTGGCGCTGTACACTTGTTTTTATGACGGTATGGCATCCAAGCTGCGATTTGTAAGGCATAACGTGAGTGAACAGTGTGGCCACCGAGAAGTGAGACCGTGCGCTGTTGCGAAACTGTTATACGTGAACGGCAGCAACTACAGCGTATGGCCGACTGGAATGTCCGAGGAGAGGCCAGATGTCATCAAATGGTTTAAAGAAGATGATGAAAACACGGATGAGTTTAGTGTGGCACCTGGAAGAGGATGGTGACCTATCCCGGTTGGAAGTTGATGACGATGTTGCTGTTGCTGTAACTGAATATGCAGCACGTTTCCCGGGTCCTGTTATTGCTCGTGTAGTGTCACGAGAGCTATACATCCCATGGGCAACAGTATGGAAAGTTTTTCGGTCTGTCTTCCACTGGTATCCGTACAAGACCCAGAAGGTGCAATAACTGAAACATCATGATCCGCGACAACATTATGAATTTGCTCTTCGATTTCTGCCACGAATCGGAGTTGATGACACGTAGCCGGCCAGTATTCTGTGTAATGATGAGGCACATTTTACACTACAGGTTGCCGCCAGTCGAAATCCTGGGAGAACCTATCCCATGGAGTGGGACGGCGAAATGCCTAGGGGTTACCCTAGACCGAGGGCTCACATGGAAGCATCACATCCGAGATGTGAAAGGGAGAGCAATAGGACGCCTTCGCGCCCTGTATCCACTGCTAAACCCGCAGTCGTCATTGCCACTGCAACACGGCATCACGCTTTACCTAACGTTGTTTCACCCACTGTTAGAGTATGCGGCCGTGGTCTGGGGGAAAGCCGCAGATGCTCACATTGCGACTCTGTAGCGGATACAGGACCGCGCCCTGAAGACTGCTATGCATCTTCCGATGCACTTCTCGACGCGCCAACTCCACGAGGACACCGGGATCCTGCCTCTCCGAGACAGGATTCGCGCCTTCGCCAGGAAGTTCTGCGAGAAGACGGGACGCTCCCGCAACCGGCTCATCCGTGGATTGGGCCAACAACCTCATCACAGGCCAACCACGCGTTGGCCTGACCTGCTGAAGGATTAAGTTTTACTAACCCCTCACCAGAGTGTGTCTTTCTCTTTTCCAGGCTACACCAGCTAGGACCTGTGGTGTCACCGCCAGACACCACACTTGCTAGGTGGTAGCCTTTAAATCGGCCGCGGTCCGCTGGTATACGTCGGACCCGCGTGTCGCCACTATCAGTGATTGCAGACAGAGCGCCGCCACACGGCAGGTCTAGAGAGACTTCCTAGCACTCGACCCAGTTGTACAGCCGACTTTGCTAGCGATGGTTCACTGACAAATTACGCTCTCATTTGCCGAGACGATAGTTAGCATAGCCTTCAGCTACGTCATTTGCTACGACCTAGCAAGGCGCCATTATCATTTGCTATTTATCTTGTGACGCATGTACCGTCAGACCGATGTTCACCAATTATGGATTAAAGTTGAGTATTCCAGCAGCTCCGTATTATTTTTGCTAGTATAATTAGTTTACCTGTTCCAGACCTCACGCCAGCCTGCGTGAGTTTAAACGCGTGCCTTTCGGCTTCCTCATGGTGGCTTGGTTGTCTTGCCAAGTCACAGCAGGACCAATCAACAATATCAATAATATATCTTTTACAGGAACCGCAGGAATGACAAATTTTGTCTAAACTGCACCACCTCGAGCCAAGGACGGGCTCGTCTTTTCAGCGTCAGCGTCTGCGTCTACAGGTTGCAGTGAATACACAGAAATGTCGAATTTGGGCCACAAAATTCGGGTTGTTCACGGTCTTATTCCCTACTTCTTAGAAAAGAATACACCAGAGGGCCTGTCAGGTGTACCATGACGTTTGCACTGGACGTTATCGAAACCTCCTTGTGTGGCATGTAAGTGCTCTAGCGCAACTGTGTGGACAGTGCTTTTGCATGCAAGATGAGGCAACACCTCATGTCCCTCGCCCAATTCAAGATCTGCTTAATGCAACCTTCCACGAACGTGTTATCTCTACAGATTTTCTAGGTGCATGGCCGTTAAGATGAAGTCATCTGAATCCATGTGATCTTTGGCTCTGGGGTACCTAAAAGAAAGCGTTTACCAGGGACACATTCGGTCTCTACGTGATGTAAACGCCACTATACAGGAACGAGTTCCTCAGATATCGCGAGAAGTACTGTGAAGAACTGTCGATCACGTCGCTGCACGGAAGCAGCATCTCGTTGACATTTCCGGTGCTCATACTGAACAAACAAGACCGCACTGCAGTTCCTTCTCTAAATCCTCGCACCAACGAAAAAATGGCTGACATTGAAATAAGTGTCCAAGGAATAGAAAAGCAACTGGAATCACTCAACAGAGGAAAGTCCACTGGACCTGACGGGATACCAATTCAATTCTACACAGAGTACGCGAAAGAAATTGCCCCCCTTCTAACAGCCGTGTACCGCAAGTCTCTAGAGGAACAGAAGGTTCCAAATGATTGGAAAAGAGCACAGGTAGTCCCAGTCTTCAAGATGGGTCGTCGAGCAGATGCGCAAAACTATAGACCTATATCTCTGACGTCGATCTGTTGTAGAATTTTAGAACATGTTTTTTGCTCGAGTATCATGTCGTTTTTGGAAACTCAGAATCTACTATGTAGGAATCAACATGGATTCCGGAAACAGCGATCGTGTGAAACCCAACTCGCTTTATTTGTTCATGAGACCCAGAAAATATTAGATACAGGCTCCCAGGTAGATGCTATTTTTCTTGACTTCCGGAAGGCGTTCGATACAGTTCCGCACTGTCGCCTGATAAACAAAGTAAGAGCCTACGGAATATCAGACCAGCTGTGTGGCTGGATTGAAGAGTTTTTAGCAAACAGAACACAGCATGTTGTTCTCAACGGAGAGACGTCTACAGACGTTAAAGTAACCTCTGGCGTGCCACAGGGGAGTGTTATGGGACCATTGCTTTTCACAATATATATAAATGACCTAGTAGATAGTGTCGGAAGTTCCATGCGGCTTTTCGCGGATGATGCTGTGGTATACAGAGAAGTTGCAGCATTAGAAAATTGTAGCGAAATGCAGGAAGATCTGCAGCGGATAGGCACTTGGTGCAGGGAGTGGCAACTGACCCTTAATATAGACAAATGTAATGTATTGCGAATACATAGAAAGAAGGATCCTTTATTGTATGATTATATGATAGCGGAACAAACACTGGTAGCAGTTACTTCTGTAAAATATCTGGGAGTATGCGTGCGGAACGATATGAAGTGGAATGATCATATAAAATTAATTGTTGGTAAGGCGGGTACCAGGTTGAGATTCATTGGGAGAGTCCTTAGAAAATGTAGTCCATCAACAAAGGAGGTGGCTTACAAAACACTCGTTCGACCTATACTTGAGTATTGCTCATCAGTGTGGGATCCGTACCAGATCGGGTTGACGGAGGAGAGAAGATCCAAAGAAGAGCGGCGCGTTTCGTCACAGGGTTATTTGGTAACCGTGATAGCGTTACGGAGATGTTTAACAAACTCAAGTGGCAGACTCTGCAAGAGAGGCGCTCTGCATCGCGGTGTAGCTTGCTCGCCAGGTTTCGAGAGGGTGCGTTTCTGGATGAGGTATCGAATATATTGCTTCCCCCTACTTATACCTCCCGAGGAGATCACGAATGTAAAATTAGAGAGATTAGAGCGCGCACAGAGGCTTTCAGACAGTCGTTCTTCCCGCGAACCATACGCGACTGGAACAGGAAAGGGAGATAATGACAGTGGCACGTAAAGTGCCCTCCGCCACACACCGTTGGGTGGCTTGCGGAGTATAAATGTAGATGTAGATGAAACTGTGTGAGCGTTGCCTTTCTAACTTGTTTGCCCTTTCCTGACCACGTCCCTGCCCCAATCCAACACATATGGCAACATTTTTATACGCCTTCTTTGCATTCACAGCGCCATATTTGCACCTGGTGGCGAAAATACAACTATTTTTTCCCGGCGTAAATCGGCTCCACATTAACGCATTAGAATATTTACCACGTTTCGCTGCCACACGATAATTACAGCCTACACCTCTGTGAGTAGCTGCAGTTTAGTTATAACCATTCGGTATCATCGATTGTCAGTGTAAAACGGTTTGTCTGTGATCTTGAAGAAGAACAGGCAAGAGTAAATGAAAACGAAAAGGAGAAAAATAACTGGAAGTGACCTAAGCTGTTGGTGACGGCAGGGACTGACCTGGAGTTGTCCATTGCAGGCGCCGGTCTGAACCGCAGTCAGCTTTCTGCGCGGGCTGACTGCAACGCCAGACGTCGGCCGGTTAGGCCCAGGGCGTTGCCCTGGCAGTATGAGCGAGTATGCGCCGTCACGTACAGCTTTTGAAGGCACCACCAGCGACGTGGGCTGGCGTGCTGCATACGCAACAGAATCCACTTCTCCACCGCAGCGGCCTCTTTCTCAGTCACTAGCGACAGGCCACTGACGCGCTATCTGTGAAGGCGAAGGCACTGTAAGAGTGTTTCGTCCATTTCGAAGGTGGCAACCAAGTATGGCAGTCGTAAGGATTTTACTATCAACTTGAAAAAATATCAGTCTACGACATTAAAACTGCTACTCATGTTAGTCCTCTTGTCGTGGAAACGTTCCACCTCGAAATCACTTCGTCGTCATTCTGTATGTCATGACCAGATAAAACTACAATCGTTCGGCTGTAGTTGCAGATTCTTTGATTGCTCTGGAAGGCGGATCACTAGAACTACTACAAGAGACATATTAGTTCACTTTATTACTTGAATGAATAAAAAGATTTACTTTACTTTATACAATGCATTGCCATAGGTGTGCATTGACTATCAAAGCATCTACATCTACATATATACTCCGTTAGCCACCAACCGGTGTGTGGCAGAGGGCGCTGTTCGCGCCAAAGTCATATTTCCCCTCCTCTGTTCCACTCGCGGATGGCGCGAGGGAAAAACGACTGTCTGAATGCCTCAGTACGAGCTCTTATTTCCCTTATCTTTGAATGATGGTCATTCGCAATTTGAAAGCTGGTGGTAATAATATATGCTCTACATCCTCGGCAAAGATCGGATTCTGGAATTTAATGAGCAGCCCCTTCCGTTTAGCGCGGCGTCTATCTGCAAGTGTGTCCCACTTCAAACATTCTATGTGATTTGTAACGCTCTCGCGATCACGAATCTTGCAGCTTCTCTTTGGACCTTCTCAATCTCTTGAATCAGACCCAACTGGTAAGGGTCCCATACTGACGAACAATATTCTAAGACTGGGCAAACTAAAGTACTGTAAGCAATTTCCATGGTTGAAGGACCGGATTGCTTCAGGATTCTACCAATAGACCGCAATCTAGAGTTCGCCTTGCCCGTTACTTGTGTTATCTGATCCAAACTTTTTATCCAACCGCATATGTCATCGGATAGACAGTAAGCGCGCACTTTTTGGGGCAAGCGACAACGCGCAACTATATCGAACGCCTTTCGAAAGTCGAGAAATATGGCATCAACCTGGGAGCCGGTATCTAGAGCCTGTTGTATATCATGCACAAAGAGGGCCAGCTGTGTCTCACTTGACCGCTGTTTCCTAAAACCATGCTGTTTTCTGCAGATGAGCTTCTCAGATTCTAGAAGGATCATTAAGTCTGAACACAAAATGTGTTCCATGATTCTACAACAAATCGATGTCAGTGAAATTGGCCGGTAATTACGTGCATCCGATTTTCTAACCTTTTTATAGAGTGCTATGTCCTGGGCCTTCTTCCAGTGCCGTGGAACTTTCCGCTGTTCCAATGATCTCTGACAGATGATGGATAAGAAAGGTGCTATATTTCTATATAGTCGAAATACCGTCCGGGCGAGATGCCTATCTGGCGTCTAAGGATCTTTACTGTTTTACAATCCCAGATACACTAAACACTATGTCAGCCATCCTTGCGTTTGTTTGATAATTGAAAGGAGGAATGGTGCTGCAGTCCTCTACCGTAAACGAGTTTTTGAAAGCTAGGTTTAAAATTTCGACCTTGTCTTTATCATCATCAGTTACATTACCCGTACTGTCAGCAAGAGAAGGTATTGAATTATTTGTAGCATTCATAGATTTTACGTACGACCAAATTTTTTTGGGGTTATTTTTAGAATCTGCAGATAAAATATTGCTTTCAAATTCGTTAAAACAATCTCTCATTGCCCTTCTGACAGCTGCTTTCATTTCGTATAATTTCTGTTTCTCAGCGGGGCAGTGACTACGTTTAAAACGAGTGTGTAAAATTCTCTGCTTTCTCAGCAACTTCCTAATGTGTTTGTTGAACCAAGGTGGATCCTTACCCACACCTATATTTTTGCTAGGCACATACTTATCTAGCACCTGGTGGACAATACTTTAAATTCGGACCAAAGATGCTCACTATCTCTGCTTCCCACGGTGAATTCTTGGAGCTGACTATGAAGATATTCATTAATGACTATTTGCTTTCCCAAACAAGAAACCTCTACGCTGTTTCTTTGGTTTTTTTGCAACGTCCACTGACATAGGAGCTTCAACGACTTTATGGTCGCTAATACCTTCTTGTAGATTAACTTCCTCAAAAAGATCAGGTCTGTTTGTCGCCAAGGTATCTGATATGTTCCCATCTCGAGTTGGTTTTCTAACCAGTTGCTCAAGGTTGTATGATGAGAGCGTTCCTAGAATAACTTTACACGTGTCTTTGCATCTGCTTCCTCTAATAAACGTGTAATTTTCCAGTCAATAGGCGCCAGATTAAACTCTCCGCCTACAACTAATGGATAATTTGCATATTTGTTTCCTACGTACTCAAGACTTTCCCTGAAACGTTCTGCGACGTTTGTTGCGGATGGCTCAAATGGTTCAAATGGCTCTGAGCACTATGGGACTCAACATCGTAGGTCATAAGTCCCCTAGAACTACTTAAACCTAACTAACCTAAGGACATCACACACACCCATGCCCGAGGCAGGATTCGAACCTGCGACCGTAGCTGTCCCGCGGTTCCGGACTGCAGCGCCAGAACCGCTAGACCACCGCGGCCGGCCTGTTGCGGATGCTGGTTGTCTATAAAAACATCCTAATACAATGGTCACTCCTTGTCTGATTGACAGCTTTATCCAGACTATTTCTCAGTCCGTCCCAGTATCGATCTCAACTGCGTTTAAACAGCTTTTAACTGCAACGAACACACCACCTCCCATGGCATCATTCCTATCCTTCCTAAACATTGTCCAATCCGAGCTCAAAAGTTCACTGCTATTTATGTCTGGTTTCAATCAGATTTCGATAGCTGATATGATATTGGCATTACTAGTGTTTATTTCGGAGACTAACTCGGTTATCTTGCTACAGACACTTCGACAATTTACTAACATGAGAGATAGTGTATGTAAATCCTTTGGAATGACCTGCTTAGGCGAAATAACACTTTTTACAGTTGCCACACGCACATCAGTGTCATGAACTGGTAATTTTTCAGGCCAACGGTATGTTTCCCGTGGGGAGGAACCTAATCTAAAAAAAAAAAAAAAAAAAAAAAAAAAAACATGTGCACGCCACAAGTAGTGTGCTACCCATGTTGCTGCTTCCTGTGTGTAGTGCAACCCTGATCTATCTAGGGGCGTCCTACAACCTTCCACCCAATAGCGTAGGTCGAGGAATCTACAACCATTTTCGTCACAGAGTCGACGTAGCTGGTTTAGATTCTCCACTCGACTCCAAACCGGAGGACCCTGGGTAAGATGCTGCAAATCGTCAGCTTGGCTTCCACTCCTCGAGAGATGGAGGCCGCCTTCGCCAATTTAGCCAGCAGTCGAAAGGACCCAATGATTTCCTCGGAACCCCGACGACAGGCATCGTTGGTGCCGACATGTGCAACAAAATCTGCAGCTGGCTGCACCCCACACGCTCGGTAGCCGCCAGAAGAGCCTCTTCCACATCCTGGACAAGGCCCCCCAGCAAGCACACAGAGTGAACGTCGGACTTCTTCCCCGCCCTAGCCGCTATTTTCCTGAGGGACTCAATGACCCGCCCGACATTGGAGCTCCCAATGACTAACAAATCCCTATCCCCACGTGCCTGCCCGGACCTTGCTGAAGGAGCGGCCATGCAGCCTTTGCCTTGAGGCTCGAGACCTCTACACAGTCCGCCGCCCAAACTGAGGTGGGAGTGGGCCGGCCGGCTCAGTCGCACCTGAGGTGGGCTCAGTGACAGAGAACTGTGACATCCCCCCGTGCACATCTAGTACAGCAGAGGCTACCCCAGGCACTCCATCTCCACCGCACCTCAAGGTGGCACTATGGAGCCTGTTGACTGTGGCCAATAAAGCTTCCAGTTGCGTTTGGACTGCGGCCAACTCTTCCTGCATCCGTACACAACAGACACAGTCCCTCTCCATCTAGTTAATATGTGGTTAACTATAAGAAACTTAAGGAAACCTACCACCACACAAGGTTAACAACTACACTCTAGTTGGGAGAAACAGACACTCAACAATGAAAAGCAACAAAAATATATGGTAGAAGCTAGATCTGGTGCTTATTTTCCTGCTAGGGGCTATCAAGTGAATACTAAAGAAAGAAAGAAAAAATAACGTACGGTAAACTGCTAGGGCCTATCTAGTGAATATTATTAAAGAATTAAATAGTAACCTACGGTAAGCTACACTTACTCATTATCCCTCGTATTTATAACGTAAACAAACGTTTACGTACATGCGAAAATGACCTAATAAAACTATAAAAACTGCTACCTTCAATGTATCGAGTCTAAATAACAATAATAAATGGTTCAAATGGCTCTGAGCACTATGGGACTTAACATCTGAGGTCATCAGTCCCCTAGAACTTAGAACTACTTAAACCTAACCAACCTAAGGACATCACACACATCCATGCCCGAGGCAGGATTCGAACCTGCGACCGTAGCAGTCGCGCGGTTCCGGACTGCGCGCCTAGAAACGCTAGACCACCGCGGCCGGCAATAACAATAATAAACGTAAATACTGATTATTGTACACTGATAGATGCAGGTACAAAACAAAACCTTTAGCTAACAGTAAGAGTTGAGAATGTAAAGCACAAATACTAACTCTACTCTATAGGAACAGATGGGCTTACAGTACACTATCACTGAAGCCCACAACAAGCTAAGGAATTTAAGCAGACGGCGAGGTGAGTTTTAGCTTTCTGCTAACTAAACCGTATATAAGATGGTCTCAGAAGTTGTATTATAAAACTGATTTACTCAGATATTGTAGTGTAACACTAATTTACCACGTATTTTACGTTTGCTTAACTGTTAACGCTCGCAGATTGCGCTAGTCAAGTGTATACAAATCAGGTTAGAATTCACCGTCAGTATCACTGTTCCTAATAAAATGTATAAAAACTGCTACCTGCAACGAATCGAGTCTAAATGACACTAATAAACGTGAATACTGAGTATTGTGCACTGACTTAATTGATAATCACGCGTATTTAACGTCAGTTGAGAATGTAAGCAAACGTTTGCCTACACGCGAAACTGTCCGAAACAGAAACTACGCTTTTCCTATTCAGACACAAATAAAAACTGAAACCTTCAATTTATCAAGTCTATCTGACACTAATGTACGTGAGTACTATAGAATATACAGCAAAACAATTAATTAATAGCTAAATTACTTATCTTATAACACAGAAAGGGAAAGCGCTCGTAGCCAGCGTCAGGGCTGCCAACGTCACATCGTGTGGCGCAGTACTTTTCTAACTCTTCTCTTGAAGTAATGTTCAGTATTTACAGAACTACATTTCCCTCTAAGACTTGAATATTTCTTTAGTACTTCTTGTCGATCTTGACTGCTTCAGCTGAGGTCACGAACTGGGGCAGAGCAATTTCACACTCGGCTCTATATTGACCTCCGTGTGAGTGCCCTGCTGTGATGGGAGAGAGGCAGTGTCGTCGTTTCGGATTGCAGTGAGTCATCGCTAATGTCTGTGGTGTTGATGCGCATTGCTAGCAGTGGCGTGGGACCGCGATCTTTTGGCGTTACAATACCGGAAATGCCTGCCAAGCAATGGATTTTCCATGTGAGGAAAGAGGATGTAGTGATTTGGCGACACTTCAGGAGAATACAGGTGGGTGGCGGGGTGGGAGGAGAGAGGGCAGAGGGAGAACAAAATCTGATGGCCCATAGAAGCAGCAAGTGTGACTGGCTCCTGTGCAGGAATTAGCTGTGGCATTGTTGCGGAGCATCAAGACTCCTTCGGGCACTTTCCCTCGATGATTCGTCTTCACTGTCTCCTGTAAGCTTGTCAAGAGATTTTGGCAATATACTCGGTAATAGAGTCACAAATAAAAATTCAGCATAGGCTCAGCAGATGCTGGTTGAGAATTCCCCTTTTTCGGCGGTGGTGAATCCACCTGTTTCCACTGCTTGCTTTGCTCCTTTTTTGACAAGTGCTTATAAACTGTCGTAAGAGACTACCTTTTCCACACTCATCAAGTGGTGTATGACGCTGAAAATTGACCATGGACTGATTTTCTTAAAATCTTCCCATACAAAAAGGTCAATATCCTCTGAAATAAACCTACAGGATAATCGCAGTCTGTTCATATCGACAGCTACACAGAAGTTGCATTAACTTGCAGGCACATCCACGCTTGATGTCAGACGTGAAGTGGCTGCTGATTTGGGGAGGCAAAAGGTTTATAACGTCACCGCCCGTCCCCTTCATGAACGACAGCTCGAGTTAAGTTCAGAAACAGTTTCTTGGAAGCTTCTGCTCCACGTTAGTCAAATCCAAGAAAAGCCGATGCTGAACATGCGACGTAACGCGCTCTTTCGCACATCGACGTCGGTTCTGCAACATAAAATGTCCACCTACCTCTATACTGCTGCAGATCTGCACACGTAGCTCCTGACTGCAACTACTTAAGAGATCTCAGAAAAGCAGTGCTGAAGAAACCGAGATTTCATAACTACACGTCGGAGGCCGCTATAAGTACAAAAAGCTGAAAATAGTCTTGTGAAATCTAAAGAATATATCGGAAATGGGTTTCTGTTCAAATTTCTACGTTCAAAGTTCCATTTAAACTTGCATCAGGATTTTTTATCGCTATTAAGCAAGATCATAAGCCCACATGTGCTCAAATCTTTAAAGTTTCTGTTCACAGTGCTCGTCACACCCAAACAGCCAGAACTTTTCCTATCCAATTCCGAAACCATTTACTAGAGTAACACAGTCAATAAACTGCTATTTACTTTTGCACACGGCATTCAGTGGTTGTCTTTAAATAGTGTTTTTGCTCGCCTTAAATACTCAGCAAAAAAAAAAAATTACTTAGTACGGCAACGCTTTTAGTTCAAAGTTTACACACGCGATTTTCTCCAGAACAAAATATCTCTCGACTCTTAAAATTTCACAAATAGTTAATGGTAAACACCAGCTACCTTTATTACTGTACCGAAACGCGGAAGTCACAATATCACTTCATTTTACACATAACGCGGACACTTTCAGCATGACCGTCTCCTTCGAAAGCTAGTCCACCAACTCCTTCTTCTCTCTCTATGCCTCTACAAGCACCTCTATCACCTGCGATAGGTGGCAAGCCGTCTCACTTATTATTGGCTGTACTGAATTACGGCCAATCAGAACTGACTTTCAGGGCGCAGCTCGCGCCAAAATCTAGCAAGAACCAACCACTACTCTCAGCTCACTGACGTCATTAAAATAAGCAACTCAAAACTCTCTTATTAAACAAATAAAGTGAAACAAACTTTAAGCTGTACTTTACGACTGGAATTTAACTATATAGTCGCGAATGTTCTGGCTGTCTCTTACATATTCAAACATGCTTGGAAATCCGTCATCCACTAGTAGGGGAACCACTGGTGGATTTGTTCCGACGATACAAAGCTGGAACACTTGCAAGTTCCTATAGAGAATTGCAAACTGAAAATTTAATATTGGCGAATGCCCCACATATAGTCACACAAGTACTCTCTTTCACACTCACCCTTACGAAAGGTTTTCTAAAATGAGAACTTTCCAAATTTGAATCTAAACACTGAAGGCGTTATCATATCTTTACAAATACTCGCAGTTGGTGAACTATTAACACACACACACACACACACACACACACACACATCTCTCTCTCTCTCTCTCTCTCTCTCTCTCTCTCTCTCTATATATATATATATATATATATATATATATATATATATATATATATATATATATATATATAGAGTCTTTTTAGTGTCGAATAATTACGTATTTTGCTGACTTTTTTTTTTTTTAACCTCCAAATTGTGAGAGTTATGACTTCAGATTTTGACAGATTGTTCCTTTACACAACAGAAGATTATGTACCTAATATGAAGTTCCTCAGATTATTTCTAGATCAGTTATTAATTTTTATAGTTCCAGAGAATGTAGCTACTCAGTAAGTGCCTCACCGCTACTTTCACATGCTGCAGTCACGTCATATGGTCATGACGCACGTGCGCAGGACACAGCTCGCCCGTTGCAGATCGTATAAGACTGACTGCTTACACTGGAGCCCACATACATTCATACAAGAAAGCTCTAATAGACAAATTGGTGATGGCGCCCTAGCTGCGACGCCTCAAACAGTCGAGAGAGAGGTATGCCGATAGTCCGGAAGGTATGAAAACTGATGAACAATAGCCATCTGATCACGAACAAGGACAGTGTACGTGGGAGTCGTCAAACAGGCTGCGCAAAGGCGTTGCCATGTCCAGGACAATCACAAGAAATGCTACATTGTCAATGATGAATACTCATCTTGCGAATGTGAGGAGGAACAACTATCTAGTTATCCCATGAAGCGCCGCCATTGTGCTGGTTCATGCATAAGGATCGAACAGCACAGGCTGAAGCTAGTGGCACCAGTAGACAAATAGCGGACACAACTTGTGTAAAAAAATATGATGCAAATATTTCATTATGTCCATTTACTTTCCACGTAGTACTGTGTATCTTTCGATTTTAAATTTCTTTGTAAATTTTTCCTGGGAGCATTACGTGTTCCCACCTCTCGCTATATGAGTGTACGTCCAGTATTATAAAAAAATGGCTCTGAGCACTATGGGACTCAACTGCTGTGGTCATAAGTCCCCTAGATCTTAGAACTACTTAAACCTAACTAACCTAAGGACATCACACACATCCATGCCCGAGGCAGGATTCGAACCTGCGACCGTAGCGGTCGTGCGGTTCCAGACTGTGCGCCTTTAACCGCTCGGCCACTCCGGCCGGCGTGCAGCATTATAGGACATGATCTATGGTCGAAGTGGATACGGCGAGCGGAGGCATAACGTAGCACCGGTGTACTGACATCCAGATCTTTTAACACGATACACTAACATATCATCGTTTTTGTATCACTGCACTCCTTCCCAAAGTGTGTGTGCGTCTTTTCAGGACTGCATCCGACCCTGACTTCATTTTTGCATAACAGTGGGCGACTGCATCAACCAGAGGATATTCGGCGGATGGACTTATCTACCCCTTCGCTCGACTTAAATCCCATAGATCCCGTGTAGGATGCGTTGGGGAGACGTGTTGTAGCATGTCCACAAGCACCAAAGACCATACTGCAGTCGTCCGTCGCTCTGGTTGGGAAATGAAACGCCCTACCACAAGAGCTCCTTACCAACATTGTGGCCGGCATGAGAGCACCTACATCTACATCTACATATACATTTATACTCCGCAAGCCACCCAACGGTGTGTGGCGGAGGGCACTTTACGTGCCACTGTCATTACCTCCCTTTCCTGTTACAGTCGCGTATGGTTCGCGGGAAGAACGACTGCCGGAAAGCCTCCGTGCGCGCTCTAATCTCTCTAATTTTACATTCGTGATCTCCTCGGGAGGTATAAGTAGGGGGAAGGAATATATTCGATACCTCATCCAGAAACGCAGCCTCTCGAAACCTGGACAGCAAGCTATACCGCGATGCAGAGCGCCTCTCTTGCAGAGTCTACCACTTGAGTTTGCTAAACATCTCCGTAACGCTATCACGCTTACCAAATAACCCTGTGACGAAACGCGCCGCTCTTCTTTGGATCTTCTCTATCTCCTCCGTCAACCCGACCTGGCACGGATCGCACACTGATGAGCAACACTCAAGTATAGGTCGAACGAGTGTTTTGTAAGCCACTTCCTTTGTTGATGGACTACATTTTCTAAGGAGTCTCCCAATGAATCTCAACCTGGCACCCGCCTTACCAACAATTAATTTTATTTGATCATTCCACTCCAAATCGTTCCGTACGCACACTCCCAGATATTTTACAGAAGTAACTGCTACCAGTGTTTGTTCCGCTATCATATAATCATACAATAAAGTATCCTTGTTTCTATGTATTCGCAATACATTACATTTGTCTGTGTTGAGGGTCAGTTGCCACTCCCTGCACCAAGTGCCTATCCGCGTTGCAGAGTGGGCATTGCCGTCCGTGGTGATCACACGCGCAACCGTGTCTCGTCTTTTGTAATGTCCTGCGGATCGTCATGAATCACGGTAATTTCACTGTAATTATTATCATTGAATAAAAGTGTCGTTCATGTTCGTCTCATTGCGTGTTTGTATCATACACCTTATGTACTTTACTGTAGCATTTGTTTCTATCGGCCACCCCCGCCGGAGATTCGAGTCCTCTCTCGGGCATGGGTGTGTGTGTTGTCGTCAGCGTAAGTTAGTTAGTGTGTAAGTCTAAGGATCTATGATCTCAGCAGTTTGGTCCCGTAGGAATTCAAACGCATTTGAACATTTGTTTATATGAGTAGTCCAAGTTTCATCGACCTGTGTTACATAGCAGTCAAACGTCACGCGAAAGTTACTTTCGTCCCTAAGTTTTACGCATCAGTGTATTTTGCACGTTCAGTAACACCACCGGTATCGTCTTTATATTATGAATTTTCAGTATTTACAAGTAAGTCATCAAACTAGAAAGTAGTGGTAGTTGCAAAATTATAGTAGTGAATCTCTACTGATTTCCCGATGACAAATGTTCAATTTTCTCCATTTTTACTCTGAGAGACACTTATTTCAGTTTGGGTTTTTAGGCTCCACCTTGTGCTAAACATAATTTTTATTTTTATATTTAGAGCAACGTGTTTCGACACCTGCGAGTGATCTTCTGTGGTTCTTGATTAATTCCCGTAAAAATATTGTGAAAACTTTCCTCGTTGTTCTACTGTAGGCCTAAAAGTTATAACATCCATGTTTTATTTGTTTTGTTTCGATTACGCGCGTGGACCTCCATTACCTATGAAAAGTGGATTTCTCCAGTTTGGCAAAGTAGTGACAAGGAACTTGCTTATTTTTTAAAATACTGTTTAGTGAGTAATAGTTACGTATGTCCTTTACTTACGTTTTTCTTTCAGCTGTATGTCTCTTGTTTCTTTATCTGTTGAATTATATCTGTAACACTTCACTCTCACCTGCGAAAGTATTGGCTTGATGACTAAGAGAAAAGATAGTTAATGAAGGAAGGCAGGATATAGGAGAAGTCAGTCAACTGATGCCGCTTTCCTCTGTGTATGTGTCATAAAGAGATTCAAAGAGAACATCCACATTACAGCTTTGGCCTTTTGTCCAAAATATTTTGCCAAGATGTCTGCAACATTCTGAAACAAAGTCATCCCACGGATGGCACAACGCTACAGATGGAACGCTATGTACTCAGCAGTGCTAACGGGACCGACGAAGTTGCTGCAGATTCGAACGGTGCACATTTCTTGTTTGAATGGATTAAGTCAAAACATATATGTAAATTATTTTCTACTATTCATAAGAAATTTGGAGAAAAAGTCATAAAATCAATGTAAATCACTACTATTTGCTTCCAAAACAATTGTTACCATATTTATGCGATATTTCACACAGATTTCACAGGCTGCGCTAGTCTCTCAGACTGATCACTTTTCCTTTCAATATTTATATTTTTTGTGAGCATAACAACATGAATACCAGGTGTGAGATTGATAGTTCACATCGTATTATACTGGACTGTAGATGTTGCAAAAGAGATATTCTTATGAAAACAAAAGGAAGCCAGTAATTATTACGAGTTTATTTATTCTTGCACAGTAAGATCAACTACAACCTGTAAGTAGGCTGTTTATGTTTTCTTTATGTAAGTTTGATGTTTATGTTTTCTTATTGGCAACGTTACGTAGCGCTCTCTGTATGAAAATCACTGGCTGTGCTGTGTGCAGTATGTGGCTAGTTTGCATTGTTGCCTGCCATTGTTGTCATGAACTGCTATAGCTGGATGTGAACAGCAGATTGCGTTGGGCAGTTGGAGGTGAGCCGCCAGCAGTGGTGGACGTGGGGAGAGAGATGGCGGAGTTTTGATAATCTGTAAGACTGAATGTCAATTATGAATATTAAGGTAAATACATTGTTTGTTCTCTATTAATATCTTTCATTTGCTAACTATCCCTATCAGTAGTTAGTACCTTCAGTGGTTTGAATCTTTTATTTAGCTGGCAGTAGTGGCGCTCGCTGTTTTGCAGTAGCTTGAGTAGCGAAGATTTTTGTGAGGTAAGTGATTTGTAAAAGGTATAGGTTAAAGTTAGTCAGGGCCATTGTTTTGTAGGGGTTATTGAAAGTCAGATTGCGTTGCGTTAAATAATATTGTGTGTCAGGTTAAGCACAGGCTTGTATAATTGTTCTAAGTGGACGTTTCACATGTATAAATTGTTCAAAGGGGACGTTTCATATGTCGACCCTTAGCCTAGGATACCTCGCTGGAATCTTCTGATTTTTTCGTGTAGTTTGTGTATTTAGTGTAGCTTTTGTTTATTGCTAGCGCGTAATTGTAGAGAGAATCTCCTTTGTAGTTGCAGTCTTTCATTGTTGTAATGTAAAACAGTTGTGGCATGCATGTAGATTTGCAACAAGTATTTCGCTGCTGCAATTAACTAGATATTATTTTCAGTGCTATGTTAATGTGTTCTCTTGTTTTTGCTATTCAAGTTGTGCTTTTCTGTGTTGTCGTGTGAAATATTGTGACAATAATGGCGTGTGAAAAACGTAACACTAGGCTCCAAACTAAATTGAGAAATAATAGTGACGACGAGCGTAGCTTATCAGCACCACTGGGTGGTGAATTAACTAATATTCAAAGTAGTAATTTGGTAACTGTGCATAGGGAAATGGAGCGGGCGTCAGACAATGGCGTAGGCAGTGAAACAGGTAGTGAACAGGGAAGCATTGTCGATCGATCGGTCGGCAACAGCTCGCCTCAGGAATCCGAAATGATAGGACACAATTTTGCAAATACTGTAGATTCAGGTTTTGCGTCCTCACCGTTTTCTCAAATGAGTCAAGACACATCTTCCGCTTGTCAAAATGTGAATGTTGCCGGTGCAAATTCACTGCCGAAAAGCACTGAGGAACATGTTTCAGACACCAGTGCATTGTTATTACAGTTAATGCAACAAATGGGACAAAGGCTACAAAAGTTAGACACAACGCTTGAACAAAATCAGAAACAAATGGGACAGAATCTTCAAAAGTTAGACACAATGGAACAAAAGCTTCAAAAGTTAGACTCAGTGGAACATATACTTGAACAAACACGTGAAGATTTAACTACTGAGTTACATAAAATAGAATCGAAATGTCAGAAAGTCTGTAATGACGTAAAAACACAAATTTGTGAGCATTTCCAACCTATTTTTTCGCGTCATGAGAATGTATTACAGAATCACGAAGCAGCCATAAAAGAACTGCAAACCATTGTTCATGAAAATCATGAGACCTTGTGGGCTAAAATTGACTCAGTTGCATCTACCGATTCGGTTACGCAACTGGCAAAAACTCAGGAAAACTTAAAGAACACAGTAGATTCGATTTCAACACAAATGGACACTCTGAAACTTGGTTCAGAAAAACACACTGAGGAAATGTGTTCACTATCGGAGAAAGTAGCTGAACTTTCGGATCAGGTCACTAGCTTATCTACAAAGGTAGATGATGATCTGAATGACACAAGACCCGTAGCCTTCACTGACACAGAAGACTATGAACAAATAAGAAAATTCAAACAAAATCAAAATCAAATTAATACACAGTATAAAAGAGAAATCCGGGAAGTACAAGATCAGTTGACGCAGGTGATACAAGAATTACGTATTTCAGAGGACACTCGCGCCCCAATACTGGAAGAGGGACATAGAAATACGGAAAAGCCACAATATAATAACACAGAGCATTTCGGTAATTATGAAAGAAATTGGCAAGGTGCACCGAATTTTGAGATGGAACCGCCGACACGACGTAACAATGACCGATATGTGACTCGCCGACATGATGATTTTGACTATAAGCTGTTCATTACTACACGTAAATTCAAAACATTTAAGAATTCTGGCAACGACATTCATCCACAAGCGTGGCTCCATCAATTCTCTCATTGTTTTCCTCCCAACTGGTCATTAGAACACAGATTAGAATTTATGTGTGGCTACTTGGAGAATGAACCAGCTGTAAGAATGCGATCGGTCATTCATGATTGTCACAGTGAAGGAGAATTTTACCATGCGTTCCTCTCAGCATATTGGTCACAAGCTACACAAGATCGCGTGAAACATAGCATCATGATGATGAAACACTTCGAACAATCTGAATTTTCCAGTCTTGTGAAATATTTTGAAGACATGTTGCACAAGAATCAGTACCTGTCAAACCCATACAGCCCCTCAGAACTCATCCGCATTTGTTTAATCAAACTGCCTGAACATTTACGACATATTATTTTAGCAGGACGTTGCAAAGACGACATTGAAGCTTTTCAGGGACTGTTACAAGAACTGGAAATTGACACTGACAATCGCGGAACGCGAAAACAGGAGTACAACAATTACAGGTCACATCTGTCACAATTCCGTGACGACAGAAACGATAATTGGACGCGACAAGGCTATTCTCACAACGCAAATCGTGACCAAAACAGACACCACCCGTATGACAACCGTTGGCAGAGTAGTAATAATTACAGGGAAAGATCACCTCTCCGCAGTAATGACTATCACAGAGACAATCAGAGAAACAGACAATATGGGAACCAAAATAACTATTATCAAGGGAGACAGAATAACTTTAGACGCAACGGTCCAGCACGCAGTTACGACTCAGGCAGAAATTCTCCACCACGTGACAGACAAGAAAGAAACTATCGAACCTACCGACATGACGACAGACGATATGATCGTAACGACAGACCTGAATTGCATCAGAACTGGCGAGATTTAAATAGAGCAGAGCACTCTCGTCACGATGAATTTGTAGAAGTTAGGTCTCCAAATCCCAATAACGACGCGCGCCAACAAAGAAACAGACAATGACTCGCACCGCAGGCAGCTGCGTGCGCCGGCTGGCTCCGAGAAAAATAACATTGACGCTAACCTTGAGCAAAATTCCCGTATTCTTTACGGACGAATACCGCATGATAATTGCATTCAAGTTGAAACTCTGCGTACTAGGAAGAGTAAAGGTTTACACCACATCTCACATTAAAACCGTTTATTGAGAGATAAACTGTTTTTTAATTTAGTCTTTGCTATAAAATTTTTCACTTCACGTTACTAGTACAATTTGTCACACTGAGAAACTGTTAACATGCAACTATGTTTTAAAGCAAACTAACCATCCAGTCAAGAACATAGGTAACTTAGACAAGTAATTGCGAATGCATTGTTATTGCGAACAGACGACACAGTGTTGTTATTTATACATTCCTCCTTGTTAGTTGCACGATTACGTAACGAATATACGGCTTACATACTTAGAACATATACCAGCACTGCTAATGAAATTTTCATGCAACATTTTGGTTTGCTTACGAGTGGTTTCTGGATTTGAGGTGCTTTCTGTGAAATGCCAGATGACACAGTGGTTAGTTTATGTGACAGCTACACGATTGTATCACGACGCTGCTAATGCGTGACAATTTACAATGTTGCTTTTGCGGTGTATCTGTTTGATATCTGCACAGTTTTTCTTAATTCTTCTGTAAAGTAAAACATGTTTTAGTGGTGACTTTTGTGCTATTGCTACAAGGAGACAGCCTTTTCCGTAGGACAACAATACGTTACAGCACAGTACTTTCCTCATCACGGCAATAAGCGTAATAAGTATGATATCTATACGCAAAGCATTTCACTTTTGTGTATCATGAGGTAAGTACATTGACTTCTGCAGAACTTAGCTTTCGGAGGACAATAACTACGACACTTCCCAGAGATTATCTTAGAGCAAGACGCACATTTAGCGCTACTGGACACGTATTTGAGTGATTAATTTTGTACTTAAGACATTTATTTTTAGAGATTTTTGAATTACAAAGAAAGTTTTTCGCGACACATTTCATTTCATTGCTGTAAGCTGTAATACCTGAGGATACAATTACAATAAACCTCAGGGGGGTACACGCCTACTTTGTGTACCATGTGTTTGGCAAGCACAAGGAGCCCTAGCTAATATGGTATTTGCTTATACAATTTAACACATCGGTACCATATTTCTCTAACACATAAATTACACAGCTATCTGATCATTTAACAGAGAAACAAACATCTTTTTACTACGTCAGTGACACATGTTTACGCAATTACAGAGTTGGATTACTTCACACTTAAGAAATTGTACTTTGTCTGTACTTTGTGCACTGTTCATATTTTTTTGGAACCATTGTGATACTATGAGAACTTTGAATGATGTATTTGGTAAGGGAGTATGATTTTAAAGTACGTTGGAGGCAGATGACACTTTTGACATGAGCAGAGAATTTTGTTAGGTTTTGAAATTATTGGAGGAAGCTACGACGATTTTTGAGATTTGACTGAGGTGTTATGGTGTTATTTTTACGATGACTATGTGTATTATGCTGTTGCGGTATGTTTATGATCAATAAGCTGATGCTATATGAGTTATTTGAGTATGCTATGTATCTGTTATGATGAAATATTGAAGAAGTGTCGAAGAATAAGGTAAGGAATAATGAGTAGTGGTTAGGGACTCTGGTTTGTGAAAAAGGATGTTTGAAACCAAGAATTGTACTTTAAGAGTTATGAAATGTGTGTAAATGCGTGAATGTATCACAATGAAGACGAAAATTTTTTGGACACTGTCATATCAATAGCATTTTGTTACTACACATTTGCAACGCAAATTCTTGACCTGTGAAATATTTTTATATGAGACTGTCACTGTAGCAGAAACTGCTGTCGTAAATATTTCCGTAAGAAAGTTAAGTGACCACCTGCACATAATGCGACGTGGGCACCCAGGTGTGTCAGACACCTGGAGAACAAGCCTTTTCAGACGCTCAGGTAGAAAAGAAAGCCATTAGGGTGTGCCAGAGGCACAGGTGGAAGAGAAGGACAAAGAGAGGCCTATACCCCTGTTTATGACATTCCTTTGTAGAGGGCATCGCTAATGCGACACGCTCGTTACTTGAAAACATATGATTTTTGTAATGCGTTGTGGGCACACAGCTGTGTCAAACACCTGGAGAATAAGCCATTAGGATGTGCCTTTCATCGCTAATGCGACACCCTCGTTACTTAAAAACATATGATTACTCGCACTTTGTGCTAATTACTGAAATGCTTATGAATTGATGGGAAATATTCGTACATCTGCACACCTGATTATGACAAGTGTCTTTTTACGAGAGTTGAGAGCAATTAACTTATGAAACGAAATGCCACATGACTATTGAATGATATTTTTATGCTTTGCTTTTCGTAGTTGCGTATTTCATTTGATATCTGGTTTCCAGCTGTGTTACAGCATTGCTTTGATAAAATAAAATGCATTTGCTAATGTGAACTCTTTCTGTCAACAGATCTATTAAATAATTATTTTATGATCCACATTCTTTAAAAAAGGAGCACCTGGAAAGGAAAGAACAATAAGAAGGAACTAGTAACTGGACACATAGTTTTCTTTTCAAGTACATGGTAATATTTTTTTTTACAATAAGTTGTTATGGTGCACCACTTTAATTACATAGACATTAAGATGTGAATATGCTTTTCCCTTGTCTGCATTGTTGTTTTTACTGTAATATTTTTTCTGCTTGCGCTATGTCATGTTTAGGTATAAGTTGCTGCTGTTTGCCAGGCATAGTGTTATTGAATTTGACTTTTGCTAATTTATGCTGCTAGCTTTGCCAATTTGCATTTTTTGTCATTTCTGTTTGTGTTGATTTGCTGTGATGCTGCATTGCCTCGTCCCTTGGTATATATATCTGAGCTCAGTAGATTTAAGTTAGCTTAAGAGGGGGTAGACTATATAAGAAACTGACTATGGAGAATAGGTAAAGAATGCATTGCGAAGAAAGATTTGGGCCCAAATGAGTATGGTACAATCAGAAATAATTATTTTGAAAGAAATATGAATAGAATACAGGAACGAGGTATAGGTAGGATTTTCTTGGAAATAAATGATGAGGTAAGCAATGTGTGAACATATAAATACAGAAAGCATACTTAGATAGGATTTTTTTGGTGGAAGCAAAGGTTGAAATAAGACGAACGATCTATGGAATGAAGGGAGATCTCCAAGCAAAATACTGCAGTAAAAGAAACCCTGTCCATTCCTCTTTGCTGCTTTTTCCCAATATGTAATTGTGTGTTGTCCTTTCCTTTTGGTGTTATCCCACTATGTGTTTGTGTACCCTTGTGTATTAGTGTTTTCCTGTCTTTATGAGTTTAGCTGATGAGAGCTATGTTGTAGAATTTTTCTAATACTCTGTTATTTTCTTTGTAAAGATGCTTAGACTTTATTTATTCTGTTTTGTTTTAATGCTCATGTGTGAAGTTGAATTTTTAAAAGTGATTCTGATCTTTTATGTATGTACTCATGTCATCATTCCTGTAACACTGATGTATATGTTTATTTCTATTGTTTTGTAAAGCCTGCACTACAAATATTATCTGTTTTGTTATGTTTTTAATGATGTATTTTGTATCTTTGTAATTGTATTCTTATGTTATATAATTGTAATTGACACCAGTTACTCAAATTAAGTAACTTGGAAGTTCCATTTCACTGCACACATTTCTGTTGGTCATAGTATATGGACAATATGTGAGAAGTAGGGACTGTTAGTGTTTGCACGTGTGTTAATAATTCAGCAAGGGACTGGATAACAGCATTGCTGGTTCTAAGGACAATTCCCAAAAACTTTGTGAATGCACAAGTGGTGGTTATGGACTTGCTCTATTATCCGCAAGACTCTTCAATGGTGATTGTGCACCTGCACAGTTGCAACAGATGGCTGCTGGCCATCTCTACAAGGACTACAGTGGGTCTACACCTCTGGTGGCCCACAAATACCACAATCTCTACAAGGACTACAGTGGGTCTACACCTCTGGTGGCCCACAAATACCACAATATCTACCAGGACTACAGTGGGTCTACTCTTTGATGACCCATCTACCAATCTTCTTCAAAACGTCAAATGACTCTGCTGTGGGTTTGCTCTGTTGTGGCCCATTACCTGTCAGCATGTCAAGAGTCAGCACTGTCTTTCTGTTGGGAGGACAACACTACTTCTTCAAGACTGCATGGAAATCCACTACTTCTGTGTGCAATTTCTTTTACTAATGAGACTTTGTGAAAAAAACTGTAATTACTATTATGATGAACGATCAGGACTGTCTTTATGGACTGTGAGAAAATTTTAGCTGTTGACCAACATTGTATCAATAAGTGTGTGCATTGGATATCTTTGTTAGTGTAATTATGAAAAATTTTATCAAATCATTATTGGCCACTGGCCAAAAACATTTGTAAAATTTTTTGTGGGGAGCATGGGGGCTATGTAAGTAGGCTGTTTATGTTTTCTTTATGTAAGTTTGATGTTTATGTTTTCTTATTGGCAACGTTACGTAGCGCTCTCTGTATGAAAATCACTGGCTGTGCTGTGTGCAGTATGTGGCTAGTTTGCATTGTTGCCTGCCATTGTTGTCATGAACTGCTATAGCTGGATGTGAACAGCAGATTGCGTTGGGCAGTTGGAGGTGAGCCGCCAGCAGTGGTGGACGTGGGGAGAGAGATGGCGGAGTTTTGATAATCTGTAAGACTGAATGTCAATTATGAATATTAAGGTAAATACATTGTTTGTTCTCTATTAATATCTTTCATTTGCTAACTATCCCTATCAGTAGTTAGTACCTTCAGTGGTTTGAATCTTTTATTTAGCTGGCAGTAGTGGCGCTCGCTGTTTTGCAGTAGCTTGAGTAGCGAAGATTTTTGTGAGGTAAGTGATTTGTAAAAGGTATAGGTTAAAGTTAGTCAGGGCCATTGTTTTGTAGGGGTTATTGAAAGTCAGATTGCGTTGCGTTAAATAATATTGTGTGTCAGGTTAAGCACAGGCTTGTATAATTGTTCTAAGTGGACGTTTCACATGTATAAATTGTTCAAAGGGGACGTTTCAAACCCTTATTGTTTTCTACGGTTTAGTGACCCCATATTAGAATATTAACCTTATGCTCTAGTACCATCTGTTTGGTATCGATTGCTGATAATGCTAACTTATACTGCGACTTGCTGACAACTCCGCGAAAAGTTTGAGTGACTTTGAAGGAACAGTAATCCAGCTTCTTACCAATATGAATGTGTATTACTGCTCTTCAGTTCTATCGTGTGATAGTAGAAGATGATACCATCCTGAATTCCAAGATGACGTTAATACCATAGCACGGGATCACTATAATGTCAAACACGTAATATTTTTACTTTCTTTCACAATACAAAATTACTGTACATGTGGAAAAGATTACATTCTGTGTGTACGACGTGTGTGTGTGTGTTTGTGTGTGTGTGTGTGTGTGTCTTCGCGCGAAGAAAAAGAAAGGAACTAAAGCATTTCAAACACAATTACCGGATTACTTTTTAAGGGAGATGACATATACAAGAAGTATAGGATTTGATGTATGAAATACATAGATGTGTGCGTTAGTGTATGAGTGTCTGTGTGTCTGTTCACGAAACTCAGAAGCAAATATTTTGGAAAAGATGCCATTTTACGTAAATATGTTTGACCTTGCAATTTGTGAAGGTTGCGTAATTTATTTGTATATTTGTGAACGTGAGGCTATTTTTATGCAATATTTAATACTACACTGTGATTCGCTGGAGATGGAAAGGGACAGCTGGAAGCGGGAGAGGAGGGGAGGAAAGGGAGAAGAGAGGGCAAAAGGGGGGAGGGGCTTGCCACGTCATGATGATGATGAAGACGTCATTGAGAAAGCGGGTATGGTATCGCCACAAATATGAACAAAGTGAGGACTAGAACGTCCAGTGTAAACAAAGCGAGCAGGACAGTAGTTAGGCACTGCTGCCGCTCACCAAGTCTGATAATCGGCATAATCGCAAAACCAACAGGGCCGACCATGTCCAAGTTCTGAGCTTCATGGGCAAAGAACAATATAGATGACGTATTTGTGTTGTAATGACCAGTTTACACCTGATGAGGCCGTCTTCAGGTCCATTGGATGAATATTCCGTCGGCATCAGCTGGTGCAGCACCTGATAGCCACTATGTTTCACATCTGAAGATGTTCTGACTCAGCCAGAACCAATCATTACAATACGAATATGTGCTCCAGAGTCTGCTTTGTTCACCACGTTAGAAAACAAGGTCACTGTTTTCTCGTAGTCAGAACGGCACCACTCTGTAAGTCTAAGCGTCCATTCCTGTAAGGACATACGCCACTTGTCAGATGATTTACCTCCACAACCGTGGCTTTGTGTACGACACACGTTTAACGATAACGGTTCTAAAGACTACAGAAGGCTCAGCCTATGAAAAAGCAAACGATAGTAATAGACAGTTAGCACCAGCAGATTCACAAGTATGATAAATGAGGTGTTGTTCTGTTTTGGCAGATGTACATTCCTGGTTAGTGCTGAGCGTCTTTCGACAGGTAACTTCCATAAATGTTTTCGTGCACATCAGTGGTTTTGTACTCGCGTCCATGACGGATGGTGACGACGCACCAGTGGCTTACGTCATATCGACAATGAGTGTGCTCTCCAGCTATCACGATAACATTTGCAAGATGTCGCAATTTTTGGTCCAGCGGTATGTAGCAATGACGACAGCTTTCCACTGCCACGTCTGGGTGGCGCATAGTGCACAGGGTATGATGCGGGCAGATGAAGGAGCGTCAGGCGGTGAAAAGCTTGGACACGGCGTCGAGCAGCCCGTGGCCCGGGCGGCAGGCGTCGTAGCGCTGCAGGCACGCGCCGCCCCCGCCGCCCCCGCCGCCCCCGCCGCCTCTGCCCGCCTCCCGCGCCTCCCTGTGCTCCTGCAGCTCCTCCTCCTCCTGGTTGCCCGGGCTGCAACACATCACACCACTGTCCACGTCTGCAATCCCGTAGGGAGGCTATCTGTATTAACAGACGACTAAAACTTGCAGGTTGCCTGTCTCTCAGGGGCAACAAAAATTTGATTTTCAGTGTTCCATATAATTATTTAAAACTTTAGATACCTTAAAGGTTTAACACTTTAAATCAACTACATAAGTTAGAACGAAGTGCTCGTATTAAGAAGGGTGTAAGACAAGGCTGTAGCCTTTCGCCCCTACTCTTCAATCTGTACATCGAGGAAGCAATGATGGAAATAAAAGAAAGGTTCAGCAGTGGAATTAAAATACAAGGTGAAAGGATATCAATGATACGATTCGCTGATGACATTGTTATCCTGAGTGAAAGTGAAGAATAATTAAATGATCTGCTGAACGGAATGAACAGTCTAATGAGTACACAGTATGGTTTGAGAGTAAATCGGAGAAGACGAAGGTAATGAGAAGTAGTAGAAATGAGAACAGCGAGAAACTTAACGTCAGGATTGATGGTCACGAAGTCAATGAAGTTTAGGAATTCTGCTACCTAGGCAGTAAAATAACCAATGACGGACGGAGCAAGGAGGACATCAAAAGCAGACTCGCTATGGCAAAAAGCCATTTCTGACCAAGAGAAGTCTACTAATATCAAATACCGGCCTTAATTTGAGGAAGATATTTCTGAGGATGTACGTCTGGAGTACAGCATTGTATGGTAGTGAAACATGGACTGTGGGAAAACCGGAACAGAAGACAATCGACGCATTTGAGATGTGGTGCTATAGACGAATGTTGAAAATTAGGTGGACTGATAAGGTAAGGAATGAGGAGGTTCTACGCAGAATCGGAGAGGAGAGGAATATGTGCAAAACACTGATAAGGGGAAGGGACAGGATGATAGGACATCTGCTAAGACATGAGGGAATGACTTCCATGGTACTAGAGGGAGCTGTAGAGGGCAAAAACTGTAGAGGAAGACAGAGATTGGAATACGTCAAGAAAATAATTGAGGACGTAGGTTGCAAGTGCTACACTGAGATGAAGAGGTTAGCACAGGAAAGGAACTCGTGGCGGGCCGCATCAAACCAGTCAGTATACTGATGACAAAAAAAAAAGTTAGAAACTGTGCATACGCGTTGAGGCATGGCATTTCCCAGCGCGAAAATTACCCAGCCTGTCTTCATCCAGCACTTAGCTGCTCTCATCAAACTTTACGCACAATTTGAAACTTTTTCGAAACGTCTGCTCGCTGGGATTCACCACCCCCTAAATAATGAAGAAAAAAAGTTTATCACTTATTACAATTTAGTATTTATGGAATAAAACTACAGCATAAGGCATGACCTTTTAATTTATTACTTCTTTACTACAAAATCTATTCGCAACACACTTTTCAAACGGTATCCACATATTTCCTTGAATGAACCTCCAAAATTATAACACTGTGTGGCACATGATTTCAGGAAATACATTATAAAATGTTCAAATGTGTGTGAATTTCTGAGGAACCAAACTGCTGAGGTCGTCGGTCCCTAGTCTTATACACTACTTAAACTAACTAATGCTAAGAACAACACAAACACCCATGCCCGAGGGAGGACTCGAACCTCCGGCTACTCCGCGCGGCAAATACATTACAAAATTTGAAATGTCAGAAAAACGAGCTTTACTTAAAATGGTGTAAAATTACCAGACTATACTCATCTAGTGTTTGATAATGACTTTTGATAAACTTTGAACAGAATTTCAAATAACATTTAAAACTTTTATCGCTTACACTTGTGATGTTACAAAATAAAAGTGATGTTGTTATTCAATGGAAAGTTGGAAATTGAGATTTAGCTTACTGTTTTATCAGTCACAATTGGCGTAAGAATCATGGATTGACCATTGTCATAAAATATTGCATTATGAGATGTGAATAGTTTTTACTTGCAGTTTCGCGTGGCTTGAGGCAGTCACAACTAGCGTGCTATTGATTAAGAAATTGCGTTATCGTCTTTCTAATTACTTCATGATCGTAGATACGATCATACCCGGTTGTGAAGTTATTTTTATGACAAAACAATTTCCTAAGGGACCAGAAAGTTCTTAAGGGCACAAAAACAACTGTAACATCACACAAAAGGGAAATTCAATATTAAAGCTGATGCAAGAAGACGATAAAACAGTTTTCTTTTTATCAATGTAACACGCACATTCGACTGCTGATCTTGGTGTCTGTAATATTAGCAAAATGCATAATTAAAATGAAAATAATACTGAGGAGATAATAGGAATTAGCACTGCTAAATGATTCAGTATTCCCAGAACAAATATTTATTATAACTAAAACCTACATCGTACCTTAAGCTTAGTACTACAATGACGGTAGATTTTTATGTCCGTATCATGTCCATTGAGCGCTCTTTTATATAGCCATTGTCTTCTTTGAGTCGCTCGTGCGTCGTCACGGTAAGTTATAACAGTTCTTTACACTTCACTCAAACTTAGACATAACACGTTTTTATACATTTAGCAAAAATTAGATCAGACTGCCACAAATCTGCGTCCGTCTTACTTGAGAAAAACAGTACAAGTCTTTAGCGCTCAAGGCTTCATTTGTTCTCCAGCGAACAAAATAGTGAAGGATCGCATATCTATCCGTATTTTTCTGTTGATATTGCCGCCCAAAGACGACGAATTACATTATTTAGAAAATTCCACCGTCGCCATGCAACGCCTCATTATACATTAATCATTATTTATAAACAAGTATTTGCCTTCTGGCTGAAAGTATTAACTACTCGTATTTGCTGTTTTAATGAAGTGAAAAATAGCGAATATCACACACTCCACAAGCTAATGGAATTTTCATTGTTCATGTTGTAGAAATATAGTACCAAGCTGTAGAAGTATCACCGTAGTCAGGGCTCTGCGTCTCTTAAACCATAACGGTTCTACATGCTTAACGTCAAATATTCAGCAGATTAACTCATTTGTAAAGCAATCTGACGTCTGAAACTGTTTTAAACATGGGAGTTGGATTCTTTGTATTAGATGGCGGCGGGGCGGGGGGGGGGGGGGGGGGGGGGGGGGAAGGCAGGAGGAGGAGCCGTTACTGGTCATTAACATCCGGTCACAGTCAAGCATAGTTTGTTATCATTTTTTTATCTAGTAGAGATAAACATACACATAAATGCTGCGTGTCATTGCGTGTCATTAGAGAGTTGTTTGGCGGAGGGTACTTAGTATACCAGTGCCACATTCCCTTCTCCGTGTTTCAGTCGCGTATGGTTCGAGGAAAGAACGGTTACTGGTAAACCCCGGTGTGGGCTCGAATCTCTCTGATTTTATATCCGCGGTTTTTTCGCGAGAAAGCAATACACTGCTTGACTCTTCTAGGAATGTACGCTCTCGGAACGTTTGTAGTAGATCATAACGTGATACAGAACAGCTCTCTTGCAGCATCTGCCACTGAAGTAGGCTGGATATCTCCGTGACCATTTCTAGTTCATTAAATCAAAGTGTAACGAAACGTGCTGCTGTTCTTTGGATCTTCTCTATTTCCCCTATCAGTCCTCTCTGCTACGGAACCCGTTCTGACGAGCAATGTTAAACTAAATTACTGGTCGAACGAGTGTTTTATAATCTACTTCCTTTGTTGATCGATTACATTTTTCCTACGATCCTTTCAATGAATCCCAGCCTGGCATCCGTCCTACTCGCGACTAATTTTATGTGGCCGTTACACTTCAGGTCGCAGGGCACTCGTGCTCGTAGATATTTTGTGGAAGTAAATGCTTTCAGCAATGGTTCTCTGATATTGTGATCATATAGTAACGGGTCTTTCCCTCCGTGTACTCGCTATACGTTACATTTGTTTATGATGAGGGTCAGTTGCCACTCCCTGCACCAAGCGTCCATACTCTGCAGATCCTCCTGCATTTCGTTACAACTTTTTGTCGTTGCCACTTGTCTGTATACAACTACAACAACAACATCCGCGAAATGCCCTGTGGAACCTCCGACGTTATCTATTGGGTCATATATATGCACATACACACACACACACACACACTGATAAGCGAAAACGTTATAACCACTGCCCACCGCGACGTTGGATATATATATATATATATATATATATATATATATATATATATATATATATATATACACCACATAAATTAATAAGTGATGGTACTGATCCCCAATGGTACACAAAACGGGTCAGATCGTTGTTGCAGAAGCAACGAAAACAGCATGCCAAATTTAAAAGAACGCAAAATCCCCAAGATTGGCAAAGTTTTACAGAAGTTCGAAATATGGCGCGTACTTCAACGAGAGATGCTTTTTAATAATTTCCACAACGAAATTCTGTCTCTAAATCTGGCAGAAAACCTAAAGAGATTCTGGTCATACATAAAGCACACCAGTGGCAAGACGCAATCAATACCTTCACAGCGCGATAACAACGGTGAAGTCACTGATGACAGTACCACTAAAGCACAGTTATTAAACACGGTTTTCCGAAACTCCTTCACCAAAAAAGATGAAGTAAATATTCCTGAATTCCAATCAAGAACACCTGCCAAGATGAGAAACATAGAAGTAGATATCCGAGGAGTAACGAAGGAGCTTAAATCGCTGGCCTCCGGTCCAGGTTGTATACCACTCAGGTTCTTCTCAGTGTATGCTGATAAAATAGCTCCATATTTAGCAATTATATACAACCACTCGCTCACAGAAAGATCCGTACCTAAAAACTGGAAAATTGCTCAAGTCACACCAATAACCAAAAACGGAAGTAGGAGTAATCCGCTGAATTACAGGCCTATATCACTAACGTCGATTTGCAGTAGGGTTTTGGAACATATACTGTACTCGAACATTATAAAGTACCTCGAAGAAAACGATTTATTGACATATAGTCAACACGAATTCAGAAAATATAGTTCTTGTGAAACACAACTAGCTCTTTATACTCATGAGGTAATAAGTGCTATGGACAGGGGATGTCAAATTGATTCCATATTTCTAGATTTCCAGAAGCTTTTCGACACCGTTCCTCACAAGCGTCTTCTAACCAAACTACGTGCCTACGGAGTATCGCTTCAGTTGTGCGACTGGATTAGTGATTTCCTGTCAGAAAGGTCACAGTTCGTAGTAATAGACGGAAAGTCATCGAGTAAAACAGAAGTAATATCCGGCGTCCCCCAAGGAAGTGTTATAGGCCCTCTATTGTTCCTGATCATAGGAGACAATCTGAGTAGCCGTCTTACATTATTTGCAGATGATGCTGTCATTTACAGACTTATAAAGTCATCAGATGATCAAAACGACTTCAAAATGATTTAGATAAGATATCTGTATGGTGCGAAAAGAGGCAATTGACCCTGAATAAGGAAAAGTGTGAAGTTATTCACATGAGTACTAAAAGAAATCAGCTAAATTTCGATTATGCGATGAGTCACACAAATCTGAAGGCTGTAAATTCAACTAAATACTTAGGGATTACAATTACAAATAACCTAAATTGGAACAATCACATAGATAATATTGTGGGTAGAGCAAACCAAAGGCTGCGACTCATTGGCAGAACACATAGAAGGTGCAACAGGTCTACTAAAGAGACTGCTTACACCACGCTTGCCCACCCTATTCTGGAGTATTGCTGTGCAGTGTGGGATCCACATCAGGTGGGACTGACGGATGACATTGAAAAAGTACAAAGAAGGGCAGCTCGTTTTGTATTATCGCGAAATAGGGAAGATAGTGGCACATGATACGTGAATTGGAGTGGCAATCATTAAAACAAAGGCATTTTTCGTTGCGACGGGATCTTCTCATGAAATTTCAATCACCAGTTTTCTCCTCCGATTGCGAAAACATTCTGTTGGCAACTACCTACAAAGGGAGAAATGATCATCACCACAAAATGAGAGAAATCAGGGCTAGCACAGAAAAATTTAGGTTCTCGTTTTTCTCGCGTGCAATGGTAGAGAGACAGCATGAAGGTGGTTCATTGAACCCTCTGCCAGGCACTTTATTGTGAATAGCAGAGTAATCACGTAGATGTAGATGGGTGCCGCCTGGTGGCGTTGCGGGCACGTGGCGCGGTAACAAAAGTACACTCCTGGAAATTGAAATAAGAACACCGTGAATTCATTGTCCCAGGAAGGGGAAACTTTATTGACACATTCCTGGGGTCAGATACATCACATGATCACACTGACAGAACCACAGGCACATAGACACAGGCAACAGAGCATGCACAATGTCGGCACTAGTACAGTGTATATCCACCTTTCGCAGCAATGCAGGCTGCTATTCTCCCATGGAGACGATCGTAGAGATGCTGGATGTAGTCCTGTGGAACGGCTTGCCATGCCATTTCCACCTGGCGCCTCAGTTGGACCAGCGTTCGTGCTGGACGTGCAGACCGCGTGAGACGACGCTTCATCCAGTCCCAAACATGCTCAATGGGGGACCGATCCGGAGATCTTGCTGGCCAGGGTAGTTGACTTACACCTTCTAGAGCACGTTGGGTGGCACGGGATACATGCGGACGTGCATTGTCCTGTTGGAACAGCAAGTTCCCTTGCCGGTCTAGGAATGGTAGAACGATGGGTTCGATGACGGTTTGGATGTACCGTGCACTATTCAGTGTCCCCTCGACGATCACCAGTGGTGTACGGCCAGTGTAGGAGATCGCTCCCCACACCATGAAGCCGGGTGTTGGCCCTGTGTGCCTCGGTCGTATGCAGTCCTGATTGTGGCGCTCACCTGCACGGCGCCAAACACGCATACGACCATCATTGGCACCAAGGCAGAAGCGACTCTCATCGCTGAAGACGACACGTCTCCATTCGTCCCTCCATTCACGCCTGTCGCGACGCCACTGGAGGCGGGCTGCACGATGTTGGGGCGTGAGCGGAAGACGGCCTAACGGTGTGCGGGACCGTAGCCCAGATTCATGGAGACGGTTGCGAATGGTCCTCGCCGATACCCCAGGAGCAACAGTGTCCCTAATTTGCTGGGAAGTGGCGGTGCGATCCCCTACGGCACTGCGTAGGATCCTACGGTCTTGGCGTGCATCCGTGCGTCGCTGCGGTCCGGTCCCAGGTCGACGGGCACGTGCACCTTCCGCCGACCACTGGCGACAACATCGATGTACTGTGGAGACCTCACGCCCCACGTGTTGAGCAATTCGGCGGTACGTCCACCCGGCCTCCCGCATGCCCACTATACGCCCTCGCTCAAAGTCCGTCAACTCCACATACGGTTCACGTCCACGCTGTCGCGGCATGGTACCAGTGTTAAAGACTGCGATGGAGCTCCGTATGCCACGGCAAACTGGCTGACACTGACGGCGGCGGTGCACAAATGCTGCGCAGCTAGCGCCATTCGACGGCCAACACCGCGGTTCCTGGTGTGTCCGCTGTGCCGTGCGTGTGATCATTGCTTGTACAGCCCTCTCGCAATGTCCGGAGCAAGTATGGTGGGTCTGACACACCGGTGTCAATGTGTTCTTTTTTCCATTTCCAGGAGTGTATTTTGGTTCGTATATATAGCCTACGTTAGTTGTCGTCGGGTCTGTGTGCCTTATTATACAGTACTATCAACCCTGGGTACGTACCATGGTGTTTTACTTTCTTCCAAATGCGGACTCACTGATGTGTTTAGTTTTATTGCCCTGTTTGTACTTACAAATGGTTTAGTACGAGGGGCTGGAACTTAAATAGTGGCAACTATTTATTCACAACCGATACAAAAGAGTCACATTTTTGCACCTGTTACTGTCCTTCAAAGTAGTCACCAGCGTTGTATAGAACCTGTTGCCTGCCAGCGATGTGGAAGGCTTAGTATACCGTTAGCAGAGCCTGTTCTGTTGATGGTGCGAATGGAGCAGTCTATTGCCTATCGAATCACTGGAACAGTTCTGAAACGAATGCCACGTAGTGGTTCCTTCATCTTCGGAATCAAATAAAAGTCACAAGGACTTAAGTCCGGGGACTATGGGGCATGGTACAGTACTTCCCAGTCCCATCGACCGAACAGAGTAGCTACAGCTTGCATGCAAAATGATGGGTGAGTTGCGCAGAAAGTGTCGCCGCTTCTTTCGCAAAGCTGTCCTCAGGTGATACTCCAAAAGCGAACAGTAATACTGTGCATTGACGGTCTGCCGTGGAGGAATGTAATGCGTTGGAATAACACCATCACAGTCGTACAAGACAATCACCATAACTTTCACCATACTGAGACTCTGACGCACTTTCGACTTTCGCGGCGACCCATAATGGCCCCATTCGTTGGATTGGCTTTTCAGTTTTGGCTCGTACGATTTGACCCATGTCTCATCCAGTGTTACGATACGGCGTAAGAAAACCTCTCCTTCGCGCTCATAGCGCACCAAACGCATCCATTTCTGCGTTTTCGTCAATTCATGCGGAACCCATCGTGATGCAATTTTTCGCATGCCCTGGCTTTCCTTCAGGATGCGAAGCACAGTCGTATGCGCTAATCCGGTTTCGTGGGTGAGCTCACGAATCGTATGGCGTCGGTTACTGTCCATTAACGCGGCAACAGAATACACTTCTTCTTCAGAGACGCTAGGACGACCTGCCCGATGCATGTCTGCCACAGTTTGCCGACCTTCCTTGAAGGCTTTTACCCAACGTACCACTGTTCTGTACGGCAATGCCGATTGCCTGCACGCCTCATGAAGACCTTGATGACACTATTGTGCCGTACGACCTCTGGCACATTCAATCTTGATCCAACTCCGTTGTTCCTGTTTCGAAAACTTAGTGACACCGTTACGTTAGACCGCTCGCTCACAAGTGACTGTTTTTCCCTCTATTGTGCGCACCCCGGTGACGTGAGACGGGCGAGTCCATTTGCTCGGAGGTAAGGTAGGTATGTCAATAACGTGTGCTATCAACGACAATACTAAATTCCATTGCATAGTGTCTCCACAGCAGTGTTGCCACTATTTAAATTCCAACCTACGTACATTCAGATTTTCTCTCTTCCACCACTTTTTAGCATTGAAAGCTTGCTACTCGACAAGTGGAATGAGGGGTATAATATTCTGCTGTGGCTTAGCAAATGGACATAGAATGCGAGCCCTTTAGGCTGAACAATGTTCACAGTGCAGAGTGCCCCCTGATAAGCTGTTCGGTAGACTTTTCCAGCGTCTGAGGGACACTGGTACCTTTGCGTGTCGGAAGACTGACAGTTTCTGCCACTCACAGTCCTCATGCCTGACTTGTAGGAGCGTGTGCCGCGTTCGGTGGAAGAAACCCCTGCGACTAGTGTGCGATGATTAGCAGCAGCAGCAGAAATCGTGTCACACTCTCTCATATGGGGAGGGGGGAGGCGGCGAGGGTACTTAATGAAAAATTGCTCTCCCCATGTCAATTACAACGCGGATGATTCTGTCAATGACTGTTGCAAAAGTGTGCCGCAAATACACTGTTCACGTCCAAGATTTTGTTTACCGTTGAGGTGGGGTTCACAAGAGATGATGTTGTGAATTTCCATTACCAGCATTTGTGGGCAGATGTAAGTCCCCAAGCAATTCAGGAAAGAGTGCATTAACACCGACACTAAATCAACGTATGGGCAGACGTGCTTGGCGGCTGTGCCATTGCAGCAACGAATACGCATGTGGTTCATACATGATGGGGCACCAGCAGACTTAACATCTGACGCAGACATTTCAGGACCGCTGGATACTTCAAAGGGTGCGTCATTCCTTGAGCCGGAGGGTAGAGGGGTGCATTGTCATTAAAGGACGCCACGTTGAACACCTCCTGTAAATACGTGTTTGTAGCAGAAAGTGTGCAATTCCGGACTCGTGTTTATTGGACTTACCTCAGAAAGTATGCAATTTCGGATCCATATTTACTGGACTTATTTTTCTTGTGTCGATGAGTAGTACCACCTATCAAAGTATTCTACACTATTTTAAAACCCTATATATATATATATATATATATATATATACACTCCTGGAAATTGAAATAAGAACACCGTGAATTCATTGTCCCAGGAAGGGGAAACTTTATTGACACATTCCTGGGGTCAGATACATCACATGATCACACTGACAGAACCACAGGCACATAGACACAGGCAACAGAGCATGCACAATGTCGGCACTAGTACAGTGTATATCCACCTTTCGCAGCAATGCAGGCTGCTATTCTTCCATGGGGACGATCGTAGAGATGCTGGATGTAGTCCTGTGGAACGGCTTGCCATGCCATTTCCACCTGGCGCCTCAGTTGGACCAGCGTTCGTGCTGGACGTGCAGACCGCGTGAGACGACGCTTCATCCAGTCCCAAACATGCTCAATGGGGGACAGATCCGGAGATCTTGCTGGCCAGGGTAGTTGACTTACACCTTCTAGAGCACGTTGGGTGGCACGGGATACATGCGGACGTGCATTGTCCTGTTGGAACAGCAAGTTCCCTTGCCGGTCTAGGAATGGTAGAACGATGGGTTCGATGACGGTTTGGATGTACCGTGCACTATTCAGTGTCCCCTCGACGATCACCAGTGGTGTACGGCCAGTGTAGGAGATCGCTCCCCACACCATGATGCCGGGTGTTGGCCCTGTGTGCCTCGGTCGTATGCAGTCCTGATTGTGGCGCTCACCTGCACGGCGCCAAACACGCATACGATCATCATTGGCACCAAGGCAGAAGCGACTCTCATCGCTGAAGACGACACGTCTCCATTCGTCCCTCCATTCACGCCTGTCGCGACACCACTGGAGGCGGGCTGCACGATGTTGGGGCGTGAGCGGAAGACGGCCTAACGGTGTGCGGGACCGTAGCCCAGCTTCATGGAGACGGTTGCGAATGATCCTCGCCGATACCCCAGGAGCAACAGTGTCCCTAATTTGCTGGGAAGTGGCGGTGCGGTCTCCTACGGCACTGCGTAGGATCCTACGGTCTTGGCGTGCATCCGTGCGTCGCTGCGGTCCGGTCCCAGGTCGACGGGCACGTGCACCTTCCGCCGACCACTGGCGACAACATCGATGTACTGTGGAGACCTCACGCCCCACGTGTTGAGCAATTCGGCGGTACGTCCACCCGGCCTCCCGCATGCCCACTATACGCCCTCGCTCAAAGTCCGTCAACTGCACATACGGTTCACGTCCACGCTGTCGCGGCATGCTACCAGTGTTAAAGACTGCGATGGAGCTCCGTATGCCACGGCAAACTGGCTGACACTGACGGCGGCGGTGCACAAATGCTGCGCAGCTAGCGCTATTCGACGGCCAACACCGCGGTTCCTGGTGTGTCCGCTGTGCCGTGCGTGTGATCATTGCTTGTACAGCCCTCTCGCAGTGTCCGGAGCAAGTATGGTGGGTCTGACACACCGGTGTCAATGTGTTCTTTTTTCCATTTCCAGGAGTGTATATATATATATATATATATATATATATATATATATATATATATATATATATATTGCACCCTCCAGCGAAAACGTGTCGCAGTACAAAATTAAACTATATTAAATCTCCTACAAAAAAGGTCCTATTCATTTTTTTCTCTAGAACTAATGGATTGTGCGAAGAGAGCGCGCGATTGCTGAAAAACTCGCTCGACGCAGATGCGCTGTAACTTACGTAGTTTTTGTAGGCCATTTTGAGGTAAGCATATTGAAGTAGCAAGTTGAGACGAACTGTTTGGTACGGGACGCTTGTGATGTATCAAGTCGCGAAGCAACCTCAAATTGGCCCACCAATACTACGTAAGCTACAGAGCATGCGCGTCGAGCGAGGTTTTCATTCTCGCACTCTCTTAATATGAGGTGTAAGATCGGTTAATGACGTCACACTGGCACCAGATTTTACCAAAATTCAGCCCAATGCCACCGTGGACGTGTCACACGATGGGAAGGTCGTCACATCTCCCCTTACCGACATCTCACCCCTTTCCTGACGCCTCTGCGATGAAGGTCAAAACTGAGACGCCCAACTTTGAAATCACGCGATATTCTTATCGTCAGCTGAGCTAAATATTTCAGACACACCGGTGCTGAGAATCGATACAAGAGGTGGCATAAAGGTGCACCCATGGAAACACCCCTTCCCTTGTAGCGTTAGTTTACACACATTTCGCGGTCCAAAACGACAGTTTGCCGTGTGATGTGCAAAAGGACGATGTTCTAGAGACCGTTCGACACTGCTATCATTCTGCAAATAATTCAACCCTTCCCTTAGGTTATCATTGTACTGAAACTCTACTGAATTCAATATCACCCTATGGAGAGTAGCGTCACTACAGTTTTTGCTCTAGTATAGAGAGTAGAACCACTAGCGACCGTTCAAATCCGTTCGACGAAATCTGATCATGATTCGAAGGAGCAAGAGGTGTTTATGCTTTACCAGTCCGCCTGCTTCACGTCCATCTACGGCGTGTGCATGAATGGGTGAAATATTGATACATGTGTTTACAAAATGGCGAGGAGTCCCTCTAAGACCTCCCTCTCCCCCTCCCCCCCTCCCTCTAGTTCGGCAAAACCCTCGGTGCCATCGGTGCACCTTTCCTGGGCATTTTAAAAATGTAGTTGTATGCGGCAACCATTCACTACTTCCTAGTTGTCTGCAGGGCAGAAAACCCCTTTAGCACCCTTCAGCTGGGTGCTACTACACTACTGCAGTGTTGCCTGCTTACGGGCATGCAATATCTGAGTAGGGGTTTCCTGTCCCCAGGCGTTTAGGAATCACTAAATGGTTGTCCCTGTACAGGTATATTTTTAAAGCGTCCAACAAATTTGTACTGGTGGCACCTTGGGTGTTGCCAACTGGGAGTCTTAGAAGAACCCTTTGCTATTTTATTCGCATGTATGTCAATGTCGCATCCCTTCATGCACACGTCGCGGTAGGGTGCGAAACAGCAGGCTAAAGAAGTCTACACACCTCTTGCTGCTTCGGATTATGTTCAAATTTCACCGAATGGTATTGAACAGTCACTAGTGGCTCTACTCAATATACCAGAGCAAAAATTGCAATCACGCTACTGTACAAAGGGGTAATATTGAATTCAGTAGCGTTCAAGTATGACGACGTCCTTAAACAAGGATCTTTCGCGTCCATGCTACATTTTTCCAAAAGAACACTCTGGAAATCAGCAGCTGGTCAAATGGTATAGTGGAACAGTTTTCGGTAGTTAGTCTGTGTAGAAAAAGCTTCCACAGCAAAAATGTTATTCACATGTTTACAAATGACAACCTGCATTCGCCAGTGAAGTGTGTGGTGTCACCGCCAGACACCACACTTGCTAGGTGGTAGCTTTAAATCGGCCGAGGTCCATTAGTACATGTCGGACCCGCGTGTCGCCACTGGCAGTAATTGCAGACCGAGCGCCACCACACGGCAGGTCTAGAGAGACGTACTAGCACTCGCCCCAGTTGTACGACGACTTTGCTAGCGACTACACTGACGAAGCCTTTCTCTCATTTGCCGAGAGACAGTTAGAATAGCCTTCAGCTAAGTCCATGGCTACGACCTAGCAAGGCGCCATTAGCCTTTCAGTGCTTGTATTTAAAGACTCTCAATTGTATCGTCAAGAGCGATGTACCACAATGATGGAATAAAGTTAAGTATTCGAGGAGCTACGTACTTTTCTCTATAGAATTCATAAAGTATCCTGTTTCAGACCTCACGCCAGCCGGCGTGTGTGTACGCATGCATTTCGGTTACCCGTCACTGTGGACTGGCTGTCTTGTCAGTCCACAACAAAGTGTGTCACTGAAATTACGTCCTAGGAGGTTATAGTGGTTGTCATTGTAATATGTACAATAAACTACAGCAGAAATTTTCTTGAAGATTATTTATATTTTTCGATTGCTTAACGTGTGCAGAGAGAAGTTAACGTTGTGCTCCCCGGGGCTTTCTAATTGATAAAACTCCGTCCGTAGCGACTGCGTGAGACGATGTTATCGATTAAACAGTTGATGGTTTTTCTTCTTTTGCAGTGTTATATGTTCCGTCCAAAATTAGACGAAATCTGGTTGCTCACGGAAAGTAATGTGATTGATGACATCTGGGTCATGCGTGGAATCGATGCATATGTAGGACTGAGGAGTAGAGAGGAGTAATGTTCCTGAAATAACTTTGTGGAAGCGATGCCATCTTTACATAAAGACGAACGCTGCAGTCAAACCGTTGATGTGAACAGCTGTAGGGCACGTATGAAATGGTGTACGACCCACCTCTACAACGGAGCAGACGCTCTACTGTTACACAGGACCGTATATTTGCCCAACTTGCCGTAAGTTGCTGTTGGTTGCTCCCTTTCGCAAGACACATCACAAGCAGGAAGTAGAAATGTATGAACCTGACAGTGTGCGGATGCAGGATGCCTCTCAACGATGTCGATGTAATTTGAATGCTATACGTTACAGTTATCTGTTGCTGCAACCTCTTTCCCGCCCGTGCAGTTATCGTTTGTTCGAAAAGATTGTCATTCATAGAACCTTTTCCCCAACTAGACAGGAAACAAGCGCATGGAGTGGGCTGCAGAATTTGCTGATATGAACCAGGATAATCTTGCTTGTTAGTGTCATCCAGCAGGAGATTTTACATTCACTGGAACACAAAGATGATCACTTTCAAAAACAATTCTTGAATTTCGATGATTGATGTGTTTTTATCCAGAGTAGCTTTTTATTTTTATTTTTATTTTCATTTTCATACGGCTTGTTTTTCATTCCCCAAGTTCCCTGCATCTATGCTTACTCTCTTCTTCGGGTATGGAAGTTCTGTAAACTTACCTTTTTTTACCAACTGCTCTTTCTGACCACACTGAGTGCTGCAACAGCGACTTTGTTTCTCGTAGCTCTTGCATGATTAGTAAATCCAGTTCTTCTCTTGAACATGCACGGACAATTCTTATGGCTGATAATGTAGTTCGCGTAGCATGAGAACACATATTGCTACATGGACCTTCCTTCTTTATAAGATTGCATACCCCAGTCGTACAAACAGAACCCTTATAGGATCACTGTGTTGTCTGTCTCTCTTTCGGTCTGTCTGCCTGTCCACCTGCCAAGATCTCTTTTTCCCAGAAACTGGTATAGTTATCAAGCTAAAATTTATGTGACATACTAAAGTCTTTGGTCCCTTTGGGATGTCAATAATTCAGTCGTCTAAGCCAATGCACTCAAAAGAAATGGCCATTTTTTTATACTCGCAATCTCACTCATCAAAACCTGAAGGGTACTTCCGTTAACATAGAATCCCCCACATTTTTTTTGTTTTACGTGTTTTCCATCAATCTTCGTACTTTCACCAGATTTTCCGTAGTTTCAGTGCATTTTACTCAATAACTCGAAGTCCTAACCACCATTCTCGACTTGTTGTCATTTCAACAAAATGTCTCATCCCGTCGATCTTGTGAAGCTATCAGCCAATGACATTGCGGCATGGTTCTCAATGTGTGTATCACTTATAAACCATACCCTCTATTACTTTGCGAGGGTCATATACATATGGAAATATCGCGAACCCAGTTACACAGCCTACATCACATGACAGAAATACTGTTCTTAGTGCAGGATATAGCCATCGGCAGAGAGGAGGAGCAAATACTACGTTCCATAGACGAACCACTTTACAAATTCGAAAAAAAATTATTACCATTTGCCACCTCCCCCTATGTAGATGGAGTCACGAAGTATTCTCCCATTCGTGGGATACAGTCGGAGTTTCAAAGGTCTAGCACTCAGGCCTTTATGTTGAAACGAGCTGCCCCTTCGTTGAACCTAGAGGCTAACGACCCCAAGAAAAATTCTATATGGCATCTCTCTATGCATCTCGTGTTTCTTCCTCGTCTTCAACTAGCCCTCGCTGCAACACTGTACCCGATCTCATTTGTTCAAATGTGTGTAAATTCCTAAGGGCCCAAACTGCTTAGGTCATCGGTACTTAGACTTACACCCTACTTAGACTAACTTAGGCTAAGAACAACACACACACACACACACACACACACCCATGCCCGAGGGAGGACTCGAACCACCGGCGGGTGTGGGGGGGGGGGGGGGGCGAATCTCATTTGAAACAGGCCAGAAGTAGGAGTTTACTATACGTGCTACATTCAATATTTCTTGAAGTTACAGAAAGGGCTAAATTCCACATAATCAATATATTGTGATATTTTTATTTTGCAAAAAGTATAACATCTCTCCCAAACTTGTAATGACCGGCGCTAGTGAGATAGACCGGCGTTTTCATTCCTATACCGTAAATGCCATGCTACAAGACTGCTCAGAACCAATCTTATTCACGTCACCCACCCAGTTACACACAATCTCTCTAGATGCTTGCGTGCTGAGCAGCTTAGCACTCCTTATTAGTGTATAGTAGGTATGAGCCTGATACAGTTGAGAGTGTTGTGGAAATATAACACACGATTAAGAAGGTTAATAGGAAACCTTTGAGCTATACATAATGGACTCCAGATGGAAGGACTTTGAAACACTTTACATAAATCACTTGTGCTACCAATTCTGTAGAATTTTTATAGTGTTTGGATTCCATACCAGGTTCTGGGAAGAAAGGAATGATCGTAGGACATAAACACAAACGTATAGCAGTGCTGTTTGGTATGTCAAATTACACACCATGCTGCACTAACTCCTTTCCAGACACGCAACATTTGCTAAGCAAATGTATACTCAGCGACTGCAGTACCTCACAAACCCCTGTCGTTAACCGAATCACTGCAGTTATGAATCTGAAGATTCGATTTATGTACACGATGTGGTAGTGAAATGGGGTACTTTGCATACATCTTCATTCATCTAGAGTAGGGTGTTGAAAGAGGTTTTCTATCGATGTAAATGATTCACCATCATGAATCATGGGATATCATCCGCTGACTGTGGTATGGAGGGGTCTGCTGTTAACGATTGCAGGTGGATAGCCCTCTAACTCACAAACAGAACACGCCACTGTATAAGAGTCGAACGCAAATTATACCACACAACTGATGCACCCTGAAAGAACGATTGAAAAAATGGTCAGATGCATGATAAATGACATGCCACATCATCTCCCTCTCTCTAGAATGCACCATCACTCTACCACTAAATCATACCACGTTCATACCCGTCTCAACCGATCACTCCATCTACTTTCTATCATCCTTTAACGCAGATCTATGTGAATTTAGCGGCAAATGTTTCTTTTTTCAGGAAATCATCAAAGACAGCAGTCACACGTATCCCTATCATCTCAATACGCATACAGCAGAATGTTATTAAAAAACCATGCAGCAACTGTTCTGTAAGGCATCTCGTCGCTGACACCACATGGTTGTGATTGGGAGAGAGCGCAGAGAAGCACATTATAAAAACTGTTTGTTAGGATTTAAAATACCTAAACAGCCTCGCACAGGTTCAAACACACAGTCCATTCTGTAGTTGTATATCGCAGTTCCCCAGCTGATAGTACAACGCTCTTTAGCTAAGGACACTTTACAAAGATCTATAAAGTAACTTTGGGGTCACATCTACACTCCTGGAAATGGAAAAAAGAACACATTGACACCGGTGTGTCAGACGCACCATACTTGCTCCGGACTCTGCGAGAGGGCTATACAAGCAATGTTCACACGCACGGCACAGCGGACACACCAGGAACCGCGGTGTTGGCCGTCGAATGGCGCTAGCTGCGCAGCATTTGTGCACCGCCGCCGTCAGTGTCAGCCAGTTTGCCGTGGCATACGGAGCTCCATCGCAGTCTTTAACTCTGGTAGCATGCCGCGACAGCGTGGACGTGAACCGTATGTGCAGTTGACGGACTTTGAGCGAGGGCGTATAGTGGGCATGCGGGAGGCCGGGTGGACGTACCGCCGAATTGCTCAACACGTGGGGCGTGAGGTCTCCACAGTACATCGATGTTGTCGCCAGTGGTCGGCGGAAGGTGCACGTGCCCGTCGACCTGGGACCGGACCGCAGCGACGCACGGATGCACGCCAAGACCGTAGGATCCTACGCAGTGCCGTAGGGGACCGCACCGCCACTTCCCAGCAAATTAGGGACACTGTTGCTCCTGGGGTATCGGCGAGGACCATTCGCAACCGTCTCCATGAAGCTGGGCTACGGTCCCGCACACCGTTAGGCCGTCTTTCGCTCACGCCCCAACATCGTGCAGCCCGCCACCAGTGGTGTCGCGACAGGCGTGAATGGAGGGACGAATGGAGACGTGTCGTCTTCAGCGATGAGAGTCGCTTCTGCCTTGGTGCCAATGATGGTCGTATGCGTGTTTGGCGCCGTGCAGGTGAGCGCCACAATCAGGACTGCATACGACCGAGGCACACAGGGCCAACACCCGGTATCATGGTGTGGGGAGCGATCTCCTACACTGGCCGTACGCCACTGGTGATCGTCGAGGGGACACTGAATAGTGCACGGTACATCCAAACCGTCATCGAACCCATCGTTCTACCATTCCTAGACCGGCAAGGGAACTTGCTGTTCCAACAGGACAATGCACGTCCGCATGTATCCCGTGCCACCCAACGTGCTCTAGAAGGTGTAAGTCAACTACCCTGGCCAGCAAGATCTCCGGATCTGTCCCCCATTGAGCATGTTTGGGACTGGATGAAGCGTCGTCTCACGCGGTCTGCACGTCCAGCACGAACGCTGGTCCAACTGAGGCGCCAGGTGGAAATGGCATGGCAAGCCGTTCCACAGGACTACATCCAGCATCTCTACGATCGTCTCCATGGGAGAATAGCAGCCTGGATTGCTGCGAAAGGTGGATATACACTGTACTAGTGCCGACATTGTGCATGCTCTGTTGCCTGTGTCTATGTGCCTGTGGTTCTGTCAGTGTGATAATGTGATGTATCTGACCCCAGGAATGTGTCAATAAAGTTTCCCCTTCCTGGGACAATGAATTCACGGTGTTCTTATTTCAATTTCCAGGAGTGTACATTTATAAATTCATTGTTCTACATTTGGCGGTCGGATTGCAAGTGCTTATGACTCTGCCGGCCATCCGGGTGCGTGCAGGAGGTTGCCAGTAACCAGAACGAATTGACATTTCTGGCTTAAGTCTTTCACGAGCAGCGGATGCAAACAAAAGTTCTGGCCAGCCGGCTAGTCAGTTCTTGCCCACATCCACAGGGACAACTCTAGGCGGCGGCTCTCATGGCACCCTCTGGAGAGCTGAATAATGAACTAATACTTAGTATGCGTTGAGCTGTCTCCATGATCACATGTGTTGCATATATTCTCTGTGGAAAATTGAGCGATTCACTATCGATCTATCACTGCCAAGTGTTGGCGCCAGACACATGCATAACATCCGAACTCCTACGACTGCAATCATCCCCAGGTGCCCTCCATGGCTGCGGCCGTGCACTCTGGCAGACATATGTCCACAACTGCAGCTGTCGTCACAGCAGCAGTTTTCTCCGGCCTCTGAGCATTGGCGCTAGTGGTTGTCGAGGGGACGGGAGCGCTGTGGGCATCTGGGAGGTGAGTGGGCTGCATGTAAGAGTGGTTTCAGCGATTTCAGGCATCTACCTAGTACAACCTCTATGATCGTGGTTTAGTGCTTGTCAATACATTGCAGTGCACTGTGTCTTGTAGTGGTATTTGTTGTTACTCTCCCAAAGTGTGGTAGACCCATTCCTCCTCCTTATTCGTTCTCCTGTAGTTGAGAGATCGAAATTAGGAATTCTATAGTGCTTTATAAACTACACTTTACAGACTTGTCGTGGTTGGGAATTCCACAGCAGTGATGGTACAAATTCACGCCATAATTTGAAAGTCAAACTATCATTTCATACGGCACCAGTTCCATTCAAGACGTCAAATTCCCGATTGTCAGTTTATTTTTTCCTACAGTGGTATTGTAGACACAAACATCAGCTAACGCCTCTGCAGATTGTCTACATCTACATCGATACTCTGCAAATTACATTTAAGTGCCTGGCAGATCGTTTGTCGAACCACCTTCACAATTCTCTATTATTCCAGTCACGTACAGCGCGCGGAAAGAATGAACATCTATATCTTTCCGTACGAGCTCTGATTTCCCTTATTTTATCGTGGTGATCGTTCCTCCCTATGTAGGTCGGTGTCAAAATAATATTTTCGCGCTCGGGGGAGAAAGTTGGTGATTGGAATTTCGTGAGAAGATTCCGTCGCAAAGAAAAACGCCTTTCTTTTAATGATGTCCAGCCCAAATACTGTATCATTTCTGTGACACTCTCTCCCTTATTTCGCGATAATACAAAACGTGCTGCCTTCCTTTGAACTTTTTCGATGTACTCCATCAGTCCTACCTGGTAAGGATCCCACACCGCGCAGCAGTATTCTAAAAGAGGACGGACAAGCGTAGTGTAGGCAGTCTCTTTAGTAGATCTGTTACATTTTCTAAGTGTCCTTCCATTAAAACGCAGCCTTTGGTTAGCCTTACCCACAACATTATCTTTGTGTTCCTTCCAATTTAAGTTGGTCGTGATTGTAATACCTAGGTATTTAATTGGCTGGCTCAAAAATGGCTCTGACCACTATGGGACTTAACAGCTGCGGTCATCAGTCGCCTAGAACTTAGAAATACTTAAACCTAACAAACCTAAGGACATCATACACGTCCATGCCCAAGGCAGGATTCGAACCTGCGGCCGTAGCGGTCGCGCGGTTCCAGACTGAAGCGCCAAGAACCGCTCGGTCACAACGGCCGGCTGGTATTTAGTTGAATTTACGGCTTTTAGATTAGACTGATTTATCATGTAACCGAAGTTTAACGAGCTCCTTTTAGCACTCATGTGGATGACCTCACACTTTTCGTTAGTTAGGGTCAACTGCCACTTTTTGCACCATTCAGATATCTTTTCTAAATCGCTTTACAGTTTGTTTTGATCTTCTGGTGACTTTATTAGTCGATAAACGACAGCGTCAAGCGTCATCTGCAAACAACTGAAGACGGCTGCTCAGATTGTCTCCCAAATAGTTTATACAGATAAGGAACAGCAAAGGGCCTATAACACTACCTTGGGGAACGCCAGAAATCACTTCTGTTTTACTCGATGACTTTCTGTCAGTTACTACGAACTGTGACCTCTCTGACAGGAAATCACGAATCCAGTCACATAACTGAGACGATATTCCATAAGCACGAAAGTTCACTACGAGCCGCTTGTATGGTGTCAAAAGCCTTCCGGAAAACCAGAAATACGGAATCGATCTGAAATCCCTTATCAATAGCACTCAACACTTCATGTGAATAAAGAGCTAGTTGTGTTTCACAAGAACGATGTTTTCTAAACCCATGTTGACTGTGTGTCAATAGACCGTTTTCTTCGAGGTAATTCATAATGCTCGAACACAATATATGATCCAAAATCCTGTTGCATATCGACGTTAACGATATGGGCTTGTAATTAAGTGAATTACTCCTACTACCTTTCTTGAATATTGGTGTGACCTGTGCAACTTTTCAGTCTTTAGGTACGGATTGTTTGAGGACATAGCGTGTAATTGAGCTGAAATTTGAAATTCTCAGCTACCTCCATTGAAATAGACTTCCTACCAAACGATGTAACTGTGCCAGTATTGACCAATAAGAGGCATGGAAAAGAAAAGTCCAGAAGGGTTTGGAAACTAGCAGGTGTGGGATCCAATCACGCGAAATATACCAGTTCTAGTATCCGTCAATAGAACGCAAGAAAGAACTGTCCTTCGCAGAAGGTATCGATTTAAACAATCAGTCTGCTAGAGTGAGGATATATTTCCAAGCCATCCACAGCTGATGATCTACCAGGTATCCACTACTTTGTTCGGGACAAAATGGGTGTTAGTGTGGTACACAGCAGGTGTTCGCTGGGCAGGCAGTAACGACTCGAGAGGGAAAGAGAGAGAGAGAGAGAGAGAGAGAGAGAGAGAGAGAGAGAGAGCGTGTGTTTCGACAGGAATTTGTCAGGTGACAACATCAAAGAGTTTCCGCCACCTGATGCTTTGTTTAGAGTCGCAAGGTCGAAGGAGGCCGACATCCAGTCCGCGGTACCTGGTATTTAGTATCTTGATTTGTAATTAAGACGTTGGGTTGCTCTTGACCTCCGTGTTGGCACGCAAACGACACACACACGTGTGGAATACCCCAAACGGCGGCTACTATACCACACTCCATTCCATTCTCAGGACTTATAGTTATTACGTACTTGGAAGCGTGGGTGGAGGGTGCAAACATGAGCTCTACCCAAGTGGGGGGGCCGTGCCCCCACAACCGATTAAAAAAATGCATCAATATGTTGTTGACATTGATTCGACTTCCATGTCGTGAGATCCTTCCTCTACAGCACAGAGTGAGTCTTTTCCTGCCAAATTTTTCTGGAAGAGGTGGGGAGGGAGGGGGTGAAGGGTGTAGTGTTGAATGTCCTCTGGTGTGGCGTTGTGCACTAGCTCAGTCAATCCCTGCATGTCAAGATGAGCACATTCACGGACATTTTCCAACAAGATAACACTATCTATAGCAGCGTAATTATGTAATTCGGATACGTAGTTTCTGAATGTGAGCTTTTCCCACAAAATAAAGAGATTCAACCCCTGAAAACTGAACTTTATAAATAAACAGAATATTCTCTGCTCTGTAATTGACATTGACTTCAATTTCATATAATGAGATCATTTCTCTCCAGCAGAGACTAAGTCTGGTTGTTTCGGAAGAGGAGGTGAGGTCTGAGGACTTCCCAGCATTGGAGGAGTTAATTAATTGGTTGGTTTAATTAATTAATCAAGTAATTTGATATAAAAAATTTGCTTGTATAGGTGAGGGGGAGCTGAGAATGGTTGGGGATTTGCCAAAGGGGTGTGTGAGGAGAAGGGGGGAGGGAAGGGTGGAGAGTTTGTCGGTAGGAAAAACCACTTAGCAGAATAGTAGGTTCAAAGGTGGGGAGGGTTAAGTGTTACATGAAAACCACTTATCAGAACAATCAGCTGTCACAATTTAATTAATTTGAATATCAATTTGATATCAAAAGTGCGCAAGAACGCAGGTTACTTTACCACTAATAGGTAGAGTCATTCACGGGGAGGTTTGTGTGTTTAATTTACAAATTTTTCGTGCTAAATGGCTGAACTACGATGAGGTGAAATCCTCTGCTGCCTGCCCTACTATCGTCCCACATTGGCTCTAGCATCACGGTTCGTTTACGAACGGCTTTTTCTACGTACAAACATTCCGTGACAGTCTACCTATGACATGTACAGCATCTGTAATGTTTCTGAGCAAAGCAATATGGTAACTGACGCTGGGATGCACTTCCACTGTTTGTGATAAGGTTCTAGTATCTCACAAAACATTCATTGAGGCATTCTACAGGGCAATTCTACATTTGCTTTAACGACAACAGTCCTATGGCCGACTGAATTCTTTTCTTCTCTGGAGTCTTTCATCAAATCTTAACAGTTATCGTAAAGGGGTCGAGAGCAGAGGAAGTCAAAGCATATGCAATTACCAGTTATTCTAGCATGTTTCTATAACTCTAGAATTGATATAACTCTAAAATTAATCAAATAAATGAGAAATTACAATAGCGAACTCAAAAACATAAATAATTTAAAATTAAAAAATTCTCGAAAGTCTTTCCAGGACCAATATGTTACCAGCAGCAACATCGATAGCAGGTAAAAATCGTCGAGAATCTCAATTCCTGGCGTGGATGAACTGTCTACGACTATATAAATAATTAAGTATGTGTGGAACCCTCGTAGCATGGGTTCTAGTCGCACTTGTTGGTTTTTATTATTATTATTACTGCTGTCCATTTTCTTTTCAGTATATGCAGGCCTGCTACTCTATACTACAGGACATGAGAAAAGTTTTTATCATTTGCTCACTTCGCGGATGCGGTACGTGTAGCCGCCTTGATGGATCGACCCTGATGTGTTCAGGCGTTACACTAATTTCAGCCCACCCATTATTTCAAATAGTGAGGCCAGTAGATCGAAAAAAATAGAAAGACATCAGACGGATTACTTTATGGCGAAGTAGAAGTATCAAAACTGTATACCGGACAGAAAATTGTGCCCAGGTTCGTCTCTGGTCTGCGACGGTAGCCTACAACCACGGCACACTACGTCATAATTATGGAAGCAAACTAACGATTTAAGTGTGTACATTTGGTATATTTATAAGAAACGGGGAAGTACAAATTTCATGGGGCTAGATAGTCTCACTTTTTCAGAAGAGGAATGAAATACAAGAGTACACGAGATTTCACAGGAGGTTTCTTTAATATACTACTTTTGAAAACAGAAGAAGGGAAAAACAAGCAAACAGAGCGAGAAAGAAAAGAAAACACTGAAAAAAGGAATTGTAGTGGGGAGAACTGATGCTTCCTACGCCAATTCGTAAAACACAAGTTGTGGGGACTGGAAGAAAAAATTATTAAGTTAACTGTTATAACCGCAAAATCACTGATAAACGCCGCGTACAGATCAACTGTATCACTGTAATGTACGTGGATTATTTTGTGTTTTTCGAAGTCCGGTCAGTCGCGAAATAGAAACCACAGTGAAAATCAAAAACGTTTTGTTTGAAACATTTAGCTACAGCTTTCAGCTACCTGTCTACGTAGCATGCACTCCGTCGTATAAAGTTTTCGTAGTGTCGTACCAACTTTCCAACACCCTCGTCATAGAATGCAGCCGTATGTGCTTACCACCAATACTCTACGCTAGTCTACAGCACGTTGTCTGTGCCAGAATACTGTCATAGCCAGCGGCTCATGTGGGCACAGAGATAAAAATCAGAGGGCGCCAACTCTGGAGAGTATGGCGGGTGATCAAACACTTCCAATCGAATTCGCTGCGGTAGTGTCTTTGTTGCAGCAGCAGTGGGCGGCCGAGGATTGTCATGAGGAGGGACAGAGCCTGAAGACAACTTTCAGCTCCGCTTGTCGTGAACTGCCTACCGGTATCGCCTGATCCACTCTCTGAACAAGCCTGTCGGTCGACACTAGCTTCCTTTCCTGACCACCTGCATCATGAACGCCTGTACATTCGTCTTCAAAGTTCCTGCGTCATCGACAGATTGTGGTGTTTTGCATGATTGGTAGGAGGGTATGAAACTTGCATGAAATCAGGTAGATCCCCTCAGCATGAAGAAACTGAATGGCAACACGCAATTCGCACTTGACGGGAGACACTATTGTTGTAGGCACTTTGACGTACTCACTGCACGCGTAGAACTGTAAAGTGCGACGTGACGCTATCGACGGTCATACTGGAGACACTGCGCAACACATCTGCGCACAGCGTCGTCAGATTTTCACTATGCTTTTAATTTCGTGGGCGATCGGAGGCTGAAAAACATATTTCCATGAGAGTACTAAAACTGTTGCGGGAGTTACTGTAGAGGTGCTGACGGTGTGTACTTACGAAAGTAGCAGGTGTGCCAACTCCCCGAGCAGTCCGTCGTGCAGTAGCGGCGTTTCGGCAGCCTCGCAGATCGCCCTCAGCAAGCACGAGTGACCGTCCACACCCAAGCTGCGGGCACAAAAGTTTTCGCAATACATCGCCGCACACAAGCGTAGTAACTACCGACGTAGCCTAGTAATGGATCAGCTTTTGCCACTGCTACTTAGTCTACAATCAACCAGTGGGAGTATTTCAGTCCATTGTGTTTCGTATTCATTTATTTTTTTCGCCCCAGTAAACTGACTACAAGAATCTCTTTCTCCACTTCACTGCCACAATCTTGATTCTTTGTGGCTTTAACATACCAGTTCTCTCTCCGTCGATAAAATAATGGATATAGTATTCTGAAAACAGTTATTAATTCTATAATAGGCTGACACCTGGCACTAAGAACTTGATCCACTCTGTCATTCACACTTAAGTGTTGCTGGACAATCTGGAGACATTCAGTTTTATTCACACAGTGCACGTCTCATCAACAGTTAACTAACGTAAGGTCTATGTGCAGAACCACATTCATGTGCTTCGTCTCTCTTTCCTCTTCCTCCCTATTCCTGTCTCTCACATTCTCCATCCTCTCTCCTCTTATACTCTCTATAATTTTCCCTCATTCTTTCTCTTAATTTCGCTCACATTCTGTCTCATACTGAACCCCTTGTTGCCCTCTCACACATCCTGTCTCGCTCTCCCCCCCCCCCCCCCCACTCTCACTCTTCCTCTCTCACTCACCGGTTCTTCACTTCCTCAGTCTCTTCCTCTTTCCTTCCTCCTCTTGCTACTTGCTAGTGTATTTTCCTCATTCCTTCCCCCTATTATTTCCCCCCTCTCTCTTTCTTTCCTTTCCTCTCCCTCTTCCATCTCCCTGTCCCGTGTATCATCTTGAAATGTCCTGATATCTGTCAGATACTCCACGTACTAATGTGTCATCTCTCATTCCTATAGGAACGTCGGAGAGCGACAATATTCAGCAGTCGCTCGTGTGAATAAGGCAGCGCAGATATTTCAGTCGCCTTTCCAGTCCTCTCCCTGAACGCCAGACTGCTCCTTAAGTTCAGTAACTCTTCAGATAAACAAAATCATTGGGGACATTATTCTTGAAAGGCGGAGATTTCACAGAGATTGTACTGCACGGAGAAATGTATCATCTCCAAATGAAAGAAAGGCAGGAAAGCTGAAAACCTGCGGAAAGATCAGAAAATACTGCAATATTCAATCAGGAACAAAAGCTTTTTCTACCAATCGGTTACATTCTTATGCAAGAAGCTCCTGACAGAACCAAAAGTCCAGCGAGAGCTGAAGGAATATCTGGTAACTTTTACCAAAATATCTTTAGAGAGAGTTAATAGTCAATAAAGACTAATAGCTGAAGCCTGGAATAATCTTTGTCTTCTGATCAGAAAAGGGGGCAAAGCAAGAACAACACTACACTAATATGTCATTATCTTTGGCTGGGCTCTGAGCACTATGGGACTCAACTGCTGTGGTCATAAGTCCCCTAGAACTTAGAACTACTTAAACCTAACTAACCTAAGGACAGCACACAACACCCAGCCATCACGAGGCAGAGAAAATCCCTGACCCCGCCGGGAATCGAACCCGGGAACCCGGGCGTGGGAAGCGAGAACGCTACCGCACGACCACGAGATGCGGGCTCATTATCTTTCCAATGCAACAGATAACGGTCAATAATCATTAAGTTATCGTGGCTTCCGTTCTTATTAGTATAAGTTAGTTACTTACTTACTTATTTAGTTAGTTAGTTCCTCATTACACGAATAATTTGAAAGTTTTTTTATCGAAATGATGTGGAACTAGCCAGTCTACAGGATGTGTATATACGATTAGTGTTAAAATTAATGAACACATCATTTTTAACGCTACTCCTACAGCTACACTTAAATACTAGACTGTTTCACAGGCTGCCAGCTTCCAAAAAAAATTGTTCATGGAATAGGACGAGTTGTTAAGAAGAAATTATTTTAGATTAGGTTTAAAATTTGCTTTGCTAACTGTCAGACATTTTATGTTAGGGGGCCAATGATAAAAAATATTTGTTGCTGCTTATTTAATACCTATCTGAGCCACTGACTAATTCAGTAATGTATTGTAAACATCATTTTCTGCTCCAGTGTTGTAGGTATGGAGACCACCATTCTTCTCAAATTGTGGTGGATTATCAATATCGAATTTCATTCGCAGATATATGTATTGTAATGGTGCACTTAAAATGCCTAACTCCCGGAAGAGGTACCTATACGAGCATTGAAGGTGAATAATGCGTATCATTGTTACTGCTCACTTTTGTACAATCAATGCTTTCTTAGTAAATGATTAATTATCCCGGATATCACTCCGTAAGACATTAATCAGTGGAAACATGCAAGATAGGCCAGTAGGTTGATTCGTTTGTTTCCAGGACTAGTAAACGAAGAGCCAAAGTACCTGAACTTAACTGTTTGAGTAACTCGGCAATATTCTCCTTTCAGTTCAAGTTTTCATCAGCATGTTCACTCAAATATTTGGAGGATTTTACTCTGTTTACGGACTCCTGTTTGTTCATGCGATACGTCAGTTGCTGGTATGGCACCGTTTGTTGCATAGAACTGAATATAGTGTCTATTCTCAAAATTTAGGGACAGTCCATTTTCTGAGAACTATTTAGATTTTATTTGAAAAATATCATTAACAATTTGTTCTTTTGCTTTCTCTATCATCTGTAAGAAGTACCAACTCTGCTCGATGAATGTTAAGTGGAAGATCATTCAGATATACCGGGTGAGTCAGAGGAAAGGGTGATAGTGATTTTGAACAAAAAACGTCATATGGGCGTATGCCTTTTCTTAAGTTTCCGAGGAAACTAATGAAAACAATGGAGAACATGACAAATGCAGGTGATAGTAGATGAAACATTGTGATCTAATGTTTTGTTTAATTGTATAAATTTCCTCACAAAAATGTTGAAAAAGCCCAACGTCCACTGCCAGCAGCTCTTGTAGACAGCTGCTGTGTTGCTGATCTTAGCTCATTTGTACGGCCCTTTACTTAAGTACACGCATGCAAGATTCGTTGCCCTATCATGCGCAAGTGAGTTGCACACTGAAATGGTCAGTAAATACGACATTATGTAACCTAATGTCGCTTTGCTTGTATTCGCACGTGAGTGCTGGTGAAGAACATGTCACTGACGCCTGCGATTTGCAAACAGCTGTACGTCGGATATGGTTAAGATAATGGTGTATGTTAATTTGTAGCTTTTGGTTCAGAACACCCATACTATAATCCTTCTAAGGATGTAAGTTCCCTCCTGACTCACACTGTACACAGTATAGGAGCGGACTCAAAATTGAACCTTGTGGGATGCCCCTCATGCTTTGTCTGCAACCACTAAAACTTTTTCTTCTTCCAACGTTATTAAAGTTATTGTGCACATCTTTTGGAATTTTCTCTGTTAAGTGTGATTCAAACTACTTTTGTAGCCCATAAAACGTCTATATTTGTAAAACAGTAATCTAATCTTCCCAGATAAACTCTTCGGGAAGTTCACAACAATGTCAAATGGCGATACTTTCTTATTTAAGGTTTGTAATATTTGGTGAGTAAATGTATAAAGATCATTGTCAGTCGAGAAACTATGTAGGGATCAAAACTGTGTTGTGCTAAGGAAATTGTTTTTACTTAAACGCTTTAATTATACTACTGACGGGCGACGATCGTTCCTTACAAAGTGACCCACAACTAATTAACTGGTCACCTCTCACTCATAGCTGTCGTGGGGTCCTCAATCATGGTGTACACGATAAATGAATTATTCATTGTTTCTGTCTGCAACATGTTCAGTAGACAATAAATAACTTTTTTTGAAATTTTAATTACTGCAGACTCAAACACAGCACTTTGTTTAACTTGTTAAAATGAAGTGTAACACCAAATAAACGAGAATTATTTTAGTAATCTTATAAAAATTTTTACCTCCTGAAGAGAATTGTAAAGAAATATTATTGTATTAAGATCTTCAAACGCATAGAATATTTGGGTACTAGCTGTACCTGGACACGCGTAGGAGTGACTCAGTCTGGTTAAATGTAAAAGAAACAAACGAGAAAGCCCAGATTTATAGTATGTTCGGTAACTCGACATGAGTCCTAATCTGATGTTCACCCTGTCGCTGTCCATCATCTCGTGGCCTTCTCCTTGTCCATTGACTATGTTCAACGATTCTGCAGCAAACAGAAATTAGGGATGTTGATCTGTAATTTTGCGGGTCCGGTCTTTTACACTTCTTATACACAGGTGTTACCTGAGCTTTTGTCCAGTCGCTTGGGGATTTGTGTTGGGCGAGAGATTCACGATAAATGCATGCTAGGTAAGCGGCCAGTGCCGTAGAGTACTCTTTGTAAAATCGAACTGGGATTCCATCTGGACTTGGATATTTACTTGCTTTCAGATCTTCCAGTTGCTTCTCAATGTCAGGTATGCCTATTCCTATGTCGTCCACACGGGAGTCTGTCCGATGGTCAAATGACGGTATATCTGTACGATTCTCTTGCGTGAATGGTTTCTTGAACGTGAAATTTAAAACTTCGGCTTTCGTTTTGCTATCTCCAACTGCCACATCAGACTGGCCAACAAGGGACTGAATGAAAGCCTTAGACCCGCATAGCGATTTTACGTAAGACCAGAATTTTCTCGGGTTCTTTTGCTAAGGTGTGACGGTGGCAGTTGTCGTATGCTTCGCGCATAGCTCTTTTCACAGACGCACAAATCTCTACAAAACTTCGATTGTCGTCATTTCTGTGTTCCCTTTTGAACCGAGAGTGCAACAGCCTGTTTCCTCAGCATCCCCTCAATTTCGCTGTTAAACCATGGTGGGTCTTTTTCATCATTTATCAGCTTACTATGCACATAGCTCTCCAGACCACGATTTATAATCTGCTTAAACTTTGCCCATAATTCGTCTACATAAATCTTATTGGAGCTAACTGATGCCTATTCACTGTTTAAGTGAGATGTTAATAACTGCTTATCTGCTCTGTCTAACAGAAACACCCTCCTAGCGTTGTTGACTGGCATTTCTTTCCCACCCCTCTGACCATTTCCTCTTTCACCACTCCTCTCTCTGATCTTGAGCCTTGTTTATCGTCATTGCAAGTTACGTTTCTGTAGTAGCATTCTAGTCGTAAACCAATAAACCAGAAATACAACTTTCCACTCCTCTGTGAAAATCTCGTGGGAGGAAGAAAACAAAACAGCACATTGTTGTTCATACAATTTATGTTTAAGGATATATAATATAATGAGAGAGAATATATATGGCAGAATGAAATTGGCTAATGTTTAAAATGTCCCGCTGTCGTAGTTACAATTGGCTGCGTCAAAGAAAACTAAATTGCACATTTTTTTACAGCAGAGCGATTCCTTCATCAGAAACGGTTTCGACATTACACATGTACATTGTTATTTTAAAAGAACACTACATGTGTTTGTTCGTCTGAATGTTTGATAGAGTATCGTTTAAAATTTGAAGTATGTAAATCCGTCAAGAACGTTTCGAGATTTTTTTAAACCGCATTTACACTGTTACATATACGAAACAAAAGCGTCATAACTTCTTAACGGTTTGCGTTACGACGTTGAAACTGCACGGTTGGCCGCGGGGCATGATGGGAATTAGTATGCGCATGCATGGTTTGGTTTAGCGACGAAGCCCACTTTCATTTGGATGGGTTCGTCAACAAGCAAAATTGGCGCATTTGGGAGACTGAGAATCCGCATTTCGCGATTGAGAAGTCTCTTCACCCTCAGTGGGTCACTGTGTGGTGTGCAGTGTCCAGTCACTGAATAATCGGTGCGATATTCGTTGGTGGCACGGTGAATATCGAACAGTACGTGACGGTTTTGGAAGATGATTTCATCCCCATTATTCAAACTGACACCAGTTTCGACAAAATGTAGTTTGTGCAAGCCTGAGCTGGACCCCATCGAAGCAGGAGAGTGATGTCCTGGGGGACTGCATTCTGACTCTGGGATACCCAAAGGTCATTGGCATGAGTCTCTATTGGCCGCCATATTCTCCGAATCTTAACACACGCGACTCCTTTTTTTGGAGCTATATTAAAGAAAAGGTGTACAGCAATAACCCCAAAATCGTTGATGAACTGAAAATAGCCATTCAGGAGGTCATTGACAACATTGATGTTCCGACGCATCAGCGCGGCATGCAGAATTTCGCTATTCATTTGTGCCACATCATCGCCAATGATGGCAGGCGTATCGAACATGTCATAACCTAAATCCAAATATTTGTAGTGACGTTCACATGTTGGATAAAGTGTGTGCTCGTCGTAGTTTGTAACAAATTTACGTTTTTTCCATGTAGTTCAATTGTCAGCCTGTATTATACGAGGGTTGGAACTTTAATAGTGGCAACTATTTATTTACAGCTCGTACAAAATAGATACATGTTTCAAAGTTTTACTGGCCTTGAAAGTAGTCACCATTATTGTGTATAACCTGTTGCCAGCGATGTGGAAGTCGCAGGACACTCACAGCAGTGCCAGTTGTGTCTATTTCCCGACGAATTTGTAGCAGTTCTGAAGCGAATGCCGTGAAGCATTTCTTTCAGTTTAAAAGTCTAGTTGAACTTACGAGGTCTTAAGTCAGGGGGAGTGCAGTAGGTGGTATAGAACATAGCAGCCCTAGCACTCAAACAAATCAGTAACAGCTTGCACTGTACGTGCTTGAGCATTGTCCTGCAAAATGATGGTCAGGTCCTGCAGAAAGTGTCATCACTTCTGTCTCTATTCTGTTCAGTTTTGGAACACAACCTACGACCAGCTTAGAGACAGAAGTGATGACACTTTCTGCAGGACCTGACCAGCATTTTTCAGGTCAATGCTCAAGCACGTACAATGCAAGGTGTTACTGATTTGTTTGACTGATGGGGCTGCTAAGTGCTATACCACCTACTGCACTGCCCTGACTTAAGCCCTCGTAAGTTCAACTCGATTTCTGAGCTGAAGGAAACACTTTACGGCATTCACTTCAGAACTGCTACAAATTCGTCGGGCAATCGACCGCGCCTCTCGGACTGTCAACGCAACTGGCGCTCCTAAGAGTACCCTACAACTTCCATATCGCTCGAAACGGGTTACACACAATATTGGTGGCTACGTAGGTCAGTAAAACTTTGAAACACGTATCTATTCTGTACTAGCTGTAAATAAATAGTTGCCACTATTAAAGTTCCAACCCTCGTATATGCGGTAAACCAACGATTATCCGCGGTAACTGGGGACTTAAAACAGCGGACAGTCAGCAATTAAAGTACGAAGTAACGTATTACGGTTGTTCGAAAGCAAAAATTAATTACCATGTCATAATTAAAATCATTTAACGCATGTTTATAATAAATTCTACTTTAATAATGTATATGTGAAAATTCGGTACTTACAAAGAAGACAGAACAATCCAGTGACACATTACCTTGCACTACTTTGAAACAAAATACAGTCCTGTGCTTCCAATGTTCGTGCAACACATTGTTTACAAAACTCGTATTGTACTGTGGCATTATCGTTCATCCCTGACCACTCCCGGTTGAAACAAAAATTTCCAACAGCAGAAATAAATGGGAGAGGCAGGGCGCGGATAACTCGCAAAGTGGATAATCCGTCTGCGGATAATGACAGTATCTATCCGCTGAACGTTCATTAGAGTATTGTGTAAAATTTTAAATAAATTTGTGAAGATCGCTTCGAGGTTTCTTGCAAGGTCCCCCCTCTTACACATCACATCACATATGTAGTAGAAATATATAGATTATGTCCGTTCGAATATGCATTACAGCGTCCTGTAAAAATCCGAAGCATATTTGTTAACAAGTTTTTTTGTAACAAAGTTTCCCCCTTGCGAATTTTATATTTGTTTATATATCGCATACTTAAGAAAACCAGTTATACAAAAACACGCGAGAACGCACACGCAACGTTGTGACAAAATTTCAAAGCACTCAGCCAGCAATTTTTCGAGTTTTGCGAGCACAAACATACACAAGCTGAATTTTTATAGATTACGATTTTTCCTTATAAAAAAATCTGAATTTATTGTTACACAACAACTTTAAAGCAATGTTCGCAGGGAATACACAGTAACACGAGACAGGAAATTATTTGGCATTCTTGTTGTTGTTGTGGTCTTCAGTCCTGAGACTGGTTTGATGCAGCTCTCAATGCTACTCTATCCTGTGCAAGCTTCTTCATCTCCCAGTACCTACTGCAACCTACATCCTTCTAAATCTGCTTATTGTATTCATCTCTTGGTCTCCCTCTACGATTTTTACCCTCCACACTGCCCTCCAATGCTAAATTTGTGATCCCTTGATGCCTCAAAACATGTCCTACCAACCGATCCCTTTTTCTAGTCAAGTTGTGCCACAAACTTCTCTTCTCCCCAATCCTATTCAATACCTCCTCATTAGTTACGTGTCTACCCACCTTATCTTCAGCATTCTTCTGTAGCACCACATTTCGAAAGCTTCTATTCTCTTCTTGTCCAAACTAGTTATTGTCCATGTTTCACTTCCATACATGGCTACACTCCATACAAATACTTTCAGAAATGACTTCCTGACACTTAAATCTATACTCGATGTTAACAAATTCCTCTTCTTCAGAAACGCTTTCCTTGCCATTGCCAGTCTACATTTTATATCTTCTCTACTTCGACCATCATCAGTTATTTTGCTCCCCAAATAGGAAAACTCCTTTACTACTTTAAGTGTCTCATTTCCTAATCTAATTCCCTCAGCATCACCCGAGATAAGTTGACTACATTCCATTATCCTCGTTTTGCTTTTGTTGATGTTCATCTTATATCCTCCTTTCAAGACACTGTCCATTCCGTTCAACTGCTCTTCCAAGTCCTTTGCTGCCTCTGACAGAATTACAATGTCATCGGCGAACCTCAAAGTTTTTACTACTTCTCCATGAATTTTAATACCTACTCCGAATTTTTCTTTTGTTTCCTTTACTGCTTGCTCAATATACAGATTGAATAATATCGGGGAGAGGCTACAACCCTGTCTTACTCCTTTCCCAACCACTGCTTCCCTTTCATGCCCATCGACTCTTATAACTGCCATCTGGTTTCTGTACAAATTGTAAATAGCCTTTCGCTCCCTGTATTTTACCCCTGCCACCTTCAGAATTTGAAAGAGAGTATTCCAGTTAACATTGTCAAAAGCTTTCTCTAAGTCTACAAATGCAAGAAACGTTGGTTTGCCTTTTCTTAATCTTTCTTCTAAGATAAGTCGTAAGGTCAGTATTGCCTCACGTGTTCCAACATTTCTACGGAATCCAAACTGATCTTCCCCGAGGTCGGCTTCTACCAGTTTTTCCATTCGTCTGTAAAGAATTTGCGTAAGTATTTTGCAGCTGTGACTTATTAAACTGATAGTTCGGTAATTTTCACATCTGTCAACACCTGCTTTCTTTGGGATTGGAATTATTATATTCTTCTTGAAGTCTGAGGGTATTTCGCCTGTCTCATACATCGTGCTCACCAGATGGTAGAGTTTTGTCTGGACTGGCTCTCCCAAGGCCATCAGTAGTTCAAATGGAATGTTGTCTACTCCCGGGGCCTTGTTTCGACTCAGGTCTTTCAGTGCTCTGTCAAACTCTTCACGCAGTATCTTATCTCCCATTTCGTCTTCATCTACATCCTCTTCCATTTCCATAATATTGTCCTCAAGTACATCGCTCTTGTATAAACCCTCTATATACTCCTTCCACCTTTCTGCCTTCCCTGCTTTGCTTAGAACTGGGTTTCCATCTGAGCTCTTGATATTCATACAAGTGGTTCTCTTCTCTCCAAAGGTCTCTTTAATTTTCCTGTAGGCAGTATCTATCTCCTTGCAAGTTGATAACTGCGCTGAAAGATAAACATGGTGTGACGAATGGCAAAAATAGTAAGCTGACGTAATCGTGAGGGTGTAAAGGTGTTCGTCGCTACACACTGTCTGCAAAGCTAATTCCCTTTCTCATGGCAGAGCTCCACAAAGGCGTGTGATCGCACCGGCGTCAGTACTTCAGCGAGTGACAAGTGTTTTCGACTCATGCTCCGCCACCGCTGACGCAGGTACGTACCCGTCCATGATGGAGGAGATGGCGCCGTAGGCTGCGTCCCGCCCCACCTTCACCTGCAGGTCCTGCTCCGCCTGGCTTATGTTGGTCATCTCGGCGTACAGCCACTGGAACTGCAGCTGCATCACCATGGTGCGGTTGGGCAGCTTCACCGGCGTCGTTATGCCTACGACAAACTGCCACGCGCGGCATGCTAATGCAGTTGCGAAGAACGGTCGTCGCAGCTTACCACCTATCGAAATTCCGTACAACATTATACTCCCGCACAAACATACCAAATTGTGAATCTGTTATATGACGATCAGTGTGGCTTTCTGGAAAGATACAGGCACTAGAGAAGCGGTTCTGGCGCTGCAGTCGACAGGGGAAGCCAGACACGTACACAGGATTCAAAGAAACTCCGCCCGAACAGGCCATGAAGGCCCAATGCCACCGACCGACCGCCATATCATCCTCAGGCCACAGGCGTCACTGGATACGGATATGGAGGGGCATGTGGCGAGCACACCGCTCTCCCAGCCGTATGTCAGTTTACGAGACCGGTACATAGGATTTGGTAAACTGGAAAAAGCGTGTGACGATTTAAAATGGTGCAAGATGTTCAAAATTCTGTTCAAAAACTGAGTAAGCTACAAAGAAAGAAAGTAGTATCCAGAATGCAGAGGGTACAAGTGTAGATTTTTTTATATGTACTGCCTTAAGATGTACTGACATCAGTGTGTTGGTTGTTTTTTCTCTGTGTCGAATAGTCTTCTCACAAATATATCGCAAATTGTACGACCTGATATTTTCTGCACGGTCATACGTGTGTCTGTAGAGAGTACCCGTTCTGTGTCCACTCATCCACAGTTCAACACTTGACCTCCTGATCGGAGGAAACAGTAATGGCTTGCTGTTGCTACATTTACTTGGAGGTACTAACCAACCAAAAAACATACAACTTCTAATGGCTATAAACATTAGCCTGCGCCGCGCGGAGTGGCCGGGCGGTTTGAGGCGCCATGTCACGGATTGCGCGGCCCCTCCCGCCGCAGGTTCAAGTCCACCCTCGATCATGGGGGTGTGTGTTGTTCCTAGGATAAGTTAGTTTAAGCAGTGTGTAAGTCTAGGGACCGATGACCTTAGAAGCCGGCCGGTGTGGCCAAGCGGTTCTAGGCGCTACAGTCTGGAGCCGCGCGACCGCTACGGTCGCAGGTTCGAATCCTGCCTCGGGCATGCATGTGTTTGATGTCCTTAGGTTAGTTAGGTTTAAGCAGTTCAAAGTTCTAGGGGACTGATGACCTCAGACGACAAGTCCCATAATGCTCAGAACCATTTGAGCCATTTTGACTTTAGCAGTTTGGTCCCTTAGGAATACACACACATCTGAACATTAGTCTGCAAATGACGCAAATACTGAGATAATGTTGTTCAGTAGACCCTCGTCAATCACCAATAGAAATATCTCCACTGGTACCTATTACACCCTGTACAGTATGTACAATAACAAAAAGGAAGCAATCATAATGGAATGCCAAGAACGATGGGTTCGGATTAAAAAGGGTCTAAGAGAGCGATGCAGTCTTTCGCTCCGACTGTTCAATCTCAACAGTGAAGGAGCAATGAGGGAAATAAAATAACGGATCATGAGTGGGATCAGGGAAAAAGAATACCAACGATAAGACTCACTGCTATCGTCAGTGACAGAGAAGAAGTAAAGAATGGACAGTCTAATCAGCACACACTGTGGACTGACAAGGGAACCTCCCCATCGCACCCCCCTCAGATTTAGTTATAAGTTGGCACAGTGGATAGGCCTTGAAAAACTGAACACAGATCGATCGAGAAAACAGGAAGAAGTTGTATGGAACTATGAAAAAATAAGCAAAATATACAAACTGGGTCTTCCATGCGTAAGATAGACAATATTAAGGGCAATGTGAGGCGAGGAGCTCCGTGGTCCCGTGGTTAGCGTGAACAGCTGCGGAATAAGAAGTCCTTGGTTCAAATCTTCCCTTGACCGAAAATTTTAACTTTTTATTTTCAGTTTATGTGAAAAACTCTTATGTTTTCATCACTTTTTTTGGAGTGATTATTACATCCACAAGAAAACCTAAATCGGGCAAGGTAGAAGAAACTTTTCACCTATTCGCCAACTGTACTAGTTAGGTGGGTCGACAACATATTCCTGTCATGTGACGCACATGCTGTCACCAGTGTCGTATACAAAATATCAGACGTGTTTTCCTGTGGAGGAATCGGTTGACCTATGACCTAAGACCTTGCGATCAAATGTTTTCGGTTCCCATTGGAGAGGCACGTCCTTTCGTCAACTAATCACACGGTTTTGCGGTGCGGTCGCAAAACACAGACACCAAACTTATTACAGTGAACAGAGACGTCAATGAACGAACGGACAGATCATAACTTTGCGAAAATAAAGAAAGCAAAATTTTCAGTGGAGTGCAGATTTGAACCAGGGACCTCTCGTTCCGCAGCTGCTCACGCTAACCACGGGACCACGGCGCTTCTCGCCTCACATTGCCCTCAATTTTGCTTATCTTACGCATGGACGACCCAGTTTGTATATTTTGCTTATTTTTTCATAGTTCCACACAACTTCTTCCTATTTTCTCGATTGATCTGTGTTCAGTTTTTCAAGGCCTATCCATTATGCCAACTTATAACTAAATCTGAGGGGGGTGCGATGGGGATGTTCCCTTGTGAGTGTTAATCGTAGAAAGACGAGGACTAGCAGAAATCAGATGAACTATAAACTTAACATGGAAATTGGTAACCACGAAGTAGGCTACGTTAAGGAATTCTGATACCTCGTAAGCAATATAAAATGTGAAGGATGAAGCAAGCAGCACAGGAAACACAGAATAGCGCAGGCCAAAATAAGTCTACCAGTATCCTAAGATTGAACGTTGGCGTTAATCTGAGCAATAAATTCATAAGAACGAACGTCTGGAGCGCAATACTGTTTGGAAGTGAACAGTGAGAAAACCAGAAAAGAATATAAACGAAGCGTTTAAGATGTGGTGCTGTACTAGGATGTTGATAATTAGGTGCACCGTAATATAAGGAATGAGGAGATTCTTCGCAGAATCAGCAAAGAAAGGAAAACCTAGAAAACACTGACAAGAAGATGAGACAGGGTCATAGAAAATGTGTTGAGATGTCATGGAATAACTTACACGATACAGTGTAGGAGCCTTCCATCTCATTCGATAAAGAACCGTCATGTGAAGTGGAAAAGTTAAAGGAAGTGCCAGTACAATTCGAAGGGGGACACTACCATGATGTGTGACAAGTTCAAACGAATCAGAATGATAAGTCTCCAGGAACGGATATACTACAGCGTGACATTTCCCTTCCTGCACAGCATACTGCTATGGTAACAACACGTTTGCGAAACCATTAAGTAGAAGAAGCTTTCCCGCCGCAACGACAGCATAAAATTACCGCCATCTTGTCGGTAAGGACCTAACAGACCGACCGACGACGGCTTCATAAACAGTGCTGGGTCTGCGTCTGAGCTCTGCAGGCGGTCTGGACCTTGTTCAGGCTAAACAATTTCCATTGCATTGGCTTCAAACAACAAGGCCTCAGAGTGCAACCACCGAGCGAACGCCACGGGTGTCGTATATGACGACAAAATGTAGTATTTTCGAAAATGCTTACTTCAAACTGTCACACAGTGCGAGAAAGGTATGTGCATCTACACCTACCTCATTACTCCGCGGTTAATACTTACGTCTTTGGCAGAGGGTTCATAGAACCACTTTCACATTATTTCTCGACCATGCCCTTCTCCTGATGGGCATGCACGAAAAATAAAAACGTAAATGTTCCCGTGTGAGCTCTGATTTCTCTCATTTTATCACGATGATTATTTCTCGCTTTGTTACTGGGAGTCAAGAAAATTATTTGGCATTCGTAGACGTAATTCGGTGATTGTAATTTTGGGAAAAGATCTCCCCACAACGGAAAACAATTTTGTTTTAATGGCAGATGTGGTGTCACCGCCAGACACCACACTTGCTAGGTGGTAGCGTTTAAATCGGCCGCGGTCCGCTAGTATACATCGGACCCGCGTGTCGCCACTGTCAGTGATTGCAGACCGAGCGCCGCCACACGGCAGGTCTAGAGACACTTCCTAGCACTCGCCCCAGTTGTACAGCCGACTTTGCTAGCGAAGCTGCACTGACAAATACGCTCTCATTTGCCGAGATGATAGTTAACATAGCCTTCAGCTACGTCATTTGCTACGACCTAGCAAGGCGCCATTACCAGTGTATATTGAGATTGCACTTACGTATCATCAAGAGCGATGTACAACAATTATGGATTAAAGTTAAGTATTCCAGCAACTACGTTCTTTTCTTACTAGACTCAACTACTTTACTGTTCCAGACCTCACGCCAGTCTGCGTGAGCTTAACGCGTGCTTTTCGGCATCCTCGCATAGTGACTTGGCTGTCTTGCCAAGTCACAACAGCAGACACCGCCACTTGCTTATCATTTGTACGACGCTCTCTCCCATATTTCGTGAGAATACCAAACGCCATGCATTCCTTTGAAGATTTTTGGTAACATCCGTCAATACTGCCTGCTAAGGACCACTTCCCGCGCAGCAATACTCCAGAAGAGGAAGGACATGCATTGTGTCGACGGTCTCTTCAGTGGATTTCTTGAATTTTTTTAGTTGTTCTGCCAACAAAGTGCAGTCTTTGGTTATGACTGTTTAAAAGAAAGTTAAATCGTAATTTTCTTTTCATTTTCCATCCTTCCTTAGTTGCTTCAAAATTCATGGCGGTATGTTCTGTGTCTGCAACTAAATGAAAGTCAGTTTTTTTTTGTTTCTTCCCGGACGTGTTTCGCTTCCTACATACATTTCCGTCGCATTTCGAAACAGTAACAGACAAACCACATAAATATCAAGGAGCATGTATATACAGCTATATACCAGAATACCAATAATGTAAATCATTGCATCTAGGAATGACAGGTAGTAATTTCAAAATTAGGTATAAATTACATAAAAGAAGCTGGAAGTATGAAAACAGACATTTGATCTTTCCTGAAAACCTGATAAAATGTCCAGTATGGAACAGGATACGAAAATTATATGAGCGAACAATTACATCCAAAAACTCCTGACATTACACAAAATATTTAACAGACAAAGAGGCCTTGCAATGAAAAAGAAAGTAATTAATGACCAAATCAATGTAAGCAATATCTCACTAATCATTTTATCCACTAAAACAACAGGAAATAGAAATGTAAAACATAACCTCACTAGATAATTAATTAATCCTCTTAATCCTCCCCTCTCTCTCTCTCTCTATCTCTTTCCCTCCTCCCTCTCTCTCTCTCTCTCTCTCTTTCTCTCTCTCACACACACACAAACTCACCCGCGGTTGCCTCTCCCCTCACACACTCTCCCACAGTGAGAAAGGGGGGATTTAGGAGGGAGGGAATGAGAGAGACAAAGAGCAGAGAATACATTCACACAAGGAATAACGCACTCGCACAAAACATATAACACACGACAGGCACTTACACACACACACACACACACACACACACACACACACACACACACACACAGATAGATACATAATAAAAGATCAAATATGATACCATACAACACAAACAAAAGGCGAAAGAAATACGAATCCAGTGTTGCAATAAATGTGGTCGAAAAAAACGACGAACTGGACCATCTGGAGTGTGGAGACCGTGTAAATACGTCTCCAAGACAAACCACATGTATTAATTACACTGAAAATATTGGTTAAAAACAGTCTTGGTTGCGATTTTAGTTTTTTTTATTTTTCAACGACGCGTTTCGCGTTATTTAGGCGTTCCCGTGGGAACGCGTTATGCAGATCTTGGTGCCTCTCGCGTTCATCTAGAAAAGATAACCTGAAGATGCCTAAATAAGGTGAAACTCGTCGTTGAAAAACAAAAAAAAACAAAAAACTAAAATTGCAACGAATACTGTTTTTAACCTATACTGTTAAGCACTGGTTTTGCTGTATGCCACATATGGATTGCAATAATTTCTACACTGAAAATGTTAAATAACACCAAACGATAATTTAAACTCACGAAACTTGTTCTGCCAAAGTTGTTTCTAACATGAAAAAGAAGAGCAAAGCAAGAGAAAACGTAGCATAGTGACATACTTGTAAGCACTACACAGTGCATTTATTATACATTTAAAAACAAACATGTACTACAGGCTACTGAAGATACTTCGTAATTAAAAGAAGCGAAGCCCATATGCCTTCCATTTAGTTGCAAGGACTGAACATACTTCCATGAAAGGTAATGTAATATTGGAATTTATTCGTGGACTCACGTTTCAGGTATCGAACACTAGCTGAATGGATTATGTCAACACATAAGTCGTCCCGGAATACAAGTGCTGACAAAAATCAGCTGGAAGAGTGTCTAACAAAGAGAACTAGCGTTATGCGCGTCGGTCGACGTTTGGAAAGCAAAACTGAAGCGATTTCGCGTGGTGTAGATTCGACAATGCTCGGTAGGTTTCCGGAGGTACGTGACACCAGATGTGTACGCACAGGCCACGCAGTTCCCACATATTACGGCCTGGTCGTCAGTGAGCGCAGAGCTGGTGCCCGGTAGCGCCCCCACAGGTGTTCCTTCGCGTTCATATCAGGCAAATTTCGTGGCCAACACATCAATGTGAGTACACTATCGCGCTCCTCTAACCGGACACGAACATTAACCTGATATAACAAGTACTTGGTTCAACTGACTAGGAAAAATGTTACGCACTCCTGACATACAGTCGGTGGAACAGTGATCAGTACGGTAGTGATAAACTTGCAGGGTGTGCTTGGGACCCGCGCACCGATGGTTCAGTACAAACTTAGTTACGTATACAGATAGTTCAGCAATACTGGGAATAGAGAACCTCGACGAGTATTCTGCGTAAGCGACACTGATAATGGCAAGTTATCGGTCCCAGGAATGCCAAGACTTCCGGGAATGTTTTTTTAAGTTTGAATCTGGATAACAAATGACAAAAACATACGTTTTGAGTGATATAATAACAAATTAACTATTTTCGCATTTTTTTCCTTTACTTGTACTGTGCATCCTTGGTTTTTGCCAAATTTCATGATTCTAGGCCAGAACGACGTACCCTATAACCTTTGACGAGTGGGTTTACGAGTGTCAAAATCTGAGACAAAACTGGCCGTAATTTCTGATTGCATTGACATACAAGATTAACTTTTTTGCACCACTTATAAACTGTAGATCGTAGCATGTGACATAAATTTCAATTTTCTACGTCCACCGGTTCCTGAGAAAAAAGGGTGTTAACAGACGTACGAACATACAGTCGGATAAGAAATGACAAAAACTTTTTCCGTGTTTTATAATTACAAAGTAACAATTTTCGGATTTTTTTCCTTTACTTGCATTGCGCATCTTTGCTTCTTGCCATATTTCAAGATTCTACGCCAAGCTACACGGTACTCCCGTTGACTTAGAATCGTGAAATTTGGCAATAAACAAGGTGAACGAGTTTGCGAGTATCAAAATATGTAACATAAATCACCCTATCTTTTGACTGCGTTGACATACACGCTTAACTTTTTTACGCCACTAAGGAACCTTAGTATGTGGCATAAATTTCAGCTTGATATGTCTACAGGCTCCTGAGGAAAGGGGACCCTAATAGACGGAGGGACAGAAACTTAGATGACAAATGAAAAATTCTTTTCGTGTAATATAATTACGAATTAACAATTCTAGGATTTTTCCATTAGTTTTATTGTAAAACCTTACTTCTTGCCAAATTTCATGATTCTAGATCAACGGAACTATCGTATAGCTTTTTTTATGCGCGTTTGAAATATCAAAATATGTGACATGGACGTATCTTGACGTAGAACTTTCAATTTTTTAGAACTCCACGGGAGTGTAGGCCTCAGAACGTGGCATAAACTTCAACTTGATATGTCTATTCCTGAGAAAAGGGTTTTTAATAGTCGGACAGACAGACAGACAGACGGACGGACAATGAAGTGAGCCTATAGGGTTCCGATTTTATCGACTGAGGTATGGTACTCTAAAAATACATGTTTTACTCTAAAGTCGCAGTTTACTTATTTTGCCGTTTTGACATGCTCGCTGTCCTCGTCGTGACGACCGCATTTATGTTGTTTCAAATACAGCTAGCTACACGTGACATTTGAGCTTAAATATTCGCCGCCTTCATTAACATTCTGCTCGAGGCAATTCGGCTCACTCAGGAGTCTCAGTGCTCTGTGAGATTAGTTTTGTGAACCGTAAGAATCCCATAGAGAACACTTCTCGGAACCTAAGCGAACTCACTAGACAAAGAGGAAATCATAAAACACTGCTTTTCTTTAACTGCATCACGTTTCTGCAACACGTATTCAATGATAACAGATGGTCGTTCTGTACCCGGAACCTCCGTATGACCATCGTTAAACATTCTCACCCAGTTTCTTACCACCAGCTCGCAAACCCGGCATTGTCAATTTTCATTAGAAACGAAAAAAAATAGGAATTATGTTTGTACTGTAACATCTAAAACAATTCATTCCCATGTATTCATGAAAATGCCTCCCAAGTTATGGAACAGTCGTACAATGAAATATGCATAGCAAGTACAACACGGAAATGAAGAAACATAGTACGCAGGTTCCTGTAATGCGTATTTTAACTCAGGACTTGATTATAAATAGTACTCATAGTTACATATCCAGTCTGTTGGGCGCAACTGCTTTCCGTGTCTACAGCATGAGTTTGTAAACGTCTCTATGTGAACGCCTCGTCATAGCTCTTTAGACGGCTATAGTCTTCTCCTACGGGCGTTTGCGCTTCGCAGTTGAAAGCTGACAGAGGGCTGCCAGGTGTCAGGGATTTCCTTCAGTTGAGTCAAATGTAGGAGTACTAGTAAAGAAAAAACGTATTAAAACTTAATGCATGATGTGGCATTCGTGTACGCATCTCAGTGTTTATGACGTCATATCTCTTAAGCCATGTGTCGTGCACCAATATATACGCGTAAATACATTCGGCGGCGTATGTAGATACTGTCAGCGAATTATGTTGCGAATAGAGCTAGTGGCGAAGAACTAATAAATTTAAAGTCATGAATGATATGGCAGTTATTCACGCATCTCAGTGTTTATGACGTCAAAAAATTCAAATTGTTCCAAGCATTATGGGACTTAACATCTGAGGTCATTAGTCCCCTAGACTAAGAACTACTTAAACCTAATTAACCTAAGGACATCACACACACCATGCCCGAGGCAGGATTCGAACCTGCGACCGTAGCAGCAGCGTGGTTCCGGACTGAAGCGCCTAGAACAGCTCGGTCACAACGGCTGGCTTATGACGTCATATCTACTGAATTATGTGGAGTACCCTGTGTGTGGCTTATGCGGATAGATTCCATCACTTGTAGAGTTCTCTACAAAAACTTCTCCAGTCTGCCGATAAACTCCGTCAGTTTTCACAGCCGGACGAATTTTAACTGACCGAACTATTTCAGATCAACAGAAACTACTGCTTTCTTTACCATGTGTTGGTCAGCCAGTGGATGCAGCTAATCAGTACATAATTGCGGAATGGCCTCCTAACCTGCTGCCGAGATCATATTTAAAACCGGTACGCTATTAAAAATACTTATTTAGTACACTCTAATAGAAGAGGTTCCAACTTCCAACTGCACATAGCTTTCGAAAGACTTTTTAACTCCGTTTTGTGTCTCCAGTCTGATATGCGTTCCCTATTTCCCGACGAGTCTATCGTTTGAGTTGCCAGTATTTCCCCAAGTGTAATGTCTTTCCTGACACCATTCATCGAAACTGGCGGAGAAAATTATGAAAACGCGCTTTGCTTAGCCGTTGACCCAAAACATCGAGTTCTGATTTGAATGGCAAATTCCAACTGTTATTGCCAGTCAGACATGTCTCTAAGATTAACGCTGAGGGCCATTTCACTGCCCATCGCGCACTGTGCAGAAATGAATCAGACAGCGATATATTTTCTCGAGTGCAATAAAACAGTCCCCAGCGGTACGTGGCAACAATAAAGCTCATTTCGTTGAACTGGGTGCAGGTGCAACATTATCGTAGTTATTTTCATTACTTTGTCCGCATGACAACACAGCCTCCATTACTTCGTAAATTATTGGTTAAAGCAAGCGAATATGTGTGAACTATTAGTCACACGCCAACATGTAAGTGTATTTCCCTGCAGCTTAAGTTTAATGATGTATTTTATTGACCACAATGCAGTACATACGAGTACACGTGAGTCAGCTGCCCCTACTGTTATTTTATACAACCCGCACTACGCCTGTATCAGGAATGGTATCCAGACAGGCGATAGCCACGTAATCGACTAAGTTCCCTCTCAGAGCTTCGGCGACTGTTATCAAACAGAATGTTACTGTCAAAAACACGGCTTAGGATTGGCCATGAGTTACACGGTGTTTTTGTAACAATTTGTTCGTTCTTCTAATAATTTCCGGGTATGCAGCCGGATCCAGTCGACATTCTGCCACGATATTTCGGCCCAGAGACGTCCGGCCATCATCAGGTGAGTACACAACTACTGAAGAGCCCAGGTGCAGTCGCGGTATTTATGCCGAATCTCGCGCATGTGAAATGTACTGGCATCCTACAGCGCATGCGTCAGGTGTTGACATGCGCAGCATAGCCGAGTTGTACGTGCTGCCCTCGGTGGTGGACATAATTGTTCGTTACTTCTGCCATACGTATCCATCTCTCTTCAATCTTTCATTGTGTAATTAGCAGTGTAATTATATAGCTTTGGGATGCCTATTTAAGTTTAATCCGTTTATAGTACTTAATCTTTCATAAATGAATCAGAAACGTTGTCTTATAAAGTATGTTCCACCATCGGAAACAACGAAATTAACAGTAGACATCAAATTGAGAAGCATGGAAATAACAACTTCCCGGCCTATATCGCAGTGAAAAGATTAATATATGACTCGCTGCGTTAATGTACTAAAGTGGTATCACAAACAAAATTTGTACAGTATGTTTAAGATGTCTTCGTATACTTTGCCAGATATTTTGCAACTTTTGACAATATGCTTCACATTTACTGAGTTACCATGCTGTACGTAAAGCAAAGCTCGGAATACGATCTTAAAAGGTGTCACTCTAGTGTGCATCCTTTCGTAAAATGACGGATTGTGGCTACTTTTTAATTGTAATTAAGAGTTATATGAAAATGGCATGGCTGGCCGCTGTGGCCGAGCGGTTCTAGGCGCTTCAGTCCGGAACGGCTCTGCTTCTACCGTCGCAGGTTCAGCTCTTGCCTCGAGCATGGATGTGTGTGATGTCCTGAGGTTAGTTAGGTTTAAGTAGTTCTAAGTCTAGGGGGCTGATGACCTCAGATGTTAAGTACCATTGTGCTTAGAGCCGTTTGAACTATTTGAAAATGGCATGACGTACACATGTTACAGAACTGCTTGATGATGACGGTTAGTCGAAATTAGCCAATCGCACAATTAAATAAACATCTCTTTACAGCCTACTACGGACTATGTTTACGTTCATTAAGCATCTATGGACTGTGGAGCCTTACAAATACAAAAAAAAAACAATACATATGCCGCAAGTGGGACATTAAAAAGTCTTTTGTTGCACTCTGTATCAACTATAGCCCATACAAATATTCGTTTTTCTAAAGGAAGGAAATTTGATGAACATTAAAATACCCTAAAACATTATTAAATTTGAGAGTCCATGAGACAGAATTTGCATAGTCTGACTTCATATACACAACAACGGCGTCATAGGAGAGGAAGCACGAACTCGCACCAGACAGGGATGGAGGAGTGAAACGGCCAGGGCCTCTTCACACGTGCCATTACGGCACTCGCCTTAGCGAAGACCAAGTCTTCAGCAAAGAACATTAAGTTGTTCGTGGATAATACTCCTCTGTACTTAATACATCACCAATGCAACTTGTTAGTCTTGGCCGAGAATGCAGCTCTCTCCTTCTCAAAAATGTTGTATCTTTTCGTTAAAAGGGAGATCTTATTTGGATGAATGTTACGCATAGGATAAAAATTGTTTGACTCTTTCCCTTCCCTGCTTAACATAGTCATATCCGTTATGATTCCCAGTAACTCGTCTTGGTCGGAAGACTGGTCTGATGCAGTTCCCCACAGAAGTCTCCTCCGCGCCAACCTAGAAACCTATATCCATTTCAATCTGCTTACTGTATTCATCCACTGCTCTCCCTCTGCAATTTTTACCCAAAACGACCCCCCTCCCCTTCCCCCAATACCAAATCGAAGATTCCTTTGTGCCTTAGAATGTATCCTGTCAATTGATCTCTTCTTTTAGACATACACTCCTGGAAATGGAAAAAAGAACACATTGACACCGGTGTGTCAGACCCACCATACTTGCTCCGGACACTGCGAGAGGGCTGTACAAGCAATGATCACACGCACGGCACAGCGGACACACCAGGAACCGCGGTGTTGGCCGTCGAATGGCGCTAGCTGCGCAGCATTTGTGCACCGCCGCCGTCAGTGTCAGCCAGTTTGCCGTGGCATACGGAGCTCCATCGCAGTCTTTAACACTGTACTCGGGCGTGTTGACAATTATCGCAGCGAGCATGAAAAATACATATTCGACACCAAAATCACTGGTGCTCAATTATTTGTGTACGTCATTCCCTTCCTTTTTCCACTCAAATAGGTGCAAGCAGGATCTCACTCACGCAGACTTGTTTCTAAGTAAGTAAGTCATGTGTGTGTGTGTCATGAAAGGTTACGTATTTACATCTGTTTTCATACGTCATCCTCTTTCCTCCTCCACCTCCACTCCCAGGCATTATTTTTTCCAGTTTGTAACTGATAACTTTAGTATGTTTGTCTGCAATCGCTGGATGTGTTCCATTACATTGTGCAACAAACTGTCACTGAAAATTTCTAAATTACTTGTACTGTATTTAGGGTTTCTATACTTATTTACATATAATGTGATCAAAAATAACCGTTACATGAAAGATTCAGGTCCAGCTTCGGAAATACGTGTCCTGTTTTATACTGTCATAACACATATTTATTCTCGTTGTAATATACCGTAGAAATGTTACGTATAAGGGAATATTGTTAATAATTGTGGATCCTTGAGATGAAGTATCACGCAAACAATGAGAAACGCTTGCAGTGATAAAATTCAGTAAAGATTAATCCACAAAATCAGTAAAGTGAACCAAAGGAAACTGAAGAACTTTCCCTATGTTTGTATACAGACATTATCAAACATACGTAAACAATCCATTACTCTATAAAGAAAGGCTAAAACAATGGTAGGGACAATTGGAGTACGGTAAATGCCTGTATAATTAACAATGTTCTGACCTGACATAGCCGGCCGCGGTGGCCGTGCGGTTCTAGGCGGTCCAGTCCGGAGCCGCGCTGCTGCTACGGTCGCAGGTTCGAATCCTGCCTCGGGCATGGGTGTGTGTGATGTCCTTAGGTTAGTTAGGTTTAAGTAGTTGTAAGTTCTAGGGGACTGATGACCACAGCAGTTAAGTCCCATAGTGCTCAGAGCCATTTTTGACCTGACATTTTGAAGACTTTTTGATGAAAGCATGAACCGCCTGCGCGTTTGCCCCTGGTTTGTTGCTTGTAAGTCACATCTGGTGCAATCCTAGCAATGGCCCAGCAGCAGACTGGTGAAATACCAGGAAGCCCCTTCCCTGCGTGCGTCTACTCTGTGACTGCGGTATCCTGAGGAAATCGCTCGCCATGTTCCTCAGAAGCTGCTCCGAAACTTACAGGGCAGAAGTCTAGGTGGGCATGTTGCAACCAAGCTTTCATAACATGTCAACAGTCCACCGACAGGCTGTTTATATATTATTTCCGAAGAAAATTAAGCACTTTTCTTTAAATTTTTCCAGTCAGCCATCTAATCGCCGTATAAAGTTTCTTTAAATTTCTTGTCTCTGAAAAGCATCTGTGTCTTCCAGAGGCAGCGAAAATGTTATTTTCATTATGTCGCGTAGCTATTGGCTGAATTAAAAACTTTTAAATGCAGTAATGATACAGTCATGAAGAGGTTTAACGTTACGTTAAACGTGTAACACAATAAGACGAGCAGTACAGTTAGAAACTGTGTGTTAGTGTCTTGAGGCATAGTAACTGATGACTCGCACGTACCCGGAATATATTCATCCAGTATTTGAGAATCAGAGCACTTGGCGACAACCAACAAACTTCATACATAATCAGAAACCTTTACAAATTTTTTTCTCGATGACACCCTAACAAAATGATAAAAGCATTACCATTGTTCATGCACTCTGACTTGAGCATCAAGCTTTTTAATTTATTACTTTTTTTCCTACTAACTACATTCGCAACGTACTTTGCAGACACTATTCACATATGCCAGTGAATGTACCTCGAAAATTATATCATAGTTCAGGATATATGACTTGACAAACACTGAGATCGACGAAAAACTAGTTGTTGCTTAAAATTGCCCGTAGTAAAACTTAACCATTGCGCACGACTTTTTATACGAGCTCTATTCGTAACACACTTTTCAGAAAGTATCTACATATACACTATATGATCAAAAGTATACGGATGCCCCAAAAACACGTTTTTCATGTTAGTAGCATTGTTCCATATCAGCGATCTCAGTAGACCCCGTGAGAGAGCAGACTGCGGCGCTCCGCGGAACTCACGGACATTGAACGTGGTCAGCTGATTGGGAGTGACTTGTTTCATACGTCTGTATGTGACATTTCAACACTCCTAAACATCCCTAGATCCACTGATTCCAGTGTGATAATGAAGTGGAAACGTGAAGGGACACGTACAGCACAAAAGCGTACAGGCCGACCTCGTCTGCTGCTGACTGACAGAGACCGCCGACTAGAGTGCTGCAACGCTCCGTGTTTGACCGGTCACGGCTCGCCTGTTGACGGGGGCACCGAGCCGCTCGTGTCCGGCCCCACACCACTCGGCTCAGTCACGTACTCGCCCCATGCCTGTTGTCCGGATTCCGGACACGCGGATAACCGAGCATGACCGGTCACCGCTGACGTCTCACCTCGCCTAGCCCCGGCTCGCTGCACTGTACTTTACTGTACAAATCGAACGCCTCTCTCTCTCTCTCTCTCTCTCTCTCTCTCTCTCTCTCCCCCTCTCTCTTTTAATACAAAAGTAACATTTCCAAGAACGGGTACGTGAGACAGCTCAATTCATAAAGCATCAGGAAAGTAAAATGATATTTCAATACAATCGCGGATAGAAGACGAGTCTCATTTTCAAACAGAAGATTTATTTTTCCTTTCATTTACAGGAAACATTAAATAAGTGCTTTCCCTGTAAACTAGAAGACAACCATCTTCATAAAGAAAGCATACAAAGAACATTAAACATTTACAGACGTAAGTAACTTGTCATACTTTTCAAATGTTTGCAACATAAACAAAATTAGAGTTATTGTTGATCAGCAGTAAATCACTAACGCGTTCCGGATTTAATTAGCTGCGGCAATTTGTTAGTAACATGCCGGCTTTACTAAAGCACCTTTCACTAGGTGCGCTTGTTGCTGGGATACATAAAATACGTCTTGCATCTGCAGCCAAATCTGGCAGATCTGTTTCATGTCTGCTCCACCACTTTAAGATATCATCATCTCCGGAGTGCATTAAAATGTACAGATCTACTTCATCTGCTGTGGATGATTTGTTGTTCCTCCATTCCTTGAAACGATCTCTCTTTCTGGGTGGTGATGACACAGTACTTGAAGGATCTATGATAATAAACAAAAGAGACAAGTAATACAGAACTGATATGGAAATCGTCGAAACGGTCCCGTAAGAGACCGAAGACCTCGCTTTTTGGTCTCTCCCCTAAACAACCCGAACCCCGTTCCCATAAAAACGAGATGTTTTACGTTAAGGAAATATTATACGAGTCACAACATTCCCGTTTCTCTATAATACACTTTCCACTAACTATGCAAAAACGATTATGTTAATGATTGCATGTTGTACCTGCGTACGTAGCACACATTGTCGCACATTGCTAAGAATTTCTTGCTGTTCACTTATTTCAAGCATATTAAGATCACGGAAGGACGGCCAAAGAAACGACCTTTGTGAGGTTTCCTGCAACTGTGTTTCTTTAAATGAGTGGTTCCCGACTGAAAAACAATAAAGTGGAGCAGTTTATGCACGATACGTACCCAGCAGACCCACTGTTTTCATCTACAACCAACAGAAATGTACTCGATACTTGGCTTTTTAGACCTTCCCGTTTCTTTAATGTGTAAACATTGGTTTCAATCTTACGTCTTACTACACTGGCTTCCTCGCACTGCTTCATTACAGAGAGAGAGACACCACAAATGAGAAGCCCGTACTGGCTGCAGTGTCTCACGGATAATGACACGTGTAATGTGTTTGAAGTTATGTGCTACGTATTCGGTCACGGCTTCTAAGCTCGGTCACCAGAACTAGTGCGGGTAGCCTATCTAGTTAGGGTGTGCTCGCCCCACCTCGTATTTTGTGCTCGCTTACTCGGTCATGCAGGACTCTACCGCCGACAGTTGAAGAGGGTCGTAATGTGTAATAGGCAGAGATCTATCCAGACCATCACACAGGAATTCCAAACTGCTTCAGGATCTACTGCAACTGCTAGGCGGTAGATGCGAAAAACTTGGATTTCGTGGTCGAGCGGATGCTCATAAACCACACATCACGCCGGTAAATGGCAAACGACGTCTCGTTTGGTGTAAAGAGCGTAAACGTTGGGCGATTGAACAGTGGAAAAACGTTGAGTGGAGTGACAAGTCACGGTACAAAATGTGGCGATCGGATTGCAGTGTGCGTGTATGGCGAATGCCCGTGAACGTCATCTGCCAGCGTGTGTAGTGCCAACAGTAAAATTCGGAGGCGATGGTGATATGGTGTGGTTGTGTTTGTCATGGTGGGGTTTTGCACCCTTTTTTGTTTTGCGTGGCACTATCACAGCACAGGCCTACATTGACGTTTTAAGCTCGTTCTTGCTTCCCACTGTTGAAGAGCAATTCGAGGATGGCGATTGCATCTTTCAACACAGTTGAGCACGTCCTGTGGTGGTGTGGTTACATGACAATAGCATCCCTGTAATAGACTGGCCTGCACAGAGTCCTGGCCTGAATCCTGTAGAACACCTTTGGGATGTTTTGGAACGCCGAGTTCGTGCCAGGCCTCACCGACCGACATCGATACCTCTCCTCAGTGCAGCCCTCCGGGAAGAATGGGCTGCCATTCCCTAAGAAACCTTCCCGCATCTGATTGAATGTATGCCGGCGAAAGTGGAAGCTGTCATCAAGGCTAAGGATGGGCCAACAGCATATTGATTTCCAACATTACCGATGGAGAGCGTCACGATCTTGTAAGTCATTTTGAGGCAGGTGTCCGGGTACTTTTAGCGTCATGGTACAATGCATAGTTCAGATGGTGTAAACGTTCAGATGCTTGAAGAATTAGCTTTTACTTAAAAAGAGCGCAATTTAAGTATACTGTGCAGCTCCCGTGATTCACAATGAGAGCTTTCAGCGACTTGCAACAGTCTCGAAGGATAATTTCGAACCTTTCCTTAACTTTTTTCACTTTCCTACATGTTTAAAGCCAAATATTTAACACGTTTACTCATTTCAGTTCTTTAAAGAATCGTCTGTTTACTTGTTGACAAGAATTATCTAGTTTCAGTCAGTTTACCTTTTCACTGGTGCACGGCGTAGATATCCTTTTACTTACATTTAACTCCTTTACCACCCGTACTTCCAACCCTGTGGCACTGTGGGTTCTTTCAACTTCGGTATTTATATACGTAGCTACCTGTATACTCCGCAAGCCACCGTAAAAAAAGCCGTAATGTTCTAATACAGCATCAGGAGTGTATACTTGGCGCTACCTCTTCGTTTAAATATCTGGACGTAACGTTGCAAAGCGGCCTGGAATGGAACGAGCATGGGAGGAATGTGGTAGGGACGACGAATGCTCGACTTGTCTTCATCGGAGATTTTTGGGGAAGTGGGGTTCATCTGTAAAGGACACCGCATATAGGACGTTGGTGCGACCTGTTCTTCAGTAGCTAGATTTGTTACTGGTAGGTTCGAACAACACGCAAGTATTGGGGAGACGCTTCGCAAACTCAAATGGGAAGTCTTGGAAGGAAGACGACATTCTTTTCGAAGGACACTATTGAGGAAACTTAGACAACCGGAATTTGAAGTTGACTGCAAAATAATTCTACTGCCGTCAACATACATTTCGCGTATGGACTACGAAGATAAGATACTGCAATATGGGACTTATACGGAGGCATATAGTCGCTTTTCCCTCACTTTATTTCCGAGTGGAACATAAAAGGAAATGACTGGTGATGTTACAGGGTACCCTCTGCCACGCACCGTATGGTGGCTTCATGAGTATGTATGTAGAGGTAGATGTAGATGTAAAATGTATGACGGAGGATACTTTGTAGAACGGTTAGTCATTCCGTTTCGTGTTCTGCTCGGAAATGGAGCGAGGGAAATAACGATTTATGTATGCCGGCGTATGGAATCTCATCTCCAGTATTTTGTTTTGACGGTCCTTGCGCGAGATCAACTTTGGGGCTACCAGTAATATTCTGCAATCTGCCGCAAATGAAACCTCTCTAAACAAAGTTGCTTTTGTGTCTCGAAAACATCGTCGACTTCGCTCCGAGGACTCCCACTTAAGAGAACGGAACATTTGTAAAGTCCTGTCATACCGCTGGTGTAATAAATGTAGCTACATTCGTCTGAATTTGTAAATGTCTAGTTGTAATCAGACACTTCCAGACCCTTGGGCATAGATCTACAAAGTCTTGTTTAAATAACCGTCTTGGAAGCCCATCTCCACCCCCGCCTCTCATGAGTGATAGGACTAGTTATCCACAGTACTTTTCGTTCGCCATAATAAATAATGTGTGTACCAAATTTGACTTGGAGTTTCTCCAGGTGTCTCAGAAGCCATAAGCAACAAATGCACACACATATCTGCCTCTAATATACATTTCAAAGATAACTCCATGGTTTTAGCTGAAGAAGGGGGGATGGGGAGCAATTTCAGTTCTTTATTCCTACACATTTTTCCACGACTAGTTAACGGGGAGTTTGCTACGTGTGATCGACATGAGATACGATGCCAACCACTGGCGTTACGTGTAACTAGCAACAGAATGCAGAGCTCTCTACACGAAAATTGACATTCCCTCCCCCCCCCCCCTCCACACTCCCAATGCGCTAAGTGGACCAGAAACAGCAACCGCGGACTCAATTACCTACGTGCGCGCTCGCGATTGTTTTCCGTCATTAATTAGAGCAGTGCTCTGCTCTTCGCTGTCCTGTTCCGCTTATTGCTGCGGCAGACCACTCTAACGGTAAAGCGTAGTCCTCATCAGCCCTCACGGTTTGAAACCAGGCGCGGTCATTCTGATCCCTATGTTCTAGTTTGACAATCAACAATTTATACTTCCAGAAAAAAATGGGTACACCTGGAAGCATCAAGTTGATTTTGAACCGACGACGACATACGCCACTTGGGGGATAGTAGATGTAGCGATAATGGTTTCAACGTTGTCCGCCAACAGATAACGTGACGGCATAGCTACCAGAGAGCCATCTGTGTCCGTTCTGTAATAGAGAATGCGCACAACTAGAAGACTCAGTCTGCTGCAGATGAGTCAAACAAGCAGGTAACGATACCATGGAGACCGTTCTTGCTTTCTATACCCAACCGAGTGAGTTTCTAAGTGGTCAAATAGTGGCTTTTGTGTGGGAGGCTGGCCCTTTCGAAGAACTGCCACTCAAGTTGGACGTGCAGCGTCAGTTGTACAACGTCGTATTGTAAGGGCAGCAGTAGCAGATAAGATGTCTTGTGAGTCCACGAACTCTTGCGAGCTGGTTATTAGCAGTGGGACTACGGGTACGCACAGCTCTAGCCTGTCTTCCGCTCAGACCACAGCGCCGACGTGCACGGTTCGAATGATGCCGTCAGAGGATCACTTCGAAGATAGACTAGCTCGCCGTGGTCTTCGGCGATGAGAACAGATTCTGCCTGCAAGTGAAGGTCGTTTGCGCATACAACGTAGATTGGTGAGCGCTGTCACGTAGAGTCCATTCGTCTAACACACACTAAGCCCACCGCAAGAATTATGGTCTGTGGTGCTATGAACTGCAACTCCCGTTCACCTTTGGTGATTCTGACGGAGATGGAAACCAGCGCTCGGTACGTGCAGAATGTTGCTAGACCCGTTATTTTGCCGTTCTTGTAACAGGAAGGTGATGTGTTGTTCCTACAGGATAATGCTCGTCCACATACCGACAGTGAAATTTAGTGTACTCCTCAAGACGTGCAGCAACCTCCCTGGCCATCACAATCTCTGGACTTGTCTCCGATCGCCCACGTGTGGGATATGATGACGAGAAGTCTCTCATGCGACTCGTCAACTAACATCTCTTACAGAACTTCGTCAACAGACCGAGCAGGCGTGGCGTAACGTATCCCAGGACACTGCTTGCCATCTTTACGATTGACTGAGTTCCAGGGTCAGCGCCTGCATTGCCGTCATGGAGACTGTACCACATACTAAATGGATGTTTCAGCATGGACCGATACATGGTACCTTAGAAACTCTTGACCTATTGGTCTGTAAATGTAATCATTTCATTACAAGTCGAGTTTTGGGCCTGATTAAGAGTAGCTGGTTCTTAAAGTCTCAGAGGTTAAGTGAAGAATAATATCACACTTGAATAACGCTGCATCGAAACCCACTAGCTTTATACTATATTAAGCTAGCTATTTCGGAATCAGGTGATACAGTTGCCATGTAGTTGTGTGTTGTCGATAACAAATACGTAAACACAAACATTTCTCATGCTCTGATATTGACGAGGGAAAGAAGAGACGACAACGACGACATGCACGTATACATATACAAACGGTATACGTGACGCCTTACAATACAACAACACAACGGACGTCACGGTATAACATGTCCGCATTTTTTACATAGGCGTATGGCTACACGTTGCAGGGATTTGTAATTCAGCACACTGTAGCAGAATTAATTATGATGGAATTGGGCGTGCGGGCAAGGAGTTATTAATTATGAGCAGATTAATTACGTCACATGGAAAATGATTCCGCATGTAACGTGACGGAGAGTCGTGAATAAGTGTTTGTGGCGCGAGGTAGTTACCTTGAAAGTGCCGCCGTTGGGGAAGACGAGCAGCGGCACATTCCTGGCCGTCCTCCTTGCAGAAGCGGACACCAGGTGGTGTCCCAGCAACAGCAGAAGGCAGGTGGAGGCCAGCACTGCGAGAGCCCTGCAGCACAGGCGAAGCCGGGTCAACACTCTCCCCACATCGTATCTGAAGCACTTCTTTACAACGCAAATTGCCATCAATCATTGTCTGTTTATATACACTGATGAAGCAAAACATTACGTAAAAAATCGTGAAGGGAGTTCAACAGATGAATACAGAAAGGAGATTCAGATAGGTTGCAATAGTTATCTGGAGATGAAGTGGCTTGCACGGGACAGAGCAGCTTGGTGAGATGCATCAAAGCACTCTTCGGGCTGAAGATCACGAGAACAACAATGTTGTATTTCGATACTGTGCCGATTCTGTTTCTTTGTTAAAGGCATTATCTTCCATTTATCCACATTTAAAGAAAGCAGCTATTCTTCGCAAGAAGCAGAAATGATGTCCAGTCTTTCTGCGACTGCTTACTGTCGACCAAGGACGACATTTTCCTGAACACAGCAGCAACGTGGCAGGGTGCTGACCCTCTCGAAAATCGTAATCTATACTGGAAAATATAGTAAAATTTTATTACTCGTTATTGAGGCAGACCCATTATTAATCTCGTTTCTGTTAAACATTCACCGCGCTTTAAACGTGTTGGGTTATATTAAGCAAAAAGCGACGTAAGCTCTCCTAACATACGTACGAGTGCAGCTTCAATTTCAGTGTTCGTGCGACGTGTAACACGAACTTCGCAGTACCGGTTGATAACTGGAGACAAGATCTTTCAACGAAATGTAACGCTGCTTCTGGAGGAGTGCCTTCGTGCGTTTAGAATGAGAGAATGTGAACCTCACCTGCAGGCAGCCATGATGGGTCGTGAACGCTGATCATCTAGTGGCAGCCATGACGGGTAGCCACCGCTACGTGACTGGCAACAAGCGCTGGGAAGCAGCTCCGCTGCCGCGCCACCAGTTAGCGCTGCGCATAGCGTCACGAACAGCAAACACTCTTTGCTAAATGTTGCTGTCGGGACGGCGTCTTCAGAAACTGGATTCGTCTGCAGCGCACGAGATTCCGAGGACTCCACAGAACAGAGCGTGGTGGTAAAACTTGGGGTAAAGCGAAATGATCGTGTGGGATTATTCGCCGGGAGAGAGCATCTGAGGTCCAGTCACTAGACCACGAGCTGCGGACAGTATTACAATGATGGTTACTTAAATTCTTGCAAAGTAATAATGGTTAATACACGTTTAGCTGTGCAATTCATCCCTGAGTTTTAAAGAACAGTAGAAAGCTATGTTAGAATTTAATGTCTCGTTGACGCCAATGTCATTAGAGATATGGTAGAAGCTCGGAATGGAAATGAATACGGTAGGAAATTGGTATGTCCCTCCATTGTCCAGACAATCCCTTAAGGGGATATACGGAAAACTGCAGTCAGAATAGTCGGACTAGGATTTACTTCTTGCTCTTCCCAAGTACGAGTTTAGTGTCTCAGTCACTGAATTACCTCACTACCAACGGTATAGGAGGACTATTCATAAATCTTTAATTATAACATCGAAATCGAGTAATAAGGTTTTATGGAACTGGCGGTACAGCAAGCCAGTGGATAATACCAGGTCTGATGAAAATAATGTAGAGAGTTTTGAGTTATAATTGAATCATTGTGTGCAGGGCAGTTCTTCTGAATGGGATCCCCCAAGGCTGAGTCCTTGGTCCACTACTGTTTAACCCTCTGTCTGATATACGACAAGCAGAATTAGTTCTTTCTCCAGGTGATACTATTATTGTAATCAATCCAAATATAGATAAAACAACAGAAGAAATGGTAACTAATGTTCTGAGAAGTATTATTGAGTGGTTTTCAACAAATGGTATCACTCTTTAATAAGACACAAAACATTCAACTGCACGTTGTAACATTATGTGATTGCCTTATCATTTTAAATCATTCACTAATCGAGCAGTCGCTCGGCAACAGTTACAGTTAGCAAATAATGTTGCGAGAATGTAAAAGGTGAACGACCTGTCACGTAACTTGTTTGTTGTCGAAGCGCCGTCAGAGATGCAGTGAGTTATTGACTTTGAAAACCGTGGCGCAAAAAACGGACGGAAGAAGAACACTTTTACACTTTTTTTTATGTACGAGTTATTCTCGATGAACAGTTACTCATTCTTCTCTTGTCTCTTGTAACTTGTGTCGGACGCCCATGTCTTGCCGCCGTATTGTTATTGTTAAAAATAACATTATTTTAGTGTAAAGTAAAAGTGCAATACTAAAAGTGCAATACTGCATAGCAGTAGATTTATTATGCGACGTGAATGTGAAAACGTCAAAGGAATTATTTTTATTACGAGAAGAGAAGTGCCAGTGAAAACGGCATCCATGTTAAATCTTTCATTGCAGTGTAAGTTCATCTATTAATTGCCATAAATTCAGATTTAAATGGAATTGGTGTATGGACTATTTATTTAATATAGAATCTATGTCTCACTCCTTCATGAAGTTATTTAATTTTCTTTATGTTTCTGCCAAATAGAGAGTTCACAGTCACGAATTCTTTCGTCGAAATCGGACGGAAGTTGTATGCGGCGAAGTATTTTCTCCGCGCCGTATTCTACTGGTAAATGCATGATAAACTGCGGTCCCTTAGGAAATTCATGTTGAGCTATCCAAAAATAATTATATTTTGAATAGGCATTTACTCTTCTCTGCAATGCAACTTCCGACTGATCAGACGATCCAACAAGAAACAGCCGCACACGGCCGGCGTTCGCAAATATATTTCCACCGCTGATTATAGCTATATGTTACAGCACAAAAGTAACATATTGTTATAATTAGCGACTACGAACGGGGACATTTATAACTGTATGTTTACGTATACACATTACGTAAACATATCGTTATAACGTCTAGAGGTACTACACCAGCGATAAGTAGGCTATAACACGTGACGAGGAAACAATAACTTTGGGCGGAAACTTAAAACTGAAAGAAACACACATCTCTGAAGGCATAAATCAACTAAGTTCAGCTACATTTGCACTTCGAATAGTTGTTAATGTTGGGAAGAGGAAAATTAATACGTTACCGTATTTTGGGTATTTTCAGTCAGTAATGTAAAATGGAGTAATGGTTTGGGGTAACTCCTCTTTCAAGAAAGAGTCTTCGTTGCTCAGAAACGTTATCAAAAAATAATGTATGGTGCCTTCTCACGATCATCTAGTAGGCGTCTGTTTAAGGAGTAGCCATTTCACAGTATACCTTACAGTACATTTATTCTCTCATAAATTTTCTTTCAACAACCCTCTACGCTTCAAAAGGAACAGTGATCTACATAACTGCAATCCCATCATTCAACATAAAGTCTGTCTGAAGCACAATAAAAATTGGGCAGGTGTGAGCAGGACTTGCGCACTGAGGGTCCCGGACAAACTTACTTATGTATGTAGACAGCTCATCCATTCCGAGAACAGAGAATCTCGACCATTTATGCCAGTTGTCGATATTGGCAGGACATCGACCTCAGGGATTTCAAGATTTTCAAGAATGTTTTAATGTCGATAATATAAACATGACAAAAGCCACTGCCGCCGGAGTGACCGCGCGATTAGAGGCGCCATGTCACTAATTGTGCAGCCCCTCCCACCGGAGGTTCGATTCCTCCCTCGGGCATGAGTGTGTGTCGTTCTTACCATAAGTTAGTTTAAGTAGTGTGTAAGTCTAGGGACCGATGACCTCAGCTGTGTGGTCCCTTAGGAATTCAGACACATTTGAACATTTGAACATAAAGCCATTCAGGAGGCAGGCGGCCATTATTATAATATTCAGTATTTATGCATTCAGACTGACTGGTTCACAATGTAAAATGGCAAGAAATGACTTTATTACTCAAATGACGTGTTTCGGAATTTATCTATCATGAGATATCCAACAGCGATTGCTGCTCCTAGATACGGCGTTTCAAGTTTTACGTGAAACAAAGGCTGCGAATGTTTGTTTCACATAGAACTTGAAATGCTATATCTACAAGCAGCAGTCGCTGCTGGATATCTCATGAGAGATAAATTCCGAAACACGTCATTTGAGTAATAAAGTCATTTCTTGCCTAATGTTTGACTTTAACCATTGCGACTCAGTCAGCCTGAATGCAGAACTGCTGATAGTTTTAGTTTTAAGTTTGACGTCGGATGAAAAGGATTCTTAACAGTCGGACAGACAGACAGACGGACGGACAATAAAGCGAGCATACAAAGGTTTCGTTTTTACTTCTAGAGATACGAAACCCTAAAATGAGATACACGATGCTGCCACCAAAATTTGTGTTCACTTACCCAATTATATGAAATGTCTGACAGACAGCGAAGTTAAATTTGAAAACAACTAAAAAATTGTCTCCTTGAAAACTCTTTCTATACCGTAGAGGAACTTCTATTTTTGTAATGTGGAAAACGTGTTGAGCAGGAATTACCATTTCACATCTGTATTTTGTAAAAAATTTAAAAGGAAAACAAACAAATAAGAAAACCACTTGTAAATGTCAACAAGTAGCTATAATTACATATGAATGTTTAATGTACACGTACAGTGACACATTCCAATTTGGATGAATGGACTGCACCACTTAGTATGACTATTCTATCGGCGTACTAAGGTACAGCGGCGCGAGGATTTCAGGACTACTGGCGTCAACAATATTATTGCACTTGGCGTCCAGCGACCGTTATCCAGATCATGGTGTGAAGTTACTGTAAACAAGTACAGTGGTGATTGAATTAAAGGCATCGCACTTTGAATTATTTCAAGACAGCTGTTGATACACTATCTGCCGGCCGCGATGGTCTCGCGGTTCTAGGCGCGCAGTCCGGAACCGCGCGACTGCTACGGTCGCAGGTTCGAATCCTGCCTCGGGCATGGATGCGTGTGATGTCCTTAGGTTAGTTAGGTTTAAGTAGTTCTAAGTTCTAGGGGACTGATGACCACAGCTGTTAAGTCCCATAGTGCTCAGAGCCATTTGAACCATTTTTTGATACACTATCATGTGTTCCAGTGCATCCTCGTAAAATACCACGATAAAATCTCACGGTAAGCGGGCAGAAGCGCCCTCCCTCCCATATGCAATAATGCCTGCTAACAAACAAACGCTGTGTTAGTTTGATGTCCCAAACGAATGAATAATTTTTTGTACTACTTCCCTGACATTGATGCAATGAAAAGTTCGTGGATTTGTCGGAGATCTCTACTCTTAGTTACAGAGTAACTCTTTTACACTGCACAATAGGTGATTTGGTTTTGATAAGGATGAGGACTGGCGTCGTACATCGATAGAACCACTGGAGAATATATCTGCGTAATAATCACTGGGCACAAACAGAACAACTAGAATAATTATTGTCGAGTTAGGACGTTTCACTTTACGACTAAGAAATCATCGTTCAACAAAGATAACGAGGAAATGAAGGCAAAGGAAGACGTTATACTCGGCGAGCTCTGGTGTGATAACGCCGACTCGCAGCTGATCAATAAAGCAGCTGTCAGGATTGTGCGTGACATGTCTTTCGGGAATAAATTGCCGCAGATAACTGTGCGTCTCCGTACCGACAAAAACTGCTTAGACTCCTCGCCGAACGAGTGCGTGTTAAGCACCCATTTTCTCTATTTCAAAATCGCGAGGGAATTTCTCCGGCCACGGTCATTTGTCTGTTTTCCACTGACACAAGAAATACCTTGTACTTAAATGAGTTGCAGTTTACCCGGAATTGCTGCCATTAATGTGCGTCTGAAGCAATTAATTCCGGTCCTCTTCACTAAAGGCCATTACGTGTCTTGTCAGTAACAAATGGTGTACACTGAGTCAGTTTCGATTATCGGTGAGCTCTACGCAACACGCAACATTTTTCTCTAAAAGCCCCTCATTACTCAAACGGACACAGCGTTTCTTCGAACTGTCGTTGCAGTCATGTTTGTTGCGTGATTTTCGTCATCTATTTTAGTGTTTTACCAGTAATGAATACAAACTTTGCGTTCTGTAATTACGTCCACGGATTAATTGCAGGGAGTACAGACAGACAGTCTTGCGACGTACATTTGCACACGTTTTCCGAAAACTATCTTGAGCAGGTAGTTCGACAGACCACACGCAATGGAAGTATTTTAGACCTTACAGCCATAATCAGGCAGGACCTTAAGGTTTCAATACAGAGATAATGATCAGAGATTATGATGCCATCATAGTGACTGTAGTTACTAAAGTTTCAGAAATCACTAAAGAAGACTAGAGTGTTTCTGCTAGAAAGAGCAGATAACCGGTTCTTAGCAACTCACTTAGACAGTGAACTGACATCATTTAGTTCCAATATGATTGACGTAGACTAGTTGTTGGCGAAGTTTAAACTGACTGTAAATTGTGCTCTGGAGAAGTATGTACCCAGTAAGTGGATTAAGGACGGAAAAGACGAGCAGTGGTTTGGCATCAAAGTTCGGAAAAAGCTGAGGAAGTAAAGGCTGTTGCATTCTCAGTTCAAAGGAGAACGTGCAAATGAGGACAGGCGAAGGTTAGTAGAAAATGGTGCGTCTATAACAATATCTATGTGCGAAGCATATAACAACTACCAGCGTCACGCCTTAGCAAAACATCTGGCAGAGAACCCGAGAAGATTCTGGTCGTATGTAAAATCAGTACGCGGGTCTAAGGCTTCCATCTAGTCTCTCGTTGACCAGTCTGATGAGGCAGAAGAGGATAGTAAAAGAAAACACGAAGTTTTAAACTTCGCGTTTAAGAAATCGTTTACGCAGGCGAATCGCGCAAACATACCGTCGTTTGACCATCGCAGAGACCCGTATGAATGACATAGTAATGGGCGACGCTGAATTAGATAGACAACTAGAAGAGTTGCAAACAAATAAGTCCCCAGATCTGGGTGGAATCCCAATTAGATTTTACAGTGAGTACTCTACGGCATTGGCTCCTTACTTGGGATTAATTTATCGCAAGTCCCTTTCCCAATGGACAGTTCAAAGCCACTGGAAAAAAGCGCAGGAGACTCCTGTATATAACAAGAGTAAACGACGGACGCGCAAAATTACGGACCCATATCCTTAATGACGGTATACTGCAGAATTCTTGATCATATTCTGATTTCGAAAGCAATAAATTTCTTTGAGACCGAAGGGCTTCTGGCAAGAAGCAACAAGGTTTAAGGAAGCATCGCTCGTGCGAAACTCAGCTTACACTTTGCTCACATCACATACTATGAGCTGTGGACTATAGGCAGACTCCATATTTCTCGATCTTCGAAAAGTATTTGACACGATGCCCCATTCCAGACGGTTAACCAGAGGTTCTAGAGAGTTTCAGGGAGAGCATAAGGAAACGATTGACAGGAATGGGGGAAAAATACAGTAGAAGAAGAATGGATAGCTTTGAGGGATGAAATATTGAAAGCAGCAGAGGATCAAGTAGGTAAAAAGACGAGGGCTAGTAGAAATCCTTGGGTAACAGAAGAAATATTGAATGTAACTGATGAAAGGAGAAACTATAAAAGTGCAGTAAGTGAAGCAGGCAAAAATGAATACAAACGTCTCAAAAATGAGATCGACAGGAAGTGCAGAATGGCTAATCAGGAATGGCTAGAGGACAAATGTAAGGATGTAGAGGCATATCTCACTGGGGGTGAGATAGATACTGCCTACAAGGAAATTAAAGAGACCTTTGGAGAAAAGAGAACCACTTGTATCAGTCTCAAGAGCACAGATAGAAACGCAGTTATAAGCAAAGAAGTGAAAGCAGTAATGTGAAGGAGTACTTAGAGGATCTGTACAAGGGCGATGTACTTGAGGACTGTATTATAGAAACGGAAGAGGATGTAGATGAAGATCAAATGGGAGATACTGCGTGAAAAGTTTGACAGAGCACTGAAAGACTTAAAGTCGAAACAAAGCCCCGGGAGTAGACAACATTTCATTATAACTACTTGCAGCTTTGAGAGAGCCAGGCATGACAACACTCTACCATCTGGTGAGCAAAATGTATAAGACAGGAAAATACCCTCCGACTTCAAGAAGAATATAATAATTCCAATCCCAAAGAAACCAGGTGTTGACAGATGTGAAAATTACGGAACTATCAGTTTAATAAGTCACGGCTGCAAAATACTAACGCGAATTCTTTACAGACGAATGGAAAAACTGGTAGTAGCCGACCTCGGGGAAGATCAGTTTGGATTCCGTAGAAATATTGGAACACTTGAGGCAATACTGACCCTACGACCTATCTTAGAAGATAGATTAAGGAAAGGAAAACCTAGGTTTCTAGCATTTGTAGACTTAGAGAAAGTTTTTGCAAATGTTGACTGGAATACTCTATTTCAAATTCTGAGGGTGGTAAGGGTAAAATACAGGGAGTGAAAGGCTATTTACAATTTGTACAGAAACCAGATGGCAGTTATAAGAGTCGAGGGGCATGGAAGGGAAGCAGTGGTTGGGAAGGGAGTGAGACAGGGTTGTAGCCTATCGCCGATGTTATTCAATCTGTATATTGAGCAAGCAGTAAAGGAAACAAAAGAAAAATTCGGAGTAGGTATTAAAATTCATGGAGAAGAAATAAAAAGTTTGAGGTTCGCCGATGTCATTGTAATTCTGTCAGAGACAGCAAAGGACTTGGAAGAGCAGTTGAACGGAATGCACAGTGTCTTGAAAGGAGGATACAAGATGAACATCAACTAAAGCAAAACGAGGCTAATGGAATGTAGTAGAATTAAGTCGGGTGACGCTGAGGGAATTAGATTAGGAAATGAGATACTTAAAGTAGTAAAGGAGTTTTGTTATTTGGGGAGCAAAATAACTGATGATGGTCGAAGTAGAGAGAATATAATATGTAGACTGGCAATGGCAAAGAAAGCGTTTCTGAAGAAGAGAAATTGGTTAACATCGAGTATAGATTTAAGTGTCAGGAAGTCGTTTCTGAAAGTATTTGTTTGGAGTGTAGGCATGTGTGGAACTCAATCATGGACTTTAAATGGTTTGGACAAGAAGAGAATAGAAGCTTTTGAAATGTGGTGCTACAGAAGAATGCTGAAGATTAGATGGGTAGATCACATAACTAATGAGGAGGTATTGAATAGAATTGGGAAGAATAGAAATTTGTGGCACAACTTGACTAAAAGAAGGGATCGGTTGGTAGGACATGCTCTGAGGCATCAAGGGATCACCAATTTAGTATTGGAGTGCAGCGTGGAGGGTAAAAATCGTAGAGGTAGACCAAGAGATGAATACACTAAGCAGATTCAGAAGGATGTAGGTTGCAATAGGTACTGGGAGATGAAGAAGCTTACACAGGATAGAGTAGCATGGAGAGCTGCATCAAACCAGTCTCTGGACTGAAGACCACAACAACAAACAACGTAGGTAGGAGCATATGGAATAGGTTGCCAGATACGTGTGTGTCTCGAAGACTTCTTAAACAACAGAACCCGATGTTATGATATAAAGTCAAGCTCAGGCACACCAGTCGGGAACGACAGGGAAGAGAAGGCTGTGAAAAGAATTCAGCCAATCACACGCTGACCGGACCTCCCTCCAGGACGACAACGCGACAGCAGCAGCCCCCTTGTGATGAGGACGTAAGCGCCGTGACCGACTGGTGACGACCCAGTTCAATAGTAGCTTCAAGATCAGCAACTTGTATAGCAGCGACAGTTCTATTTACTTCGTTTATATTCTCTTTGTAGCTCAGACCTGGAGTTGTTGCCCTTAGCTTGCGAAACATGTGTGAAATTGCAGAACTATTAGAATTTACTTGTTGTACTAAAACTCATTAATACGATCTGGCCAGCTGCTTTGGCCGAGCGGTTCTAGGCGCTTCAGTCCGGAACCACGCTGCTGCTACGGTTGCAGGTTCGAATCCTGCCTCGGTCTTGGCTGTGTGTGATGTCCTTAGGTTAGTTAGGTTTAAGTAGTTCTAAGTCTAGGATACTGATGACCTCCGATGTTGTCCCACAGTACTTAGAGCCATTTGAACCATTTTTTGAATGTTTGAATGTTTGTCTAGCGAACCAAGTAAGCAGACTTCCTAGACACGGCATCCAGTAAATACAGTGTCTTCAAAGACGAGTGTTCAGTACAGAAGTGTATGCTCGGAGTGCCCCAGAAAAGTGTGACAGGACCGCTATTATCTTCTGTATACATAAATGGTCTGTCGGACATGATGGGCAGCAATCTGCGGTTATTTGATGATACGTGAAGTACGGGAAGGTGTGCCGTTGAATAACTGATACAAGGTGACTCAGACAAAATGTCTAGCTAGTATGATGAATAGCCACTAGCTCGATTGTAGAAAAATGTAAGTTAATGCGGATGAGTAGAAGAAAAAAAGCGGTAATGGTCGAATACAGCATTAGTAGTGTCCTGCTAGACACAGTCACTTCGTCTAAATGTCTGAGCGTAACGTTGCGAAGCGATATGGAATGGTACGAGCATGTGTGGAATGTGCTACGGAAACGTGGTTCATCTGTAAAGGAGACAGCATATAGGACACTATTACAACCTATTCTTGAGTACTGGGATCCGCAACAGGTTGGATTAAGCCGGCCGCAGTGGTCTCGTGGTTCTAGGCGCGCAGTCCGGAACCGCGCGACTGCTACGGCCGCAGGTTCGAATCCTGCCTCGGGCATGGATGTGTGTGATGTCCTTAGGTTAGTTAGGTTTAAGTAGTTCTAAGTTCTAGGGGACTGATGACCATAGCTGTTAAGTCCCATAGTGCTCAGAGCCATTTTTTGAACAGGTTGGATTAAAATATGACATCGAAGCAATTCAGAGACTAGCTGCTAGATTTGTCACCGCAACTGTTACGGAGGTGCTTCGTGGACTCAAATGGGAATCCCTGGGGGGAAGGCGTCGTTGTTTTCGAAGGACACTATTGATAACTTTAAAAAGACTGTAGAGAACCGACATTTCAAGATGATTGCAGAACGATTATAGTGACGCCAACATACATTTCACGTCAGGACTACGAAGATAAGACATGAGAAATTATAGCTCATACGGAGGCATACAGACAGTTGTTTTACATTCTCTCTATTTGTGAATGGAACAGGAAAGTTAATGACTGGTAGTGGTACAGGCTATCTTCCGCAAAGCACGGTACGGTAACTTGAGGAGTATGTATGTAGATGTATTCACGGTTAGTGGTTTCGTAGCTAACGTCTGAAGACCGAGCTTTTGTCGCTGGCCGGCCGGTGTGGCCGAGCGGCTCTACGCGCAACAGTTCGGAACCGCGCGACCGCTATGGTCGCAGGTTCGAATCCTGCCTCGGGCATGGACGTGTGTGATGTCCTTAGGTTAGTTAGGTTTACGTAGTTTTAAGTTCTAGGGGACTGATGACCTCAGCAGTTAAGTCCCATAGTGCTCAGAGCCATTTTTTTCTCTAAAGGATGTAGCATTACTTAGCAGTGAAATCGTCTGTTAGGCCTTACGTGACAGTAGGAGTACCGTCATGCATGCACTCGTCGTTCCAGCGTTCAGTTTCGTGGTTTTCCCACCGGGCGCATATGGGATGGTACAGCTCAGAGCTCGCAAAGCACTTACCCCTATTTTATGGAAATCATGTTACTTGCACATGTGCCGTAGCTTCTACCATTTACCTCAAACCGCGTAACACTCCTAGGACATACAACGTACTCAAAAATCTGAAAATTCGTCGTAACTATGGTGTCAACGTTAGACACTACGCTAGAGGTTTCGAGAATCGATAGCGGTCCAGTACTTGCAACCTCTCTGGACTCGCTTGCGCTTGCAGCGCCGCCGTATGGCACGGACAGAGACTTGCAGATCTCACCGGCCGTGTCAGCTACAGGTCGTGAGCGAAGTCAGATTAGATTATCTTTCAGCTCGCCAGGTTCGGAACATCAAGCAACTAGCGGCCGAGAGGACCGAGACACTGTTCGCTAAGCAGTGTAGGACCACAAAGCCACATCACGTAACTTGAGTCGGCGGGATGGGAGGGACTTGTTTGCAGCAAGGGAAGTATCGACACGAACATTTATGTATTTATTCATTTATTAGTTGCTGTTTTTACATTAGCTGCATCCTAGAAGCAACTCCAGGCCATGTTGCACCACTAATAGACCTACATTGTGGAATTGAATTAAAACGATCACTTTTCCGGAACACCCTAATTATTTTCCATTGAGATGTATGAAATCTGGCTCTAAAGTGCCTACAGCCTTCCTCTGTAATAATGCAAAAGTGTGACGGCCTGAGACTACGCTTCAGACAGCAAGAGGTCAACACATGCGAAAAAAAGGCCACAGCTCAGAAATTCATGTGAGATTTAAGGTGAGTTAATGGTGTCACATCGGCACCAAATTTCCACACAATTCTGCTCAACGCCACGCTGAAATTGTCACGCGATCACAAGATATTCACATCTCCTCTTACCCACATTTCACACCTTCTTCTGACGCTTCTGCGATGTTGGCCATAACGGCGACGCCTAGCATTCGAGTCACGCGATTTTCTTATGTGTGGTCAAAGAAGATATTTCAGACGCACCGACATGAGAAAACCTCTTGGGGTTGCATAGATTGCGTCAATGAAACCACTCCTTCCCTTGGGGCGTTGATTCCCATACATTCCGCCGTCGAAACGACCGTTCGCAGTGCGATACGCAACGAGCCCATGTTCTTCACAACATTTGACACTGCTGACACACCCAGACGATTCAACCCACCCATACCCCCCTCCCCCTTAGGATATAGCTGACCTGCAATGCCAAGACACATTATTGCAGCAATTTGTAGAGTAGTGCTACCGCAATTTTTGCTCTGATGTACAGGTGGTAGTTACTAGCGACTATTCAAGAACATTCAACAAAATTTAAAAATTATTCGCTGCAGCAAAGGGTTCTAATACGTTTTCAGCCATCCTGTTTGGGGCCCTCCAGTGGCGTTAGAGGGTGCGACTTTGACACAAGTGTGAATAAAATGGCAGAGGCTCCCTCTATAGGCCTATATAGGACGTCGATTTGCAGCCTGGCGTCAGTTCTCAGCGGCACTCATCAGCAGAAGCAGCATTCTCCTGAAGATGGCGACCAGTTGGATCGCCGCAATATCGAGTCAAGTTCATTTTAGGATCCGGCAGCAAACCTGCATAGACTTTCAAGACTTATTACGCCGGGGAAGCCTACGCAGTCAGCATGTCATTTGCAAACCACCTATGAGGAAAATTATTGTGTATTTGTGAAGAACTGTTTCGTGGGCAGAGGCTATGTGCGTTTCCGTACTTATATTTTTCGTCCTGTTGAGTGTCTCTGGTTGATGTATCGATCAACTGCTACTCGGTGCACTGTTTCCATACAATTTTTCACAAAATTTTCGCTGACTAGTTCACATCACATATATTTTCATAAAATGTGGCGAAACGTGACCTGAGCAGAAACTTTTGATTCCATACTCAGTGAGAGGTATTATGTTATTGTCGCTAATCACTTGTTCATCGTTGGTCTTGTGTCTGTTTTGGCGCTTATTTAAATGTTGCGTCAGAAAGCGTGTGGTGTGGCTGCTGGGAGAGGGCATAATGTATGTAATGCGTATGCGTGTGTGTGTGTGTGTGTGTGTGTGTGTATGTGAGTGTGTGTGTGTGGAATAAGAGAGAGAGAGAGAGAGAAAGCTGGAAAGAGGGGTGGGGAGGAAACCGAGAAAACAGAAGTTTTTTCCAATATTTGAGACTATTGGATTGTTATGTTTCATGCGGTGATGTGCCTTTGTGTACTTCATTGAGTGTTCCAATCAGTGTATTGTTGCACAGTGTTCCATTTTCGTTCAGGGCTCTCTTTCCTTGTATTATTGCTTTTTGTATGTGGTAGTTCTCCTTAAGGAACTTAAGATCAGTCTCCATATTTTTTGGATGGTGGTTTCCTTGTATTAAGTGGCCTGAAAAGTGGAGTGTCTATTATTACTTCTTAGGGCACTGAGGTGTCCAGAGTACCACGTTTTGAAATTTCTGCCTATACAGACCGACTGGCATGAACTACAGGTTATCTTATATATTCCAGCTTTGGAGGATTTGTCTGCAGAGGTGTTCTCGGTGTTAGATTTTTCTGTACTGTGTTATTTGTCCGAAATTATATTTGTAGCCTTTCTTTCTTCCGTATGTTTCCCACCCTGTGTACGTTTTTGTTACTGTATGTTAGTATGTGCCATGCTGTACTCTTTGTAGGGTGTTACTGGTTACCTGCGTTTGTCTGGAGTTTTTGTTCTTGGTTCTCTGTTGTGGCTGGTGATATATTCATGGTTTGTTCTCTTTTAATTTTTTTAAACTTTGTTGTCCAGTTGGTTTACCATTCGTGTGTTGTACCCATTCTCTCTGGCTATCTGGTGTATTGTGTTTAGTTCCTGTGTGTGTACATGAGTCTATCTAGCAAAATTTTGTTGAGCCTGTGTAGCATATGTCTGAAACTTGGAGTTTCTGTGCTTGGGAGGTGGTTGGAGTTGACGTGGATGGGTGTACTTGTGCCTGTAGATTTCCTGAAAACTACAAAAAAAAATTTCTTATTGATTCCGTGTATGATAATGTTTAAGAAATTATGTTTCATTTCCCCTTCCGTGTCAATGGTGAATTTTATTTTTGGGTGAACTGTATTTATGAAACCCTGTAATAGTTTTATTTGGGTGTCTGTTTCATTAGTTTCGCAAATGATGTCATCCACATATCTGTACCAGTATATTTTCTTGTACTCTTTTGGATGTATGATTTCAGTGTATATTTTGTTTGCAATGTGGTTTAGAAATACGTTTGCAACTAAACTACTGAAGGAAGACAAGGATTTTTGGTCAGATGAGTATCGGCTAATATCAACAGCAGCAGAAAATGGTATAACAGGTGTAGGATTCGTTATGAATAGGAAGGTATGGCGGAGGGTGTGTTACTGTGAACAGTTCAGTGACCGGGTTGTTCTAATCAGAATCGACAGCAGACCAACACCGACAACGATAGTTCAGGTATACATGCCGACGTCGCAAGCTGAAGATGAACAGATAGAGAAAGTGTATAAGGATATTGAAAGGGTAATGCAGTATGTAAAGGGGGACGAAAATCTAATAGTCATGGGCGACTGGAATGCAGTTGTAGGGGAAGGAGTAGAAGAAAAGGTTACAGGAGAATATGGGCTTGGGACAAGGAATGAAAGAGGAGAAAGACTAATTGAGTTCTGTAACAAGTTTCAGCTAGTTATAGCGAATACCCTGTCCAGGAATCACAAGAGGAGGAGGTATACTTGGAAAAGGCCGGGAGATACGGGAAGATTTCCGTTAGATTATATCATGGTCAGACAGAGATTCCGAAATCAGATACTGGATTGCAAGGCGTAGCCAGGAGCAGATATAGACTCAGATCACAATATAGTAGTGATGACGACTAGGTGAAGTTCAAGACATTAGTCAGGAAGAATCAACACGCAAAGAAGTGGGATACGGAAGTACTAAGGAATGACGATATACGTTTGAAGTTCTCTAACGCTATAGATACAGCAATAAGGAATAGCGCAGTAGGCAGTACAGTTGAAGAGGAATGGACATCTCTAAAAAGGGCCATCACAGAAGTTGGGAAGGAAAACATAGGTACAAAGAAGGTAGCTGCGAAGAAACCATGGGTAACAGAAGAAATACTTCAGTTGATTGATGAAAGGAGGAAGTACAAACATGTTCAGGGAAAATCAGGAATACAGAAATACAAGTCGCTGAGGAATGAAATAAATAGGAAGTGCTGGGAAGCTAAGACGAAATAGCTGCAGGAAAAATGTGAAGACATCGAAAAAGATATGATTGTCGGAAGGACAGACTCAGCATACAGGAAAGTCAAAACAACCTTTGGGGACATTAAAAGTAACGGTCGTAACATTAAGAGTGCAACGGGAAGTCCACTGTTAAATGCAGAGGAGAGAGCAGATAGGTGGAAAGAATACATTGAAAGCCTCTATGAGGGTGAAGATTTGTCTGATGTGATAGAAGAAGAAACAGGAGTCGATTTAGAAGAGATAGGGGATCGAGTATTAGAATCGGAATTTAAAAGATCTTTGGAGGACTTACGGTCAAATAAGGCAGAAGGGATAGATAACATTCCATCAGGATTTCTAAAATCATTGGGGGAAGTGGCAACAAAACGACTATTCACGTTGGTGTGTAGAATATATGAGTCTGGCGATATACCATCTGACTTTCGGAAAAGCATCATCCACACAATTCCGAAGACGGCAAGAGCTGACAATTGCGAGAATTATCGCACAATCAGCTTAGCAGCTCATGCATCGAAGCTGCTTACAAGAATAATATACAGAAGAATGGAAAAGAAAATTGAGAATGCGCTAGGTGACGATCAATTTGGCTTTAGGATAAGTAAAGGGACGAGAGAGGCAATTCTGACGTTACGGCTAATAATGGAAGCAAGGCTAAAAAAAATCAAGACACTTTCATAGGATTTGTCGACCTGGAAAAAGCGTTCGACAATATAAAATGGTGCAAGCTGTTCGAGATTCTAAAAAAAGTAGGGGTAAGCTATAGGGAGAGACGGGTCATATACAATATGCACAACAACCAAGAGGGAATAATAAGAGTGGACGATCAAGAACGAAGTGCTCGTATTAAGAAGGGTGTAAGACAAGGCTGTAGCCTTTCGCCCCTACTCTTCACTCTGTACATCGAGTAAGCAATGATGGAAATAAAAGAAAGGTTCAGGAGTGGAATTAAAATACAAGGTGAAAGGATATCAATGATACGATTCGCTGATGACATTGCTATCCTGAGTGAAAGTGAAGAAGAATTAAATGATCTGCTGAACGGAATGAACAGTCTAATGAGTACACAGTATGATTTGAGAGTAAATCGGAGAAAGACGAAGGTGATGAGAAGTAGTAAAAATGAGAACAGCGAGAAACTTAACATCAGGATTGATGGTCACGAAGTCAATGAAGTTAAGGAATTCAGCTACCTAGGCAGTAAAATAACCAATGACGGACGGAGCAAGGAGGACATCAAAAGCAGACTCGCTATGGCAAAAAAGGCATTTCTGGCCAAGAGAAGCCTACTAATATCAAATATCGGCCTTAATTTGAGGAAGAAATTTCTGAGTATGTACGTCTGGAGTACAGCATTGTATGGTAGTGAAACATGAACTGTGGGAAAACCGGAACAGAAGAGAATCGAAGCATTTGAGATGTGGTGCTATAGACGAATGTTGAAAATTAGGTGGACTGATAAGGTAAGGAATGAGGAGGTTCTACGCAGAATCGGAGAGGAAAGGAATATGTGGAAAACACTGATAAGGAGAAGGGACAGGATGATAGGACATCTGCTAAGACATGAGGGAATGACTTCCATGGTACTAGAGGGAGCTGTAGAGGGCAAAATCTGTAGAGGAAGACAGAGATTGGAATACGTCAAGCAAATAATTGAGGACGTAGGTTGCAAGTGCTACTCTGAGATGAAGAGGTTATCACAGGAAAGGAATTCGTGGCCGCATCAACCCACCAGTCAGTAGACTGATGACCAAAAAAAAAGAGAAAGACTGCTGAAGGATGAGCCCATTGGTAGGCCATCTTTTTGTATATGGTACTCCTTCTTGAAAGAGAAGTAGTTTTGCTTTGTTATAATCTTTAGGGTGGTTTCTATTTCAACTATGTATGCACTTGTTATGTCCCCTTAATACTGCGGCTGATTGTTTCTTCTATTGGCACATTTGTGTACATGGATCTCATGTCAAAAGATACCAGGATTGCTGTTGATGAAATGTTGATATCTTTTATCTTTTCTATCAGTTGACTGTTTTTATTTATGTTTCTGTTGTTTGAGAAAGTGTAAAATTTCTGTAGTTTTGTACGTAAATGTCTAGCTAGGTGGTAAGATGGCGCATTTTTCAAATTGATTACGGGTGTGATTGGACAGTTATTTATGTATCTTTGGTAAACTATTGAGATTGGGTGCTTTGGGATTCTTTTGTGTCATGCATTTGGCTCGACTTTCGTGACGGCGACTTTGACGATTTTTAAGAGTTTTTGTGTATTTCTTCGATACTTCATGGTAGGGTCACTGATTAATTTGATTATTTTGCCCTGTTCTATAAATTATTGTGTTTTCTTAATGTACCCTGCCTCATTCATAAGTACAGGTCTGTTCCTTTCTTACAGGTAGTTATCTGTATGGTGCCAAACTGAAACACCTAATTGCACTTCTTAACTACTTAAAAGAAGGAAAAGAACACATGAGAATAAAGTCCATTAATTTCTCGTAATACGAGTCCACAGCCTCTACAAATCCTTTAAACGACGCCATTTTCTCATTTAGCACAATAAAAACAGTTAAGCTTAAAAGCTAAGATTGCATCATTTAATGGAAATAAACTGAAGTAGAGGAGGAAGAAAGACACAAGGATGGCAGAGGGGGAGGGGGGAGGGGGTTGAGAGAAGATACTGTCTAGCTAGGAGGAAGAAAGACACAAGGATGGAGGAGGGGCAGGGGGGGAGGAGGTTGAGAGAAGATACTGTCTAGCTACAAACAAACGTTTCAAATAACAAAAATAGGTTAGCATTAATGGGAATGGAGCACCACTGGCTGTTAGTGCGGCGGCCATTATTGCGGCTCCTCTTGACTCTGCAGCAGGGAGAGGCATGCCACCAGTGGAGCGCCGAACGACAGCACTGCACACATGATATCACGATGTATTTTTAGGTACCATGATTTCACCATGTTGTATTTTTAGGCAGTCCCCAGTTTTGCGCGCTACTTTACGATTGACATAGTTGCGTGTGGTGGTTATTAGTTTAATTTAAAGTTGCCAGATTGTATTACTTATCGTCACATTTTTCTTTCAAGAATAATTTGTTAATAGTAACTATACATTTTATCCAACTAATACTGATATTTTCACAAGAAGTAACTCATAAAGATTTCTTTGTTATTTGTCGCATTAAAAAGTTCCAGGCTTCATTTTTTCAAGATTCACCACCACCTGCAGTTGATCATCGTCTCCTCCTTCTTCTTCTTCTTGTATTTAATTTTTAGTATGCTGCCAAAGCTTTCCATATATATGGCACATGTCGTGACTCTGCACTTTTCATTTTCAGTAAGTGACTATAATAGCTGTTGTAGGGGAGAATGGTGTACCCCGGGACAATTTTCAAAGTTTCACCTCTATCCAGGTCTGTATCGGAAGTTAAATACAACTTATAATTCCATTTTTGGGTTCCACGCCTCAGTCTATAAAAGCGGGACCATCATAGGATCGCCTTGTAGTCCGTCTGTCCACCTGTCTGTCTGTCCAACTATTAACAACACTTTTTATCAGGAACGAGTCGATGCATCAAGTTCAAATTTATGTCACATATTAAATTCTGTGATCCCTTCGTGGTGTAGTACTTTTAAGCTTCTAAGTCAATCCAATCGAAAGATGCGGCTATTTACGTCACATATTTTGATACTCTAAAACTCACTCATGAAAACCTGTAGGGTGCTTCGCCGGCCGCGGTGGTCTAGCGGTTCAGGCGCTCAGTCCGGAACCGCGCGACTACTACGGTCGCAGGTTCGAATCCTGCCTCGGGTATGGATGTGTGTGATGTCTTTGGGTTAGTTAGGTTTAAGTAGTTCTAAGTTCTAGGGGACTGATGACCACAGCTGTTAAGTCCCATAGTGCTCAGAGCCATTTGTAGGGTGCTTCCTCTTGACCTAGAATCATGAAATTTGGCAGGAAGCAATTTCTCACAAGTAAAGGAAAAAATCAGAAAATTGTCCGTTTACGATCATATAACGCGAAAAGATATTTTTTATCTTTTTATCCGTTTGTCTGTTTGTCTGCACGACCGTCTCTTTTTTCTCTGTAACACTTTCGCGTATCAAATTCTAATTTCTGTCAAATGCTAAGATGGATGCGCCCTTGGCCGTGTAAAAATTTTAAGCTTCTAGTCCATGCAGTCAGAAGAGTTGACTATTTATATGGCATACTTTGATACTCAAAAACTCATTCATCAAAATATATAGGGCGCTTCCTGTAGACCTAAAGTCATGAAACTTTGAAAGAAGCAAGGTTTTACAGTACAAGTAAAGGGGAAAAGCCGAAAATCGTTAATTTGCGATTGTATCACACGAGAAAATATTTCTCATTTGCTATTCGACTTCAGACTTGAAATTAAAACATTCTCGGATGTCTTGGTATCCCTGGGACAGATATCTTAGCATTGTCAGTGTCGATAACAGGCGAAAGCTATCAGTAGTCTCGATATCCCTGAATGTATAAACTATCTACGTACACAATTAAGTTTGTACAGAACCCTCAGTTCTCGAATCCTACTCGCACCTGGCCAGTTTTTTAAATGATGTCATTCACTTTTTATGTGCTGCAATGTTCTTCTGAAATTACAAAAGTTACTCCATTAAATTAAGGTTCCAAGGTACAACATGACCATGTGCCTAGGAACAAATATTCTATTGAAATTTAAAAGCATTGCAACCGGGAAAATATTAACATTACTCTATTTAGACGTCTACCTGTTACATTATTAGTCTGCTACACACCAATAATCAATAAATGAAATCAAATTAAGTAGAAGAACTATCGAAAACCAATTACAAGTTAAATACATTTTCAAACTCCAACTATTGGAAACTAACACAAATTTCCATTTTTAGACAGATGACATGTATGGCTTTACCGTGCACATGTATATAACTAGTTTTAAAAATACATATAATTTTTCTTGGAATTGTCTAACTGAAGACAATAATAATAATATGTTCCAAATAGCTTTAACACATTGTAAGGTAGTTAAATGTATAGAACTCGAAACATTCAGGAATACTGCACGAAACACAGCCCGTGTCCAGCAACAATAAAAACTGTAGAAAATCACGGAAACTGCTAAGGGTGGCATCTAGTACGAAATCCTTCATGCAATTCTAAAATTAGTAATTAGACTGAAGTACCGACAAAAAAAAACAGTGTTGTGTATGTTGCAATATACGGAAACATATAGAATAAAGTGTTGTTGTTTGTTCTTGGGTACCTGAGGCACATCGGCTCACCACCTGCCTTGATGGTAAAGGGTGTCAGCGGGTACACAACAGGATCATAAAGCAGGTGATCTGGATGGCAGGTGCCACATGTCTAACGAGTTTAGGACAGTGGCTGTGCCCTAACTTGGACTTCTGAGTAACGTTATCTTCGAACAAGATAACACAAAACCGCATGTTACCCATTCTTTCTAATTCTATTATTAACATATTTTTCACACACTATCCAGATATTCGATGAATGCACCTAGAAAAATTTTTCACAGTACCACACGTAGCGCAGGAGATACATCAAAAACATTGAGCTGCATGAAAATGAAAGTGCTGGGCGAAATTTAGCTACAGATACAGGTGAAATATATCACAAATACGTGTGAAAATTGTTAAATGTATGAGAAATATATTTGACAGCTGTGTACACTGGCAAAGCCACAGGTAAAAAGCTTGTTGTAAACACCTGGAACAATTTCAACTAAATTTGCTACACATATTACTTACGATCTGGAAAGAAGTATGCGGAAGTAAAACCCACCAGAATTCTACTGGGGCGAGTGTGATAACGTTGAGAGATGGGGGGGGGGGGGGAGAAGGAGATGGACAGGCAGCGATGGAGAAGAACGCGATGGACACAGACAGGGTGGAGGAGGAGACGAAAAGAGAGAGGGAAGAGAGTGAGGCAACGAGGAGATGAAAAGGGGTAGGGTCAGTAAGAGATAGACAGATAGTGGGAGGATTGGGGAGAGGTGGCCTAGGTGGACAGACAGAGGAGGTGGAGGAGATGGGCAGAGTGGGATGAAGGAGGTGTTGGACAGATAACTGGGGAAAGGAGGAGGTGCAATAACAGAAGAAACGTACATACCTGTTACACCGGGTACTCAGCCAGTTACCTATAAATTTAATCATGTACCCCTATTCTTCCTACTATACTGTATGCGCACAATAAGCAAAATTGTGCGCTCTCCTTTTTTCAAATTTTATTGTGCAATTATCTATTTCAAACAGGGCTGCGTAGTGGTAGCATAAGGGAGTGGCGAGCGGAACACTGTATGATCGCAATCGCCTCAGTCGCTGGCGGTCGTGTGAAAGTCTCTCAAGCGCGCTTCCATGGGAAAGATGCGACGGTTAGGATGGTCATGGTGATCCTCTGCCGATCTACATTGTGCTAAAAGCGTTTATGTTTTTAGAAATATTAATTTTGAATTTATTTAGCTAGCTTTCGGACAATACGGTATTGTGAGAAAAAAGTGTCTCGAAATTGAGGAGAAATTCGGGAAAAATACAAACTTCGTTTAACACAGGATACTATTCATTTAGGGATTAGCAAAAATGGACTGGTTTGCGACCAAACTGGCTGTAAACAACATTCGAAGCAGGAAAATCTCCCATTCGAGTATTGACAATCTTACTGCAAATTACAAACCCATATCGGTCCATGAATCAACAGGTGGATACGAAAAACGGATTTGTTCATTGAGGTCATTTCACGAGACGTATATCGAAGGAAGTTTCACTTTGTCCAACTCTCTCTAGAGCGTACTCTACCGCAGTTCCAATGGTAGACCTTCCTGTGATGCACAGCATTTCTCTTGCAGCGCATGTTACTGGAGTTTTCGAGCATCTCTGTAACGCCTTAGCGCTGAATAAACGAACTCCCGATGAAATGCACCAGTCTACGTTTGATCTTGTCTGTTGTGTCCGTAGCTGGTATGGAGTGGCCTCACTAATTCTGATCTCCATAATGCCCTCATGTTGGATAAACTAATCAATGATGAAAGAGACCGGTCCATGTTGGATCTTGACTGTGGCGTCTGTAGTTGGTATAGGGTAGCCTGGCTAACTATGATCTCCATAACACCCTCGCACTGAATAAACTATCCCATCATCACACATCCCGCTCCAAGTTGGGTCTTGTCTATAGTGTCCGTGATTGGTATGAGGTGGCTTGGCTAACTATGATCTCTGTAAAATCATCGCACTAAGTAAGTAACCCACCATGAAACATTCCGCTCCACGTGTGATCTTGTCTCTTGTGTCCATAGATGGTATGGGTGGCCTGGCTAACTATTATGCCTCTAACACCCTAGCCGGGCGTTGTGGCCATGCGGTTCTGCGCGCTTCAATCTGGGCCCGCGCGACCGCTACGGTCGCAGGTTCGAATCCCGCCTTGGGCATGGATGTGTGTGATGTCGTTAGGTTAGTTACGTTTAAGTAGTTCTAATTGTAAGCTATAGGGGACTGATGACCTCGGCTGTTAAGTCCGATACTGCTCAGAGCCATTTCAACCATTATTTTTTCTAACTTCCTAGCTCTGAACAAACAATCCCATCATCAAACATTCTGCTCCACATTGGGCCGTGCCCATGGTTGGTAATGGGTGGCCTCGCTTGCTATGATCTCCATAACACCATCACACTGAGTAAAGAATGCCATCATCAAACATGACAGTGCACGTTGGATCGTGTCTGTTGCGTCCTTAGTTGTTTTGGGGTGACCTAGCTAACTATGATCTCTGTAGTTGGTATGGTGTGGACTGACTAACTATAATTTCTGTAATGCCCTCACATTGAATAACTATTCACTAATGAAACGCGCTGCTGCATGTTGGATCTTATCTGTTGGGTCCGCAGTTTGTTTGAGGTGGCAGGGTAACTGTGAACCGTATAACGCCCTCAGACTGAATAAAATATCCAGTGATGGGGTGCCCTGGCTACGTATGATCTCCGTCCTGCCCTTGCGCTGATTAAATGATCCTGTGATGTAATGCGCTAGTCTGCATTGGATGTTGTCTGTAGTGGGTGTAGTTGGTACTGGGTGGCCCGTCTATCTACAGGGTGTGATTCAAAAGTTTCAAGATTGATTTATTTCTGAGTAGGGGAGCGCGTGCGAACTGGTTCCGCCGGGTGGGGGAAGTAGTGGGGTGTCTCAGGGAACGAACTGACGCTGCGGCAGTTGCCTCCGGAACCCTGGAGAGTGCGCGTCACTTGCAGCGTGAGTGCGTTTCATTGATCTCGGTCGAAAAGTGCGAGAGGCGGAAATGGAGCAGCACTTGGAGCTGCGTTATGCGATTAAGTTTTGCGTGCGACTGAACAATACCATCACAGAGACTCGCAGTATGAATCAAGAGGCCTTTAAAGAAGAAGCCATGTCCCATGCAATGGTTTTCATGTGGCACGAACGTGTCAAAGATGGCCGCGGGAATGCTGAAGACGACGACCGCTCTGGGAGGCCATCATCAAGCGGAACGGATCAAAACGTGGAGAGAGTGCGGGAACATTTAAACAATGACCATCGTCCTGAGGGATCGAGTTCGCCGCGTCTGCCCGGCAATCAAGGGCGACTGGATCCTCCAACACGACAACGCGCCCTCTCAGACGGCGCTCGCCGCGGCCTAAGTTTTGGTCAAGTTCAACGTGACAACACTGCCACAGCCACCCTACAGCCCCGACTAGGCTCAAAGTGACTTTTTCTTCTTTCCCGAATGAATACAGGCCTAAAAGGGAAGCAATTAGACTCCATCGACACCATCCAGCAGGCTTCGACGAGAGCCCTTGACACCATGGCGCCCGAGGCCTTCCAGAAGGGCTACGAACAGTGGAAGACGCACTAACAGTGCTGTGCTGATGGTGAAGTATCATATTTTGAAGAATATTACTCCGCTGTACTTAAATTTCCATTAAATTTCTAGTTCTGGGTTAAGTCTTGAAACTTTTGAATCTCACCTTGTACGAACCCTGCAGTCATTTAGTACATCTTTTTTTATTTACACCATGTACGGAAAATGAAATATACACAAACATGATGGGCTGAGTCTGTTCCAATAATGTCTATGACTCGTCGATCACTAAATGGTAGTTTTGAATAAAGTCTGAAAATTAGGAATGACGTGCACTATTCGTTGTATGTGAGAGTCTTCTGAAATCTGAATGCTGAGTTTGGTGAGCGTCGTCGTAAGAAGACGAGCGGACGAATACATTTGGATGAAGCAAGTGGAATTGACGGCGACATTCTCTGATGGCGTCCGTAGCGCCACCCAGAAGAATACGACGCGCCGTGTAGCTAGCGTGTGCAGTCGCATTGTCTATCTCTTCTATTAATACGATCTGGTGGGGCTCCCAGACTGATTAGGTATACACAAGAACTTGCCGAACAAATGTTTTGTAAGCCACTTCTCTCGTGGACGAAATGCATTTCTTTAAGACTTTTCCCATGAACCTCAGTTGGGCTTCTGCTCTTCCTAGTATTTGCTTAATGAAGGTCGCTCTGGATATATATGCCAAGCTATATTACGCTAGATTCCATTTTCAGCAATTTTTCGTAAAAAAAACTGGCTCTGAGCACTATGGGACTTAACTTCTAAGGGCATCAGTCCCCTAGAACTTAGAACTACTTAAACCTAACTAACCTAAGGACAGCACACACATCCATGCCCGAGGCAGGATTCGAACCTGCGACCGTAGCGGCCGCGCGGTTCCAGACTGTAGCGCCTTTAACCGCTTGGCCACCACGGCCGGCAATTTTTCATCAGTAGTATAGTCGTACAGTAGTGGATTTCTTTTCATATATATGCGCAATATATTACTTTTGTTTGCGTTCATAGTCAGTTGCCAGAGACTGCACCATTTAACAACCCTCTGTAGGTCAGTCTCCAAATCGAGCCGGCCGCGGTGGTCTAGCGGTTCTAGGCGCTCAGTCCGGAACCGCGGGACTGCTACGGTCGCAGGTAGCCTCGGGAATGGATGAGTGTGATGTCCTTAGGTTAGTTAGGTTTAAGTAGTTCTAAGTTCTAGGGGACTGATGACCTCAGAAGTTAAGTCCCATAGTGCTCAGAGCCATTTTTTTCCCTCCAAATCGATACTGTCTTCTAAAGCTTCTATATTGTTATAGACAACGGCATCGTCTGCAAACAGCTTTAAAGAGCTTCCGAAGCTTTGTGCCAGATCATTTGTTTACACTGTAGACAGTAACGGGCCTATCACACTTCCTTGGGATACTCCGAGAGTATTTTTATATCTGTCAATCTTGTTTCGTTAAGAGCGACATGTTGAGTTCTATCTGCCAGAAAGTCGTGAATCAAGTCGCAAATATGGTCCGATTCTCGGTAAGCTCGCATTTTGTGACTAAACGATAGTGCAGGGTTGTGCCAAACGCTTTCATGAAGTCAAGGAACACGCCATGAATCTGCGCGCCAGTGTCTACAGCGTACTGTATCTCACAGAGGAACAGAGCGAGCTGAGTTTCTCGCGGTCTCTGTTTCGTTCCCCAAAAACGCCGAAATACTTGAGCATAAAACATGTTCCTTAATTCTACAACCGACTGACGTCAACAGACCTAAGCCTATAATTACATGCATCTGTCCTAATATCCTTCTCAAAAATGGAAGCGACCTGAGCTTTTCTCCAGTCGCCAGGTGCTCTTCTTTGCTCCAGCGGTCCACGATAAATTGTTACTAGAAGGGGAGCAAGTTATTTCACACAATCTTACGAGTATCTCATCCAAACGCCTTTCCATTACTAAGCGATTGTAGTTACCTTTCTATTCCGCTATCACTTGTGCCAATATCTGATGTTTCGACGTTCGGGCGATAGTTTATATGTACGCCCAGCCGAAATCTGTAGACCTGTATCCACAATATTAGCGCCAAGTGAAATACAGCTAAAGTAGAATGCACAGATAAAGTTTATACTACATAAATTATTAAGCTGTCAGACATATGAAAGCTTTCTTCCGGCTTGTCACAGATTAATTCTCAATTTCTTTTCGATAAATGCTACGCAGATGATTCATTTCAGTTGCAATACATTTAAAATTATGCCGAAGCGATGTGGTAAGCACTAATGTAAACAAATTATACAAAGTATCTTAATACACTAATCATATATTATTATTATTATTATTATTATTATTATTATTATTAAAGTCTCGGGCCTCTCTGTCTCGTTAAAAGTAAGGTGGTGATGCCGAAAATTTATATTTCGAGGGACGGTGGGAGGTGAGGCCAGTGACCAACTAAAATGTGTATGTACTGCGCCACAAAAAGTTCCTTTCTGCAAGGAAACCTTCAGGCGACTGAAAATTTAGCAACAGTCTTCGTAAATAACTCTCACAGAGTTGCAGAAATGTCAAGGTGTCATGACTCAAAATCATCTAATCACCATACACAACATTCTGGGACAGGACGACCAGACTGAAATAATTTGGAACGAATGGGGTAATTAACGTATGGCGTAATTAATGGGTCTCAAATATGGTGGATTTTATTAACATTTACATTATTCAGCTGTGGAGTGTAACATTCCTAGTTCCTAAGCAAGTCATGAGAATAAATTACTGAAATCCTAAATTTTCATTTTACTGGTTGCGTGTGCTTAAAGTTCTGAGCGCAACATATTTACAATATAAATTAGAAATTATTAGAACGGATAAAGTCACATTTATAATTTGTACTTAGCTGTTGTAATTAATCGTCTGAATAGATGTCAGTTCCTGATCGATGCAAATAGCCTGAATTCTTGCTGTAGAAATATGCCAGTATTTTACTTTGTGTTCGGCGACAGTAAGTTTTTCGGAAAAAGAAGGTGAACTCCATGTGTAATCACTTGTACATTTTATTCATGAAAAACTTCACCAATTGCCTCCGTTCCTCCAACTTCCACCCTGAACACAAATGATAAATACCCACTGCCAAATTTCTAGTGTAACAGCAACCGTCATGAAGTGACTCTCAAACTACAAAAACCACAACTACACTCATAGTACCGCTGTTATGCGGTCGCAGTCACCGTTACGTATATAACAGACTCAGACACTATAGGAGACAATATTTTAATTCATTTGCGATCAGGAAAGACATACATGAAATTATTTAAGCGTAACATCACGCACATTGAGAAACATAAAAATAACTCATATGGACTGTTTTGACAAATACAAGCGGCCTCTGTTCCAAAGACTACATCGTGAGTATTACAAAATGTTAATTTTTAAAAAAATTTACCTTCTTCTGTGCGGATGCACACGCATTGCCCGACCTCTTATGCGACTCGGTCAGATTGTCTGCCGCGAGTAACGAGTGTAATGGGCAGGGGCGCTACGAATCTAGTGTGTGGACATTAGGTTGGGAATGTGGGTCTCACGGTGAGTATGCAAGGGCTAAGGCCCTGCAGTCGCACTATCCTCTGTGCCCTCCGTGGCTCAGATGGACAGAGCGTCTGCCATGTAAGGAGTCTTACTATACGAAGATGGGTATCTGTTCTTTCGGACATGTAAGCAGGAGATCTCGGGTTCGAGTCCCGGTCGGGGCACACATTTTCAACTGTCCCCGTTGATGTGTATCAACGTCTGTCGGAAGCTTAGGGTCTTGATTTAATTATCGTTTTATTCTAGAGAGCTGCACGGTCACCGATGATATCTATTCTTTCGGACAGATACCATCTTCATAACTGTCACCTTTGGCCCGTGGTGCCACATAGTTGCCTCAGGCCCCTGTTTTGGATAGTGTCAACAGTTTAGAAATGTGTGTAAAACATCCTCGGTTTTCTTGTCGCGTCAATTCGAGATAAAATCTCGAGCTTTACACGATAGACGCCATCATCATCGTCAGGAGCAACTGACTCTTCACTATTTTTTTTTTTTCTTTATTGAATTTCAATTCCCCCCCGAAGGGGGCGGGCTGGCAGCATCTTAGTACGCTGCTCTACAGCCTACAGACTTTTTTAAAAACGGAAGAAGAAAAGAAACAAGAAAAACAGGCGATAAAACGGTGACTTAAAGTGTAAAATGGCGGAAAAATGTGGAAAGTTAAAACATAAAGCAAAAGGGGTTGGTGTGGTGTCACCGCCAGACACCACACTTGCTAGATGGTAGCTTTAAATCGGCCGCGGTCCATTAGTACATGTCGGACCCGCGTGTCGCCACTGTCAGTAATTGCAGACCGAGCGCCACCACACGGCAGGTCTGGAGAGACTTACTAGCACTCGCCCCAGTTGTACGGACGACTTTGCTAGCGACTACACTGACGAAGCCTTTCTCTCATTTGCCGAGAGATAGTTAGAATAGCCTTCAGCTAAGTCCATGGCTACGACCTAGCAAGGCGCCATTAACCATTTCTAGAGAGAGTCTCACTTGTATCATCAAGAATGCTGTATAAAAATGATGGATTAAAGTTAAGTATTCCTGGAGCTACGTACTTTTCTTTATAGCATTCATTACGTATCCTGTTTCAGACCTCACGCCCATCTGCGTGAGTGTAACACGTGCGTTTCGGCTACTTCCGAGTGGCGTGGCTGTCTTGTTACGCCACAACAGTTGGCATTGTTAATAAAATACGTAGGAATTAGACAACTATCATAGTAGACACACAATTAAAAAACATGGCGACAGTCTGGTTTCTTTTCGCAAGAGATAAAAAAAAAATCACACCCAGCGACAGTATGATGGCCGTTCGCAACACTTCCCAAAAGACACAACACGGAACATTCACTGTAAAACCACTCACTGTAAAACACTGCACGAAAACGGCGGCACAAAGATGACACTCCCGAGCCAAAGGCAGATGGGGGGGGGGGGGGACCTGGAGGAGGGGGAAAAGCAAGGAGGGAGGAGAGGAAAAAACGAAAGGGGGGAACCAAGGAGGGAGAGGACATAAGGGGGGTGAGGGGCAGGGCAGACGCGAGAGGGAATGAGAAGAGGCAGAGGAGGGAGATGCAAAAGGACTCGGGGGAGAGAAGGGGGCAGAGAGAGGGAAGGTGGGGAAAAAAGAGGATGGAAAGGGGGGAGAGGGAGCCCGAGAAAAGGACAGAGGAAAGGAGGGCGAGTGAGGATCAGATTTGATAGGAGGGATAAATGGAGGGAGAGACGGCATCATCCGGGAGGGGGAGTTGATGGAAGCCACCTTGGGAAAGGAGATGAAGGGTGTAGAGATGGAGGGTAGGGGGGGACACAACAGTGAAGACGCGGCAGGGGGTGGGGATGGGAGAGGAGAGGAGCAACCAGGATGGTGGGGGGGATCAAGGCGGCGGGAGTTGTAGAGGATGCAGATATGTTCGAGGTATAGGAGTAGATGGAGGAAAGGCATGAGGTCATAGAGGATCCGCGTGGGGAACGGGAGCCGTATACGGAAGGCGAGGCGGAGTGCATGACGCTCAAGGATCTGGAGGGACTTATAGAATTTGGGGGGGCAGATATCCAGGCGGGACTGGCATAACAGAGGATGGGACGGATTAAGGATTTGTAGGTGTGGAGGATGGTAGAGGGGTGCAACCCCCATGTCCGGCCAGAGAGGAGTTTGAGGAGTCGGAGGCGGTTGTGCGCTTTGGATTGGAGACTCTTCACTACTGCTGTGGTGGACTTATATAGCCCGTGGAAGACTTGTGATTGGTCGTCGATTACGTACTGCTGTCGCAGACGGTGTCAATGTCTGCGCTGGTGGCGCCACCGCTTCCTTGTGAAACGTTAACACTGCGAGGAATGTCTCTGCTGCTTCTGTGCATCGAGCGCTCGTTTCCATGCACAGCTCAGATAATATCCGCTATCACGGTTAAAGATCTTCTCGCTCATTATTATTTCAACAGCCTCCTTAATAACAGAATCCCAGTATGTGGAGGCATGGGACAAAATTTTGTTTTTTCAAACAGTATTTTATGTTTGTTAGTGAAGCTGGGCTCCGAAATTACCGATTTCTCTAGTTATCTATTTTTAATATGGCGTTAGTGTTCAGCACAAGGTAGGAAAGGGTACGAATGTTCTGACCTTCATAAATGCTTCCGCACCCACAGTGGATACTATAAATTCCAGTGACCCTGAAGCCGAGACTGGCCTTAACAGGACGCATCATCTCCTTAATTTTCTTAGGACGGAAAATTGGTGTTATACCCCGTCTACCCAGGACTCTTCCTATGTTACTGGATACAGCGCCACAAAAAGAAAGGCCGGCCGGTGTGGCCGAGAGGTTCTAGGAGCTTCAGTCTGGAACCGCTTGACCGCAACGGTCGCAGGTTCGAATCCTGCCTCGGGCGCGGATGTGTGTGATGTCCTTAAGTTAGTTAGGTTTAAGTAGTTCTAAGTATAGGGGACTGACGACCGCGGATGTTAAGTCCCGTAGTGCTCAGAGCCATTTGAACCGTTTTGAACAAAAAGGAAGAACCGCAATCGGTGCTTCATCCTGTCAGTGTGCTACATTTTCACGCTTCTTTTCTAGGAGAACGCCGCATTTATATCGCGTGCGCCATAGCCACTCTTTCGGAACACGTATTTCAGATGGTTAATTGGACTTCAAGTGGTCCTCGTCAGAAACAGTTTTTGCCCTATATGCCAACGTGTTCAAAACGGCTCTCTTCTGAATAGGATGACGGAAACACTGTGTATTAAGATATAAGAAAGGCTTCGTTCCCGGTTTAGAAATTTAACCGTTTCGGAAATGTCTCCATCCTTGGTTGGAAAGCCAGTGATTATGCTCTTTTGGAAGTCTGATAACTCGCTCTATTTCCGCTTTACAACAACTACTGCACTGTTGAAACTTCCTGGCAGATTAAAACTGTGTGCCCGACCGAGACTCGAACTCGGGACCTTTGCCTTTCGCGGGCAAGTGCTCTACCATCTGAGCTACCCAAGCACGACTCACGCCCCGTCCTCACAGCTTCACTTCTGCCAGTACCTCGTCTCCTACCTTCCAGACTTTACAGAAGCTCTCCTGCGAACCTTGCAGAACTGTACTGTTTTCCGCGTTTCTCACCCCCGTCTCGCCCCCCTCCCCCCCCCCACCCGACGCGCTTTCTTGTATACCCGGCACTGCTAGTGCTGCCACCTGCTTCGGTGGTCACATTAACGGAAATGGACCGTGTATTTACTAGAGATGGGCAAAACTGTTCTTTTCAGAGATCGGATCAGAACTGTTCACTCCCTGAAATGAATTAGCTCTTTTTCATGACTCACCACTCATTTACAATAGAAAATAAATGGAAGGCGCATTGCCCTTTAAACTTGGTTTATTCCAGTACTATACCTGTATTTTTATCTTATTTGATCCTATTTTGAAGTAAGACAGATAATGAGTAAGAATTTTGTACTGTTTATTGAAATTTCCACGATATGACAAAGTTTTTGATTATTGATTTATTTTGCACTATCGTGGTTTTTTGGGTGATCGGAAAATGTTGTAACTTGAGATTTACATTAACAATATATTTGGCTATAATGTATTAAAATTTCATTAACCTCATACAAATACATCGCAAGCCATATATTTTTAAAGCGAACGTTGCCTTCCGAAGACGCCTAAATTCACAAAATCCGTACCAGATAAGAAAAAAATATATAAATTTGACTGTAAAACGAAAGTGCTGGATAAAACCTTACGCAGAATAAAACAAGGAATATATTGGTGTATCACATTTTGCGATACGTTTATCGGTTCGCTCGTAATTAAAGCATAAATTCGAGTGTCCATAATAAAAATCCTATAGTAAGAGGAGTCGTCAGGAACCTAATCTGATCAGTTTAAACAAATAAAAATAAAATAAAAACAAATGATGTATACATAACATAATAATGTAATATACATAGCGGTTTACTACGAAGAACAATATCCAGTAGAGACGAACTCCGATGCAGAAGCACTGAGTCGGGCAGGTCGAGCCACGAGCTGTATTACTGCTTGAGCTAAGACCGCAGAGACCAGAGTGACACCTGAGTTGCTTTGCTCAACGCTCTGGCTAGAGTCGAGAACGGTGGGGTGAGCGTTGAGCAGGCGAGTTCCGAGGGTGGGGGGAGCGGTGAACTCACCCGCTCTGAGACAAATCGTCCGTTCCCTTGCGAGCAGGTTTTTGCAAGTAGTTCCTATGTTATCCACTAGGTGGCTCTCTGTCCTGTTGCTCGCATCAACTGCCCAGAGGGCAGGACGTGCGACTGAAACGATCGCCGACAGAGTGCAATGCAAAGTTAAGCTGCGCCAGACACTGCACGCGGCAGACGATGCACAGAGACCGCACGGCTTATGTGAAACACAAAATCCAATGGGGCACTGCACAATGCAGGCAGCCAAGGTAGAAGCAGGGCAGAGGCCGGAGCTACCGTTCTTTTTTTCTGAATCACTGATTGTTCACTCCTTTGAAAGATTCAACTCTATGAATCAGTTCAAGAGCGGATCCCCCATCTCTAGTATTTACATAATGCAATTGTAACGAATTGGATTATATACTAGAGCGATATACTGTGTACTGCAATACGCTAGTCTTGGGCTGTTACATTACAGAATGCACAAAATGATCGAAACTGAAACAAACCGTGTCCGTGTCCTAAGGCCGCCGTGCGTGTTGCTGCGCCGTTTCCGTGTCTCTCCGTCCCGCCTCGCTCTCGCCGTGCCGGCAGCACCAGTATAATGCCGCCGAATCGCTGCTCCCTCGCTGTGCGAGCGCTAGCGAGGCCCGGGTCCGCTGCTAACGTCTGGCTCGGCGCCCGCCGCACACGCAAATTTACGAGCTCGCGTTCAGAGCGCACGCGCGCGAGGGCCGACTGTTCCTTTCAGAAATCCGAACCGCCAGAGCCGCTCACGCACTGGTTTAGCTGCTGTGCTTTATAGTTCCCGAGTTCAGCGTCCCCACTGGCCTATTTCGGTCAGTTTCACAAGCGCTAATTTTGTCGTCGAATGTATTACACAAATTAACCCGACTGCTGTTATCAGAATCGATAGACCTGAAAGGAAAGCAATAGGTCAGAACGGAGAGAGAGAGAGAGAGGGCTGCAGCCTATCCCCGAGTTACTCGATCTGTTCACTGAGCAGGCTGTGAGAGAAACCAAGAAGAAATTCAGAAACCGAATTGAAGTTTAGGGAGGAGATGAAAAAAGTTGAGGTTTGCTGATGAGATTGTGATTCTGTCAGAGACAGCAAAGGACTCTGCAGATCAGTTGAACGGGAACAATAGTGCCTCGAAATGACGTTATGAGATGAACATCAACAAAAATAAAACAACGGTGCAGGAATATACTGTCGAATTAAATCAAGTGATGCTGAACGAATTCGATAAGGAAATGGAATAACAGACAAGTTTTGCTACTTGGACAGAAAAATAGCTGTAACAAAGTAGGGAGGATATGAAATGCAGAGTGGCAATAGCGAGAACAAAATTTCTAAAAAAATAAATTCTTAACGTCTATTTTTTGTTGTTGTTGTCTTTATGGGAAGACTAATCTCAGGAACTACTTTAGGAGTTTTGACATAGTTCTCACTAATAGTTTCATTCACGTGTATATGTATATAATCTACAGGGGAACCCGGCAATGCTTTGCTATTGTTAAATATGTATAGGAATTGGATATACGTCCTATTCTCCTTCTCTCCCCTCTCTCTGTCCACCTTTTCCTTCCACTCTCTTTGTCCATTTCTTCCTCCTGTCTCCTCTCTGTGTCCAAAACGTCTTGCTCCTTTCTCTCTCCATCTCACGCGTTTATCTCTCTCTCTTCCACTCTGTCTATTTCCTCCTATTTCTCCTTCACTCTCTCTCTAGTCAATTTTCTACTCCACCTCCGACCCCCCCTATCACTCTTCAGTCTCCTCTTTCCCTCTTTACACGCCGGCCGCTGTGGCCGAGCGGTTCTAGGCACTTCACTCTGGAACCGCGCGACTGCTACGGTCGCAGATTCGAATCCTGCCTCGGGCATGGATGTGTGTGATGTCCTTAGGTTAGTTAGGTTTAAGTGGTTCTTAGTTCTAGGGGACTGATGACCTCAGAAGTTAAGTCCCATAATGCTTAGAGCCATTTGAACCATTTATTCCATCTGACAATTGGTCAGGAACACGTGTAGGCGTGGAGCAGAGTTACGGCGTCTCGCACAGAGCACACGTGTAATCATACATTTGATTCAGCTCTCTGTACATGCAAACTACTCGATGGACAAACGTGGAACTGGCATCAGTGTTCTCCGGAAGAGCTGCACTGTGTTTTTATGTTAGTTTTATTCGCGGTAACAAATTATTAAGAGGATTTAGGAAAAGTATATGAATGTGCGTTTCCTCACGACGTTACCGAAGTTTTTGACGCGCAGGAAACTGTTTGTCCTTGAATTTCTGTGAATGTGTCGTACGAGCAAAATCTTTCGTACATCATATTTTCACCTGCTCTGAATCTGAACTGTGTCGGAAATCTGTAATACGAGATACGCACGATGCTCCTCTCGCGCATGCAAATGTAAGCGGTCGCTTGTTTGATGTCACTACGGAATACATTTAATTTCCTTATAAAACACTCTAGTTATTTGCAACAAAACAAAAAATTATGTCTGTTAATAGAGGTGAGAAAACGTATTGCTTTGTAAGGAAGAGCAATGGTGATACAAAACTGTAACGCAAACTGAGCACGAGAGGAAGTTCTTTCAGAATTAGTTGCTGGTAATTCATATTACAATGAAGCGCCAAACAAACCGGTAGAGGCATGCGTATTCAAATACAGAGATATGTAAAGAGGCAGAATACGGTGCTGCGGACGGCAGCATCTATATAAGGCAACAAGTGTCTGGAATAGTCAGATCCGTTACTGCTGCTGCAATCGCAAGTTTTCAAGATTTAAGTAAGTTTGAACGCGGTGTTATAGTCTGCACACGAGCTATGGGACACAGCATCTCTGAAGTTGCGATGAAGAGGGGGATTTTTCCGTACGACCATTTCACGAGTGTACCGTGAATATCAGGAATCCAGTAAAACATCAAATCTCCGATATTGCTGTGGCCGGAAAAACATTCTGCAAGAACGGGACCAACGACGACTCAAGAGGATCGTCCAACGAGACAGAAGTGCAACCTTTTCGCAGATTGCTGAAGATTTCATTGCTGGACCATCAACAAACGTCAGCGTGCGATCATTCAATGAAACGTCATCGATACTGGCTTTCTGAGCCGAAGGCCCACTCGTGTACTGTTGATGATTGCACGACACAAAGCTTTGCGCCTCTCATGGGTCCCTCAACTCCGACAATTGACTGATGATGACTGAAAACATGTTGACTGGTCCGACCACTCTCGTTTCTGATTGTATCGAGCTGATGGACGTGTAGGGGTATGGAGACAATCTCATGAATCCATGGACCCTGCATGTCAGCAGGGAACTATTGTAGCTGGTGGAGGCTCTGTAATGGTGTGTGGTGTGTGCAGTTGGAGTGATATGGGATTCCTTATACGTCCAGATACGACTCTGATAGGTAACACGTACGTAAGCGTTCTGTCTGATCACCTGCATCCATTCATGTCCATTGTGCATTCCGATGGACTTGGGCAATTCCAGCAGGACAACGGGACACGTCAAGAACTGCTACAGTGGCTCCAGGAACATTCTTCTGAGTTTAAACACTTCCGCTAGCCACAAAACTCCCCAGACATGAACATTATTGAGCGTATCTGAGATGTCTTTGAACGTGCTGTTCAGAAGAGATCACCACTCCCCCCTACGCTTACGGATTTATGGATAGCGTTGCACGACTCACGGTGTCAGTTCCCCCCAGCACTAGTTCAGACATCAGTCGAGTCCATGCCACGACGTGTTGCGGCACTTATGCGTGCTCCCAAGGGCCCTACACGATATTAGGCAGGCGTACCAGTTTCTTTGGCTCTTCAGAGAAAACTTTCGGAACTATAATTGTGCTACAAAGATACTTTAACCGCACCCAGTAAAACTTCAGCTTACTGTCCTGTGCTTTTTGTGTGTGTGTGTGTGTGTTGATAGTGAAGAAATTCACGGAATTATCCTCGTTGCTATCACACATACTTGAATTTTTTAAAGTATTCTGCCATGTTTTTCCCATGATGCACCTCATATGAGTCACGAAATTGTTCCGGCCTTCAGAGGTGACTTTCCTAATAGCTTCATTGCTGAGTGTCTCGACTTCAGATAACATATTTTTATTATTATTGTTATTTCTTTACTTTCTCAGACGTTAAGTCTGGTCAAAAATGGATAGTGACGCGGACCTTGATCAAGCGTCACTTCCTTTTAACTGTACGGTATATGTTATATTGCATTTAGGAACTTTCGGGTTATTGAACACGTATCAATAATTACGGATTTCTGTAGTTGTATATATACGTTTGGATGTAGCTGTATTGCGTTGATGTACTGGTGGATATTGTGTGGTATGACTCCTGTAGTTGATAGTATAATTGGTATAATGTCAACTTTATCCTGATGCCACATGTCCTTGACTTCCTCAGCCAGTTGGATGTATTTTTCAATGTTTTCTCCTGGTTTCTTCTGTATATTTGTTGTATTGGGTATGGATATTTCGATTAGTTGTGTTAATTTCTTCTTTTTATTGGTGAGTATGATGTCAGGTTTGTTATGTGGTGTTGTTTTATCTGTTATAATCGTTCTGTTCCAGTATAATTTGTATTCATCATTCTCCAGTACATTTTGTGGTGCATACTTGTATGTGGGAACGTGTTGTTTTATTAGTTTATGTTTTATGGCAAGTTGTTGATGTATTATTTTTGCTACATTGTCATGTCTTCTGGGGTATTCTGTATTTGCTAGTATTATTATTATTATTATTATTATTATTATTATTATTATTGCTGGTACGATAACCTAGGATTTAGACCGATGTCTCATGTGTTTGGTAGAAACCGCAGTGACAGGGTGGCAGCCTAATGATGGTATGCCCATATGTTTTTGCCAACTCGTCGATTTCGCGTATAGGGAACCAAGGGTTATGGAGTTATATCAGGTTAAAAACCTCCACCTCTTTAAATTTATCGCGAGTAATGAGTGGATAGGCAAATATCTATTAGGTGCATTACATATATAGAATTATGGGCAGTTGGGAATGTGGGTCTCACGGGAAGCGTGCAAGGGATAAGTCCCTGCAGTCGCGCTATTCATCTGTGTTCTCGGTGGCTCAAATGGATAGAGCGTTGAAAAACACATTTTCAGCTGTCTCCATCGAGGTATATCAACAACACCTGTCGGCAGCTGAGGGTTTCAATTAATTATCATTTATTCTAGAGAAAGCTGCACGGTCATCAGTAGTATCTGTTGTTTCGAGAACAGTTACTGTCTTCATATATATAGATAAAATATTAATCACAGAAGTATAAGAAATGAAACCAATAAAATCTCAACACGCAACAAACTATCCCACTGTACAGCAAGCTGTCTAGAAGTATAATGCAAGCGGCAGGCGTTGTAGTGGTGGGAGTGAAGATCTGGAAACTTCAGGTGGTTACTGCAGCTACAATTCTCGCGAGATTGCCTGAAAGAGTGCCGTGTCTCCCTGGACCCGCTACTTTCCTCGTAACCGTCAGATATAAAGTAATTTCGAACATACTATACAGTGAAGAGCTGTATCAGACCTCAACATTTCAACAACAACAATAGCAGCAACATATTACACTAAATAGATCACATATTTCGCGCAAGAATCTGTTGACTTCTTTCATCAGTGTACTATTCTAGCATTCTACCGCCCATTGCGGGGGAACCCATACCGGGAAGGTGTAGTGGGACGCGAAATTGAAGCGTCACCCATCCACCAGTGTCAGCCCAGTTTGCAGGTGAATATAAGTTTAATTTAGTTTTGTTTATGTATTTTTTTAATATTTGTAATAGCTGTGAATTATCTAAAGTTTTTGTATTTATTTTTTATGTTTCATGTACGGAGAGGGCGGCGCAACGAACGGAGACAGCATCTACGCTGCCGGGACCAGAGAGAAAATTGCTGGCCACTACACGTCGCGGGTCGACAGCCAAAGAGCAACAGAAGATCCTGAAACCGAGTTGTTGCGTCGTGCTTCTAAAAATTGAAAATGAAATTTTTTGTAATGTTTTTGTACAACAATGATATCATAGGAAGTTTAATCTTATTAAAAATGTTAGTTCTGTCTCGTCAAGGCTCAGGTTCACGTCTGTATGTAGGAAGATAATAAACTGGTGGATGCTATTAAAGTTGAAATACGTGTTCTGCGGATTTATTTATGAAGAATTATGTGAATGAATTAATAATATATTTGACGAGATTATTGAATTTTGACAGTGTTCATCGCGACTTTGAATCTCAAAGTTTATTTAATGTGGTTCTAATATCGATTAAATCAAGATAAAGTGTATCAATATAATTTCTGAGGAGAAACAAACGACGTCAAAAATTGAAAAAGTTCACGCAAACCAACTGGCCCGAGTGACGAAATTCTGTGCATACGACTCAAGTGATGTTTTACAGTTTCGTTTAAGAACCATTCTGAGACAATTTAAAAAGAATATAAATAATTTTGGAGTGGGTTGTAACTGACGTAGGTGACGAAGTCTGCACATGGTCATATGTCGAAAGAAAATCATTTATAAGAAACTTACGTCGTTACACTACAAAGGCACGCTTCATACACCCAGGCACGTTACTCAGACTTTGGCAGTAGTGTATAGTTTTTAGCCAAATTGTACGATACAGATTCGGCCTTGAAAAGAAGTCCTACAAAATCACTGCTTCATTAGCACCCGTTAACAAAACTGTGCATACGTGACGATCGTAGCCTGCCTACCCCGTGTAACGGTACGAGTCTAACATGAGCGGTCTAGTTGCCGTACCGTAACGAATCCTCTTGGCGTCACATGCTGGCGCAACATAGCGGCACGACATCCGCTTAGGCGTCGCCACCCGTCTTTCATTCAGCGACCAGCGAGTTACCGCAATCCGGGATACTACGCACATGGCGTATGCGACATCTGAGGCTGTCACACCGCAACAGACCTACTTTGGCGTGTATAAATACTAGTCTTCGAATCGATAAGTCATAGAATCGACTGCCGCCGTAGTGTGCGCTTCCGCCGTGAGACCGCCACCACTCAACCGTCGTCCTGACTGGAACCCCTTCCAGGGATCCAGCCGCAGCATCGATGAGCAGAGGGTCGAACTGAAGACCTCCCACCCACCGGGCCATGCGCGTCCACCAGGACCAGAAGACGCCAGACAGTGCGGTTGAGTCCGGCCGCACCACCTCACACTGCAGCTGACCAACCATCGACGGCTTCCTGTGCATGCCTATGTTGCAATGTACTCTTGTCGCCGAGATAAGCTAGGTTTAGCAACAGCTGGCTGTGTCACCACTACGTTTCGTGCACCGACGTCGTTGGGCACGATACGCTACTGCCCAGCGACCATCTAATGTGGGCGCAAACCATCAGAACACTCTGCTGGGAAGCCGATCAAGATTTCTACTAACTGTGATGAGCAACTTTTAAATCCTTCTGATCCACCAGCCTCTACCAAGAAACACCCAGGGTTGTGGAATGCCGGGCACAGGACTGGCGACGTTAGTGAAACGTCTTGTGCAGTATTGGCTAATTCAAGAATATTCTATATTTTGCATGAAATTTATGGATGACACAAGGGAACCGGAACCAGATGGAGGAGATATTTGAAAGGCAAACTGATACTGAGCAAAACCAGCCAATGTTGTCATGTTTGGTGGAAGTTAGGCAATTTATTCGAATTCTCACTTCAGTGTTCCATCAGCAGTATCTTACAACGGTGAGATTACACGTGCTACCTTCAAGACATGGGAATGCCCCAATACAGAGATTTTTTTAAAAACGTGTCACATGCTCCTAAAGAAGGTAGTATCGTCAAAACTAGAAAAAAATTCTATTATTTTATCTAAGAGATTAACAGATGCTGTGTGTCAACGATTTTTGCGCGCTGAGTTACCAGGCTTTTTGAAATGTTACCCCTGCAGAAAGACAAGGTGCGGGAAACATAAATCCCCTCTGAGGCATTTTCAGTGTGTCTAGATCACCAATTTAACAAACAGACGTTTCCGTAGGGACAGACCTCTGTCTCCAATGGGGGTTTCTTCGTAGCGCTACTGACCAAAGTCAGTACGTGGTCGAACGTCCCATTGTTCGGATGTAGGCTTGATCCGACGTCGCATACATAGATGAGATTGTCCCACTCATCAGTGTTGATTCTGCGAAGTCAAACACGCAACGTGGTAGTTATCGATGTCCAAAAACAGCTCGTTTCAATCGATACCACACATATTTGACTGGTTTCATATCCAGCGAACAGGCAGGACACTCCATTCTGCATCCTACAGGCTTCCTGCATTATTTATTCTGAAAAAAGTATTCACTAGAACAGCATTCGTTAGCACGTGAATTACCATCTATCAAGATGATGTTGTCACCATAACAATGCCGATACGACCTCACTAAAGTTTTCATAATGTCGTCCCTGTAGCGTAGAGCAGTGACATTGCCCTCAACAACCACGGGAGGTCTACAGTGGTCCCTGCCGCCCCAAACATCACTCCACCACTACCACCATCACCTCCTTTTACATGTGAGACACGGTATTAGAGCTTTCGATATTGCCGAGTTGGCCCCGTACTCATTATCTGCGATTATCAGGGTACAAACAGATCCATCGTTCGTCCGTAAGCAACACCCATCGCCAATACTGGGCTGTCCATTTTCCATGATTTCTTGACCAACTGTAACAAAGCCCATGGTGTTGTGCTTGTGTGACGTGGTACTTGCCATGGTCGTCGGAAATCAAGATTCGCACCATGTAATGTCCTCCAAGCAGTCTGATGCGGTACATGATGTCGTATAGCATCTTTGAACGCAAAATTGAGTTGTGGAGCGCTCAACCTGCAGTTCCTTTGACTCAATAGCCATAGACATCGATCATCCTGTACTCCTGTTGAACTTGGCCGGCCTGGGCGGTGGACATTCTCAACACTACCCGCCAAGTAGAACCTGTTCCAAGTCCGCACCACATCACTTTGTCTCCGGTGCACAGGACGAGCAAATTCCCTGGCTGACAAGCCTTCTATGCGTAATGTGATGAAGCGGACCCGGTCATTGGTCTCTATTGTCCTCCACAACATGATGGATATCCACTCTACTCTTCCACAGACATCTCTAATGCGTCCCTACTGGTGTGTTACCTTCAACTGAAATGCTGCAATCCATTCGAATTCCGCGTTCTACCCGTAGGTAGTGCTCATGGTAACTGAATGTTTAGAAACAGCGTTAGGAGTGACCTTCCGATTGGTAAGATAACAGTCACAATAGCAACACGCCCGCACAACGTATTGGGATGATGCCACACTTTTGTTGATGTGTGTATAACAAGAACCATTATTCGATGCGTCGGAAATGGTAGCTCATAATCTTAGCTCATCTGTGGCCAGCTGTTCTGAAGTGTTCCCGCGAACCTCCAACGTGTGGTCACCTGGGATTCGTGAAGACTCTAGTCCTAATCAGGCGCAGGTATCACTGGCCACACCTCTACCGACCTGTTAGACGCTATGTGAGCCACTGCCAGGCATGCCAACAACGGAAGCATGTGTCGCAGTCACCTCCAGGGCATCTGCTACCGATCCCATCCCCAATAGCGCCATTCCACTAAACTGGGGTCGTGTGAAGGTTCCCCAAAGTCGACAACTGGAAATCGATGGCTGGTACCAAAGCTGTGCTGACTGCCGAAGGTTCGTAAATTGCGAAGTTCCTCGCAGAAGCACGGAACTCCCCGTCTGATTATCTCTGACCGTGGAAAACTTTTCCAGTCGAGACTAGTGTCAAAGATAATTTCACTTGCGCCTTCACCGACCGGATGACAACTGTCTACCATCCACTGACGAATGGCCTCACAGAATTCTTTAATGAGACATTGGCAGATACGCCGTTGATGCATACTGATATCGAACAGAAAGACTGGGATACAGTACTGCCTGACGTGAATTTGCACAAACAAAACGAAGCTAGACAGTACGTAGTCACCCCGAGTATCGTTCTGTTGAAACAGGAAAAACGTTTCCAATGTCAGTTCCATCTCGCTATTGTGGAGCAGAAAGAATGGTGATAACAATCCAGAGGTGCATATCAATGATGGGCAAATTGAAGACCCACTCGACGATCGCGGGCTTCGATGAAAGGGGCTGCTTTCGATGACTGTCATAGTGAAGAAGCTGTAACAACACGACCAGAACACGAGCATCCGTCAGTGCGGCCATACAGACGACGACTGACAAGATCTAGTTCCATACTATTGTGGTCAGCTCCAATGGTGACTCCTGGAACAGCTGGTCGTTGTTCCTCCAGGAGAGGAAGCATTGGCCCGGTCTCTGGTGTACGCGATATGGCGAAGTGGTTGACCTCGCTGGCTGGTGTGCCGAGTTGCACTGGTTCACCGCCAATTATTTATTGTTTCGTATTTATCTTTCCTGGAAGATTCTTGAAATATGTTACGTTTCTTAATGTTTGTCTATCTAGCATATTCAATGTTTGTGCAAATACCAGGATTCTGGAATAATCTGTGTTAGTGTGTAAATAGCAGCAGTATGGAATACTCGATGTTTTTATTGACAACTGCACTCTCCACCCAGGAGGTCAGTTCTGTTCTGGCTATACGTTGGTGTCAGTAATAAAAGTGCTCCAGCGATCGGTGCTGTATTTCATTGACGACCCTGGTTTCGGATTTCTATTAGATTGTCGTCTCGACGCGACAATATTTTAGAAAAGAACAAAAAAAGTTCTGTAAAAGTACTGTTACAAAACAGAGAGAGAAAGAAAGAGAGAGAGAGAGGGATATACCCAGTATAAGCCCATAGCCTATTTTTCTCGAATAGTAACCGAAGGAAGTAGTGAGGTTTTGAGGCTCCGGACGGACTCAAATTCGACGGGAGTGGGCTTCAAATACTCTTCCGCTCATTCACAATTAAGTTTCCCACCGTTAAGGCTAATGCAGAGACAGTTTCTATGAAAAAGACACGATCGATTTTGTTCCCCATCCTTCCACAATCCGCGCCTGAGGACTGTCTTTAATCACCATTTCGTCGACGTGACAGAACGTTAAATTCTAATATGAAGATGGTATCTGTTCTTTCGGATATGTCTGAAAGAACAGATACCACTTCATATAGTTAAGGCTATTCGGCTATTGACCTTATTCTTCTGTGCGGATGCACACATATTGCCAGAACTGTTACGGGACTCGGTAAGATTGTCTGCCGCGAGTAATGAGTGTAATGGGCAGGGGCACTACGAATGTAGTGTGTGGACATTAAATTGGGAATGTGGGTCTCACTGGGAGCGTGTAAGGGATAAATCCCTGCAGTCGCACTGTCTTCTACGCCCTTGGTGGCTCAGATGGATAGAGCGTCTGCCATGTAAGCACAAGAACTCGGGTTCGAGTCCCGGTCGGGGACACATTTTCAACTGTCCCTGTTGATGTGTATCAACGCCTGTCGGCAGCGTAGGGTCTTGATTTAACTATCGTTAAATTCTAATATTCCTGTCTACGAGGTCTATGGGTTATAAATTCTAACCTCCTTCGTTTCTGGCATGCCTCTCTAATTTTTGTTTGACTGTAGGACAGCTTCAAGGTAGAACTCGCCTTTACAGGTTCTCTGCACGATACAACACCTTTTGTAAGGTAATTTTCCTCTCTTGGTGACGAGCTAGCCGACGGCGGATGAGCAAATGTTTTCAAGTTCCTTCACGGTCGTGTTTTAAACGTCCTGGACTCTGCCGGCCGCCGGCCATGATAATCATCCAGGCTGCCGTCTTTGCCGGAAACGCTATGAAACGTTAACGCCTCAGGGTCGCTGGTCTCGCCTACTAATTAATGCCCTGAGAGACTGGAGCTATCCGAAACTGATTAATTCCGCAGGCGCTCAGATCATCTTCTCAGCAAGTGCTCTAGAGATCCATTCGTCGGTTGCCAGAAGATGCATGTTAAAGTATTAAGCTAGAATTTTTGCTCTCAGACTTTGACAATTATACACTCCTGGAAATTGAAATAAGAACACCGTGAATTCATTGTCCCAGGAAGGGGAAACTTTATTGACACATTCCTGGGGCCAGATACATCACATGATCACACTGACAGAACCACAGGCACATAGACACAGGCAACAGAGCATGCACAATGTCGGCACTAGTACAGTGTATATCCACCTTTCGCAGCAATGCAGGCTGCTGTTCTCCCATGGAGACAATCGTAGAGATGCTGGATGTAGTCCTGTGGAACGGCTTGCCATGCCATTTCCACCTGGCGCCTCAGTTGGACCAGGGTTCGTGCTGGACGTGCAGACCGCGTGAGACGACGCTTCATCCAGTCCCAAACATGCTCAATGGGGGACAGATCCGGAGATCTTGCTGGCCAGGGTAGTTGACTTACACCTTCTAGAGCACGTTGGGTGGCACGGGATACATGCGGACGTGCACTGTCCTGTTGGAACAGCAAGTTCCCTTGCCGGTCTAGGAATGGTAGAACGATGGGTTCGATGACGGTTTGGATGTACCGTGCACTATTCAGTGTCCCCTCGACGATCACCAGTGGTGTACGGCCAGTGTAGGAGATCGCTCCCCACACCATGATGCCGGGTGTTGGCCCTGTGTGCCTCGGTCGTATGCAGTCCTGATTGTGGCGCTCACCTGCACGGCGCCAAACACGCATACGACCATCATTGGCACCAAGGCAGAAGCGACTCTCATCGCTGAAGACGACACGTCTCCATTCGTCCCTCCATTCACGCCTGTCGCGACACCACTGGAGGCGGGCCGCACGATGTTGGGGCGTGGGCGGAAGACGGCCTAACGGTGTGGGGGACCGTAGCCCAGCTTCATGGAGACGGTTGCGAATGGTCCTCGCCGATACCCCAGGAGCAACAGTGTCCCTAATTTGCTGGGAAGTGGCGGTGCGGTCCCCTACGGCACTGCGTAGGATCCTACGGTCTTGGCGTGCATCCGTGCGTCGCTGCGGTCCGGTCCCAGGTCGACGGGCATGTGCACCTTCCGCCAACCACTGGCGACAACATCGATGTACTGTGGAGACCTCACACCCCACGTGTTGAGCAATTCGGCGGTACGTGCACCCGGCCTCCCGCATGCCCACTATACGCCCTCGCTCAAAGTCCGTCAACTGCACATACGGTTCACGTCCACGCTGTCGCGGCATGCTACCAGTGTTAAAGACTGCGATGGAGCTCCGTATGCCACGGCAAACTGGCTGACACTGACGGCGGCGGTGCACAAATGCTGCGCAGCTAGCGCCATTCGACGGCCAACACCGCGGTTCCTGGTGTGTCCGCTGTGCCGTGCGTGTGATCATTGCTTGTACAGCCCTCTCGCAGTGTCCGGAGCAAGTATGGTGGGTCTGACACACCGGTGTCAATGTGTTCTTTTTTCCATTTCCAGGAGTGTATTTTTTGAATCTCATTATAGTAGTTTGGTAATTATTTTAACACAAAGAAAGCCAGAAAAATATTTTTCTGTCTCTGATCCATTTTTTCAAAACCGACTTGAGAGTGCTGTTAGGCCACAATGGTGCAGACATCGGCAAATGATATTAGTTTTGACAAAGACAGTGTTTTGTCTCATTGACGCATAGGCAGCACCTTACATTTGAACACTTTGGATGAGGTCTCGATTCTATATTATAACTAGCACAGTTTTCACAAATAGCAATAACATCTGGCCACGAGATCGAAAACTCTGGGTACGAATTTTATTTGGAAGTGGAAACACCTTCATTCTTCTTTTCTTCTGAAAGAGTTGCGAGATTTTTTGTTACTATCACCGCTATCTTCTTATTCAGTTTCTTTTGTTTCTGCAGAATAATTGTAATTATTCTCTTGCTGACTGGTATATGGTACGGTTTCATTATCCTTTTGTTTGCTTTGCGGACTGTTCAGCCTTATTCTTTAGGAACATCACCTGTTTCAGCATCACTTGTTTTCTCATTAGATATACCAATATCAGATGGAAAATCTGCCTGGAACAACCGCAACATATTATGTTTCAACTTTCTTGCCCTAGCCCGTCGTGCAAAAGCATGGAACTATAAGTCTGACGAGATTTCTAAGTACAGAATTTCCTGTACGAATGTTTTCTAAAAATCTTCAGCTGAACTAATTAAGGCGACCACTCGCCATAATCGGGGAAATCTGGGTTCGAGTACCGGCCGGACACAAATTTTCACTAACAGGTGCTACACGTATACCCAGTACAGCAGACCTTACAGAATTCGCAGCCAGCGAATAAATTTCAAATTATTTCGTACAGCTGTGGCTGGTCAACAAGGTGTGTTCCTTCTGGTCCGCAAGTATATATAGCTAAACTTGGAGCTGATTATAGTGATTACAGCTCTGCCACCGTCAGTAAACACAACAGCATTAAAAGCACCACATTAATAAATAGCTCCATGTCTACAACAACCATTCACTCGTAAAGTGTCATCTCAGATTGCAGACGTATTCCGCGATAAAACTATGCAGATTAGTTCTACAAACAATAAATCGAATGATAACTATGTGTGGTAACTACATCACGACTTAAATTTCAATGACTAGGCACACTACAAATCCGACTTACAAAATAAATTTTCCTGTTTGCCCCAAATCTTGTTCTGGCTTAAGTAGTATATCGAGCACATATATTGTGATTTTTGTTGTATTTTATGGTTTTATAGACAAGTTTAGCATGTATTCTTGGGGAAAAATGTGAAGACCTGATTATCACAGCAACCTCTTACAATCAAGCAAAGAACGGCAGTTTTAGAATCTTACGCAATAGAGTAGCGCGAGGATTGCGTGCGCTGCTCGTAAGCAGCAGACAATACCTCTAAACTAAGAATAAACAAGGTACTGCGGTCCCGTCGGAGCCTCCTTCTTTAAAAACATAAATATGTAAAAATAAAAAAGCGAGATGCAGAAGCCCCGATAGGCTATAAACGATTAAATAACGCAAGGAAATAATTATATTTAATGGTTTATTTAATTTTAAAATCGCTCGCTGTCATGCCTATTTTTTTACAGTTGGAGAAACATTTACTTCGAGGTTTCACTCCTTCCCTATCTGAAATTTAATCTTGAGTTAAATCCTGAAAGTCCTCTCTATGATCACTTCAAGCTCTCACCAAAACTCTCGTCAACTCTCTAACAGTGTCCTCCTCTGTGATCATTTCTAGCCTCTCACCAAAACTAAAGTCAAAGTTCTCGTCAACTCTCTAACAATGTCCTCCAACCAGTGAATGTTCCAGACGTTAATGGATCAGCTCAAATCACTCAAATCACTCTCACCAAAACTAAAGTCAAAGTTCTCGTCAACTCTCTAACAATGTCCTCCAACCAGTGAATGTTCCAGACGTTAATGGATCAGCTCAAATCACTCCCACGCCCCCACAAGGTGTTTCCAGAGCCCCGTCTGACCTTCCGAGGCCCGTAAGCCGCACGTAAAACTACATCAACATCCACACTGGGCAAACCACAGTGAAGTGCATGGTGGAACGTCTGCTCAATGACCCAGCTATTAGGGCTTCTTCTCGTTCCATACACGTATGAAGCGTGGGAAAAATGACTGTTTAAGCGCCTCTGTGTGTGTTGTCATTAATTTAAGTTTATCCTCTCGCTGCTTTTGGGAGCAATATATAGGAGGTTGTAGTACATTCCTCGATCCGTAATTTGAAGTTTGTTCTTGAGACTCTGTATGGAGGCTATCTCGCCAATAGCTTTCGTCTAGCTTCAATAGTCCGCCATTTCAGTTTCTTCAGCGTCTCTGTGACAATCTTCCACGGTTCAAACAAAGCTGTGAGCACTCGTGCAGAATGCCATGTGAGAAGAGAGTGAGTTGGGTTTCAAGTGATCGATGTTTCCAGAAACAGTGCTGGTTAGCATGGGGGATGTCATTCTCTTCGAGATACCTCATTATGTTTGAACTCAGAACTGCCAGTTCCCATTCCCCACCACCCTTCACCCTCCTCAACCTATCTGGTTCCTCCTTTGCGCGTTGTAACTGCACCTGAAGGGCACAGATCTTACACTCCTGCTCCTCTATCAAATTATTTCTACTACAGATTTTGCATTCCCAGGAGAGGATCTCGCTAGAATGCCCACTGGCTTCTCCACTGCACTCCCCCCAATGAAAACACTTTGAACAAATCCCACACGGTAACCCACTACTCACAAACCTACGACAGAGCCCACACTTCTCACTCATGGTAAAATTTTACTGTTACCGGAAAAAAACTATAAGTGTACGTTACCTAAGTTCACTTACACCAGTAGAACTATTTATAGAACTAACAATAGCGGTCTCAAAATTCTCTGTCTAGTAAGAAAGTAACTACTTGTATTAATACTACTACACCACAGCCAATACCAATACCAACAAAACTTCACAAAATTATTACCTAAAACCAAAACTTCAAGCGGCCACTGCAACGCTCAACGAAGTTAAAACACTGAATGAAAATTTACTGAAATGTTTCACTAGAAACAATAAGAAACGTCAGCTGAAAGCTAAAGCAAGAAATTTAGTAAACGACTTAGGCGCACAGATAACTCTAAAAAAACACACCGAGTGAACGTTTCCAAAAGTTTATTAAATTGTTATTTCGCCACAAACAGCACGAAACACCGCTGAAAACTGTTAAATTTAATAACTGTACAGAGGGCACAAATACCTTTGTCAGTACTTAGCTTTATAACCGCTACAGCTGCAACTGCACGCAGCAAAATGTAAACACACTACTGAGGCGTGAGGCTTGTTATTATTCTTAATTGTTATTATTAAGTATTAAGTTGACTTCACAGCCTTTAGACTTGTGTTATTCTACGTGTAACCGAAATTCGGAGGATTCATTTTAGTATTCATGTGAATGACGTAACACTTTTCATTATTTACAGTCAATTTCCACTGCTCACAGCATAAAGATATCTTGTCTAAATCAGTTTGCAATCGGCTTTGATCCAGTATCATCTGCAAACAATCTGAGAGTGCTGCTTAAATTCTCCCCTAAATCGTTTATGTAGATCAGGAACAGCAGAGAGTCTACAGGGTGGTCCATTGATCGTGACCGAGGCAAATATCTCATGAAATAAACGTCAATCGAAAAAATTACAAAGAACGCAACTTGTCTAGCTTGAAGGGGGAAACCAGATGGCGCTACGGTTGGCCCGCTAGATGGCACTGCCATAGGTCAAACGGATATCAGCTACGTTTTTTTTTAATAGGAACCCCCATTTTTATTACATATTCGTGTAGTACGTTAAGAAATATTAATGTTTTAGTTGGACCACTTTTCTCGCTTTGTGATAGATGGCGCTGTAATAGTCACAAACATATGACTCACAATTTT